>NC_139257.1:14907850-15507850 GCF_977018435.1 Lepisma saccharinum
CTCCAGGACGGCCGTGGTCGTTGCACCTGCGAAATCCACCACGTCTCCTTTCTCGTTCGTCACCACCAACTCTATGTCGTCTATGCGGTTGCGACATACTGGAAAATAGATCAGCGAAGAGGGTGTGTAGATGATCGGTTCCATGAATTCGGAACTGGGTTTGAACGTGGCTATGATTCCCATCTGCTTGTGACTTCCCAGCAATCCGTCCGAAGATTTCTTGATCATTCCTTCCGCTACGTTGAAGTGAACGTTCAAAGTTTCGATGGCCAAGAATTTAGGAATATTGGCTGCTACGTGTTTGATGCCAGCTTCGAGTTTTGTGTTGTTCTCGAAACCTAAAAGTTCTCCTATGGTGCCCAGGTCCACGGTCTCCGTCGCCGATAGGATTTCCACTCTGTGCGTGACCGAATTTTGAGAAAGGTACGTGCCTTTGGGTAATTGAGCTTGCAAAGTAGAAAGATTGTATTGACCTGGCGTGACGACGATATGCTCGCTTCCGACGCTAATTTTGTTGTGCTGCGTGACGTTAGGTATGAGGTACATGCTGTAGAATGTACGCAGAGCTATGGATTTAGGATAGACGATGTCGTCGTGCAGCGTGAGTTTCAAGATCGAAGATTCGCTCGTGAGATGGTACACGCCCATCGTGATGCTTTAGGTTCCACAATGCTTTCTGGAAATCTTCCACCTGTGGCTTATTTATTTTAGAGAGAAACGCGAGCATGGAGAGGCAGAGATGACCGCAGTTCACGTTTCCGAAATTTTGAATGCGTTCGTCGTTGTAGTATATAGGATTGTTCGCTTTCAGATAATGAACTAAATTTGTAGGTGGAACACCTCCGAAAGAATCGAAAACGAATGCTTTATCATTTTTGTGGTAACATATCCAATGCGTGCCTGGATTTTCTTGACTGTCCAAGTTCACTACTCCACATTCTCTTCTTTTAACGGTTGAAGGTAACGAGTTGGACATGAAAACGCCTCTGAAGTGTTTGATTTGTAATGGTTTGATCAGAGATTCAATGTCTCGGCTGGTGAGTGCTGTTTCTTTTTTTTAAAGTTTTTCATGACGCCCTTCCCCTTCTTCTCCATGGCCAGATTGTGACGTTTCTGTTCTTCCAATTCCGCCTTGTTGTTCTTCGAATCGATGACGGTTTTCGCGATGGCGGCGCTACCCCCGGCCAAGCTACCAACGGCCCCCAATGCTGCCAGGATGGCCGGGATGCTGAATATGAAACCTCCGATCTTTTGCTGTTTCCGCGAACGCTGCAATCTTTTCAATTGAGGTGTGCTGAGAAGTAATTTTATTCCGTGTCCTTTCGTCAAGCAAGAACGTTTCTTCTCGCGCTGTTTCTTGGTGAGTAACCCATCCAGGGCACCTAGATTTTTCAGATTCGAATATGGTATCTGGTACACGACACCCTTGGGCTTCATTTTTTTTACGGTATGTTATTTATATATAAATGTTCTGAGATTTTTTTTGTTTCCCTCTCTCGCGTATTTTTTTTTCAAGGTATGTTATTTATATATATGTTCTGAGATTTTTTTGTTTCCCTCTCTCGTGTAATTTTTTTTTTCAAGGATATACTCCACGTAGCCGTTACACAAATTCTATTACGTGCTTTGTTTTCTTACCAAGAAGTTCCTTTGTCCCCTTGTACACGATTCGAGTTTTGTTCTCGATTAAAATATATAGCTTCTCGTCGGATAACATGTTAGCGTATCGATCTGGTAAAAATAGACTGTATTGTCCGTTGAGCAACAGACGCACCTTGGGACCATACTGGGTAGAAACAATTGAACCGGAAGTTATCGTGTAAGGTTTGTCGACTTCCAATTCCTGAATTTTTACATATTCGACTGACAAATTTAGCATTTGTTTTAATGCTTGGAGGTCACTCATTTTTTTCCAGTCATATCGAAGAGAAATTTCAGAGTGTTATAGAAATTTAATTTTTTTCACAATGTGTGTTATTTATATATACCGAAGAAGATTTTTTTCACGATGTGTGTTATTTATATATATCAAGTTTTGACATGTATATATTATTATTTTTTTTCACGGAGGAAGAAAGTCCGTGTTTCGGAAAACGTGATGATGTGCGTGATGATTTCTTCGGTCTCCTGTTTAGACTTGCGCCAATCATCCGTGTATCGTCTTCTTCCCTGCCTCGCCTCGTGCAGTTCGTCCATTCTCTTGTTTAATTTTTCCCCTGCGGCTGAAAGAAGAGTGTCGAGATCACCGCACCTCATGCCACTGATCTCCCGAAGATGATCCTTGACAGCCATTTCACATGGGATACGAAATTCCGGCGTTGTTTTTGCTATGATTAAAAGTTTCCCTACATCTCCGTTTACTGCGTGTTTGAATATTTTACATAGCAGTTCGGGCGGTAAGTCGGTTATACAAGACATGTTGTTATTATTATTTTTTTTACTGTATGTTATTTATTTACACACCCCACCCAAATTTTTGTTTCGCGTTCATGGCGATGGTGGTGCCCAGTGCTGGAACTCTTTCTCTGCTGACGAATCTTTCGAAAGCGGCATGTTCCAATTTCTTGTCTGCTTCGTGACGTGCATCCAGATCGGTGCGAGTATTGTTGTAAGCGATGTCGTGATCTTTGCATGCAGCGTCCAACGGATTCACACCCTTGTCTCCTCTCTCCAATCTTTTCTCGAGTTTGGTACCCGGTCCGCAGTACTGGTAGCCAGGTAAATGCATCTCGAAAGGTAACTTGTTGATGATGTCGTTCACGAGTCCCTTTCCTTCGGCCACGTTCCAGAATCTCGGAGGCAGCGTGTTGATAATTTTGATCAGGTAACCTATGCCCTTGTCGTCCTTCACGATGAAGTTGGAAAGTTTCGTGCTGATCATGTCCACGATGCCAACCTTCTCGTTGTAGAAATTACGATTGCCTGCATTCTCTTCGCCGGCTATCACCAACAATCGGTCGATGAGCTTCCTCACGTCGTCCACCCAAACGAATTCTTTGGGTAACGTGTTGTAGCGTTTGACGCCGCTTCCACTCTTCACCTCGTTCCAAATCGGTTTGATGAGATTCCTGTACTTCTCACCGCTGCTCGATTTCACCCTATTCTGCGAGGCATCGTTGTTCTGGTACATGGCATCCGTCATGATCAAAATGTCCTTGTAACTCTGGTAATCCTCGTCCGTGTAATCTTTCAGCTGCTTTTTGGCAACGAGCTCCCACAGTCCCACCGTGCCCGGATACCTGGTCCAACTATCCTTCTCGCCTAAATTAATTTTAATGTCGTTGCCTTCGAAGGTGACTTTCGATTTCCCAATCTTCCACACGACACCCTCGTTGGTTTCCATGCTCGGATACAATCCGAACACTTCATCCTTGTCGAACTTCCCCGTGCTCAGGTAGTCTCGTGCCAAAGGTACCAACTCGATCTTATCCGAAGACGACGACGTGCTACCTATGGCTTGACGTCGTACCGGTACTTCCTTCAGTTCGAACGGCGTCGAAGGAATGCTCGAAATGGGCGTGGGTACGGTGTAACTTTTAGCTGCGAGCGGTACGAGTTCGTTGATCAAATTTTTATTTTGTTCCGTGACACTTTTAATTTCTTTACGTAGACCGCTGATGGCGTCGATCACAGGTTGATCTTGATGCTTCTTCTCTTGGTAGAATCCGCGATTCTCGGATTTCCAAACTTTGAAGCGTTTCACGAGGTATTCACGCAACTTCAGATTTTCGTCTTCTTGAAATTGACGTTTTGACATTTTTCTATATACGTCGAAACGTTTCTGAAACGTCGAATTCTCAGCCTATACGTTCGGTTCTCGTAGTTTTCTTGCCGTCACCCTCTTGAGACTATCCACTTTTCTAACACTCACTTTTTGTTTGTAATGGTTATTTATATATGCCTGAGACGTTTGAAAAAAAAGAAGGTTTTTTCAAATTTTATTTTTTTTAGATTCTCACGACCTTTTGATTTTTTGGGGGGATTTTCTACTTGTTGCAAATCTGAAATTTTCCTCTTGTTAGCCTCTGAGACGTCTAGATAAACGTTTATTTTATTCCTATACTTTCCATGGTTTGCTTTTCGAGTCATGTCAATGGTCACGAATCCGAAATCACCTTGGTTCCAACAGTGGGAGCAGAATTTAGAAAATAGATTGTAATTCATGTGGGCCCCTACGTAATCATCATGTGCGTGTTTTAAATTGGTGTGGTCTTGTCGAAACAAGCAAATAAAATTAGCATTATCGCGTAGCAGTTGTTTCGGAACCTTGGAAAAAGTTTGTGCCAGGTAGAAACAATCCATTCCTTTGTGACGACCTCGAGTGAAAAAATTACGAATCTCGTTTTGATTTTTCAGGATCATGTCGTCGAACACCACAACGGAATTCTCGAGACAATCGTCCAGTGGAATGATTTCAGATGCGAAAGTTGCAATGCCCAGTCCCTCGTACAGTTTCATAAGTTGCTGGAAAGTCGGTTATTCGAGACTTTTCGAAAATACGTACAGGTGTCTGTTTTCCCAGTCTAACCAATTGGGTGCGAGGATAAAATTATCAATGAGCAGTGTCGTCTTTCCGCACCCCGAAGGTCCTACGATCAGACATCGTATGCTATCGGGGAGCAATTCGCCGTTCCTATTTTTCGTTTGACTTTCCGAATCAGGTAAACGTTTCACAACATTCCACGTACTCACAAAATCACTTCGTTCGAATCGATCCAACTTGTTCCCGGAAGTCCCAGCCATTTCACCAAAAGTTTGTCACCTCTCTTACGCAAAACCTTTTCGATAAGGTACGTGTCGGAGTGTTTAGTTTTAGAGAGTTCCTCCTCGTAGAAGCGCCCCAATAAAATTTCACCGCCACTGTCCTTTATTATATACGTGTGACGGTTCCCGGGTAAAACTCGAACCACGGTAAAAAGTTCCGTGCTCTAGTTTCGTGTGAAACCCTTGTCGAACGTTCGCTTCAATTTACTGATCCTCACCTGGTCTCCAATTTTGTATTTAGCTCTTTTTGTCGTGGGCGTGTACTTTGGACAGTAAACGCTAGAAATTAAACGTTGCTCGTCGGACTTGGTAACGTCAGCTGGCTTCATGCCTATCGTTCTGTGCACCGTGTGATTATAGTCGTTAACGAGTTCCGGAAGAATGGTGACCCACTTGTAGCTTCCCTGAAGCTTGAAGCGTGACCACATGCGCGATATCAGAGTGCGATTAAATCTTTCCACGATGCTGGCCTTGACGTCACTGAAAGTCGAGTAATAACGAACGTCGTGTTTCCGAATAAACTTTTGGAATACGGCGTTATAGAATTCCTTCCCCTTGTCCGTGTGCAGAAATCGAGGTCGTCTGCCGCCGCTTTCGCGAAAAATTGTCTTGAATGCTTCCGTGACGCATGTTCCCGTTTTGGCTTTCAAAGGTAGAGCCCATGCGAATTTCGAAAATGTGTCTATGACGGTGAGGAGGTACTTGTTGCCCTTGTTCAATTTATGTACGTTTTTTAATTTGCCGCTGATCATCTCGACGAGGTCGCTTTCCCAGAGGTCATCGATGCCCTTGGTTACCACCGCCAAACGTTCGTAGTTGCGGCGTGCAGGTTTATGCAATTCTTGGACGATGGCTTGCCTAGACATTTTTCTTTTTTTATAGATTACGTTTGAAGAGAAGCACCAGCGTGATGGGATTCAAAGAGGGTGGCACCTCACCTGTGTTTTGAATGATCAGCTTATCGCCGGCACTCACGTCGAAAACGGTAAGATCTTCGTCTTCGTGTATTTCATATATGTTGCGCGTTTCGTTCCAACGTGCCAGAGGAATGTTTCCTGCTTTCTGGACACCACGATTCGATATTAAGGTCATGGTGGGGACGCTAGCTTTTCTGCCGTGAGACCAGTACGAAAATTCGTTTATCTGAATCGTGCCATCGAGGAGAAACTTGTAGTACGGATGATAAGGATGTAACATGTACAGTTTGTTACCTTCGACGAACGTGGAGATTCTCTGTTGATTGGGTACGCTGTTGATTTCGATGGCTTGCAAGGTGAACAATTTGGCGAATTTAGTGTCGACGCCGAGCAGATTACTGTGAACGTGTCCGAGTTTATTTTCGATGGGCAACAAATGCTCGACTATGGTATCCGTTACGGCAGAAAATGACGGTTTGATTTTTACTTCCACGTTCAACTGCTTGTAGCTTTCGTTGAGTTCTTGCAACTTGGCACGGAAAGAGGCCAGCGTCGATTCCTGCGTGGATTCCAGCACTCCAACTTGATCTCTGATGTTGACGACAATGTTCTGAAGGTTCTCGACTTGATTCAATTTCGAGCTCTTCTCTGTAAGATCGTTCACGATGCTTCGCATCTCGGTAAACTGCGTGTGAAGGTCGGCGACGCTCTGCGAAGTGGGCAGCGTCGACACCAGCGAATTAATTTCGTCTCGAATCTGTTCCACGTTCGCCGTTTCCGTTTCCAGTCGTTTCAGCATTCGAGATATGTTCCTTTTCAAAGCGTGTAATTCTTTGGAGGTGGGGAGATTGGCCACCCTACTCTCGAGATCGCTCAATGAACTTTTGATGTCGCTCGATTCGGATAATGCCGTCACCGCCGTTTTCAATTTTTCCAAATCTTCGCTCGAAGGCACGCTCGTCCGTAACGATTCCAAGTCAGCCTGTATGTTGTCGAGTACGTGATGAAAATGAGCAAGATTGGATTCCACGTTCAAATTTTCTAAATATTCCATCTTCTGCTGAACCGTGCTTAACGTATCTTGAATGCTCGTCAACGCGCTCGCTTCAGCGTGAATATTTTTAATTTCTTCGTTGATCAACTCCAGAGACGCCTGAAGCGTAGCGATGGTGGTTTGAATGTGTTCGAAATCTCGATAAGCCTCCAATTGAATTTTTATGTTCGCGACGCTTTTACCGATGACCTGCAGTTCGTCCGACGATGGTAGGTTCGTCATGGTATCTTCCAAAGTCTGTAACTTGGATTTAATTTCTTCCAACGTGCCGGTGAATTCTTCTTGTAATTTGGAAACGACGACATGCAAGCGTTCCACATCGATATCGTTCACGACGGTTTGAAGTTCAGAGAAATTCTTTTCGATTGCGGAAGTTCGTTCTTCGATTTCGAGTTTCAATTTTTCCAAATCTTCATTTTTCGATTGAAATTGCTGTAATTTGGCCAAATCATTTTGAAGCGAATCCACGCTCAACTGTATATTTTGAACGTTGTCGTAAGAAGGCACGTCGACATAATTTTTTATGAGCGTTTTCAGTTCGGAATCGATTTTCAGAATGGGATCGAGACATTGCGTTTGGAGCGTAGCGATCTCCGACTCTAAACTTTTGTTTAAGGTCTCCTGCAAAGCGATCAAATCGCTCCTCAACTTCTTAACACGAACATCCAACATGAGAATCTCTTCTGCATGATCTACACGCTTGGTGTTGCCGAAAATGTCGTTGGTGTTGCCGAAAATGTCGTTAGGCATTTTGGTTAACGGTTATTTATAATAGGATAGACGATTCGTAATTCTACGAAGAGAGGAACGAGTTTGTCGTAATCTCCGAGGAGTTCCACGTAAAGACAATCTCCTGCTGAAACATCGTACGTAATGTTAGAAAGCATCTTGTCGTGCTTGATTCGAAAAATATTCTTGCCGCTGGAAATTTTGATTTTTCGTCCTTCGTTCTCCGGATTCACGGTGATCCGGAGTTTCCCGTCGATCGGAATTACGTAGAAATGTAAATTGTTATTGAAGACGTAAAAGTTTTTGCCCACATCCTCGTCCAATTTTGTCCAAATGCTGTTGAGGTGAATGATCAACAGACCGTTGAGTTTAGTTAACACGGAAGGTAGATCTGTCGTGCGGTGTACAGTTTCCATGTTTGTTTGCTTTCGGAAACCAAAGAGATTCATTGTCCTTGCTATTTATTGTGTATGTGAGACAGTTAGGTTTTTTTTTTTTGTCATTTGCATTGCCTACAATTTTTACTAATTTCTAAACGATAGTGTCCCCAAGGCAACGTGTGGATTCCACAAGACAAAATACATCTTTTATCGTCATGCGGATCTAATGCTACTTTCCTAACTTTGTTTGTTGTAATCACATGGTCGACGCTCTGGATTCTTTGTTCTATACTTAGTATCGTCGATTGTGAGTAAAGGCAATCGATGTAATCGTGGAAGGTGAGTTTGTTCTCCACCGTATTCTTGCCCACACCTTTTGCTTTCTTCGTGACGCTACTCTCTGTTCTCATGGCATACATCTTCGAACGCAAACCCGCGAACTCGACAATAATATCACCATTACATTCATCTTTCAGTTTACCTAGGACTTTTTTGTTGAGGGAAGGAATCCCAAATCTGTTGGGTTGGGGATATGCGGAAGTATCGAAATACTCGAGCATGGAAGGATTTTTTATGTCTTCGTAGAGGTTAGGTGTTTGTATGCTGTAAATGAAGCTGTCGGTGTCCGTGTACAAAAGTGATATCTTATCATTGAAGAAGGGTTTCATCACGTCGTAATGAAATTCGAACATGTAAAGTTTCGACAAGTCGAGAACCGTTGCGCCAACGTAAATTGGTTTTCTGAATTTCATCAATTTTATATCAAGATTGAAAAGTGCCAAATTCTCGTTGTAAATTTTTCTCGACTTGAATCTAGGATCGGCCACCCACTTCATGCATTTATTTTTATCCGAAACCAATTTCACGTCTACGTGATTCCGCACGTTTTCCATCGTCTTGCCATACACCGCGTTATTCATCAATTTAAAAAAATCTTTGTCTAAATCGGAAGTGGCAACCGTCCTATGTTGCGTGTTTGTTTCAATGTACGGTTTGAGCCACTCGGAATGTTTAAACCTGAGGACTCTTCTAATATTCGCTACCTTAACACCCTTCCCGATCAAGAATCGGAGATTCGAGTAATGAACAACATATCTCTTTTTGCCCTCCAGAGTCAATAAAAGCTTGCATTGATTAGAATGAGGCGAAGATTTGAACTCGGATGCCGGTGGTAAATCGCTGAACAGATCGTGTAAATGGTCGGGGAATTCGATATCCACCTCTGCGAAGAAGCCATGCTCACTATCGTCGAAATTTTCTATGTCTATTGATGCCCATTCGAATCCCCCGTAAGGAAGTTTGTGTACCATGGCATGCCCGTAGAGATTATTAACGTCGGCGTAGAAGATGTAATTCGATGCTCGATTCGAATCATAATCTTCTTTCATGTGCACGTTGTTGGCTTTTGCATATCTCTGCACGCATTGTACCATCCCGCCCCGAATCCCCCTCTCGATGAAAAGTAACATGTCCACGTCCGATATCAATTCTAGCTTGACCTTTGTCTGGAATAACATTGCCGACCACGCTAATCCCGGTAGGCTGTAGAAATACGCTGGATCTAATTTATAAATATTCGTTGCCGTTTTCCTGAACGCTTGAAAAACATCCGCGAGTATCGTCACGTCTAATTTTAAGTATGCGTCGTGGTAGTCTCCGAGTGTCCTACATTCTAATTTCTCCCACATGAGTTGCGCGTGTTGGTATTCTTCGTCCGTAATTCCTTTCTCTCTAAGTCTGCTGTAAAATTCTCTTGGAAGTGGGAGAGCGTCGTCATTAAATTTAGAATTATCACTAACGTATTCGTAAGGATAAATCCCTTTACGTCTAACGAGTTCTATGTCTACGTTGGGAAAACTAGCTTTTGTAATTTTGAATTGTTCGTCTAAAAGTTTGCTGGCAAGAGCGTCCAGGCTGGCAGAGAGAAATCTGTATGAATCCAGAAACCTCATCTCGATGGTATTTTTAGTCTCGGGAATCATAACTTTCTTACTTATAGAGATGTATCGTTCTTCGTTTTGAGCAAGAATATCTATTTTTTGAGCGTCGTATCCGAGTTTCCTAATTAAGGGATGAAAATCGTAATTAGAGCCATTGTGAAAGAATATGGGGACGAATTTTGGTTTTTGGATTTTGAGGTTGCATGCATTACAGATTCCGCTTATGAAGCGACCGTCCGTATGCGAATGGTGAAACACTTTACGATTGTCGTCTGTGAAGTGGTTATCGCACACAGGACACTTGACAGTGTCATAGTAATTTTGAAGTTCGGTAGCAGATAACGGAAGCATCGGTTTCGATGTTTGCAGCATGCATCCAATTTTCCCAATCTCCTCGATCATCTTTTCGAAGAAGCGTTCGATTGCATCGGGTCCTCGGTATACGTACGGTTCATCTATTTTATCCCGTCGCACGACAACGTAACCGAAACTGTTTGGTTCGTGAAGCTGGTAAGGTGTGGTGGAAGAAACTTCGGGATCCGGATCGCAGTACGAGAGTGGTTTGAGAAACGCCTCGAAATCAGCAACGATGATGGCCGGATGTTCCAACAACGCCTTGTGCATCCTAAATTCTTCCACTTCGTTCTTTTCGGGCATCAACATTCGAACCGGTCTGTTGTTGCCGCAATATATTTTATGTTGAACAAGTTTATCGATAGCAATCTGACGTCCGGTGTATTTTCGATAATCGGATTGTTGTCGATCGTTGAACGTGGTTAGACATCTCGGGCAAACTTCGATGTTGTTTGCATACTTGGTTGATTGACTTCTGACCAAGCGTGATAGTGAACGAATGAGACAGTAATGGTGAACACTGTCGTTTGAAATAAGAAGATTAATCACACGAGCATCGTCATCGTCGACATCGCTTATCCTGACGGGATGCACGACATGTTTATCCAACGTATAGGAATACACGTTGATGATTAAGCGTTTTCCTTCTGCATCTCGTGCTCGTGTTTCGAATTTTGATATATCAGAAATGGTCACCGGGTATTCGATGCCAGACATTACACTTTCAAACTCGGACTCGTTTTGTTTGTAATGTCCAACCCACTGTGGATTATTTTTGCAATAAACAGGATGCAGTGCAGCCAACACACACCAAAGGAAACACTTGTTATCGCTGTTCTGTATATTTAACACAGCCCTCTTGTGTTGAATGTTCGGTGGAAGAGGAACGTAGCTGGAAGCGCGAAGAGGCGAGAATCGGTTCACGTAAACGGTTAACGTGTGAGGACTACCACACAGAGACCATCCCGACCTTTAGCCTCGAAATCGTCGTGTTTCTTAACCAGTTCATTTGAAAGATCAGAATAAAATTCGTCCAAATTATCGACGTCCGCCAAATGAAGAGCCTGGTTTTTTGTTCGATGATAAAAAATACTTGTTGTACCATCGACTTTTTCGTATTCGGAAAATAGATCAACGTATACTTTTATGGAATTATTTTCCAATTTATTTTTTAGAATATTTATCACGGATGTTTTCGTTTCACGCAAGAAACTAAGAATGTCGCAGCCTGGTTCCGAAGTAAAAAAGAAATCCTGAATATGACGGTTAAATGCAGATCTAATTGGTTTACGTTCATCCGATAATTTAACTTGCTTGGAAGTGGAAGCTTCCGTTTCTGGATCATCGATTTTTCTTTTCAATGTTCCTTGTTCGGTCGATGGTTTGCAAATTTTCAGGTGTTTACTTAAATTTGGAATGCTGATCATCTTTCCGCATCGAGCACAAGACTTAGAAGGTAACGAACGATTTAAACTCGAAGCTGTTTCGCTACATCTTGCCCTGTGTACCGATAAATTGTTCCTTGAGATTAGCTTCCCACAAGTAACACATTCAGTTTTATCATTTTTTCGATTGAAACTGGTGGTGGATGCCATTATGATTTCTCCAAAATCACAGAAATAAAAAAAAGGTCTAGTATATATAGCGATACAATTTTCAGGTATGTTATTTTATATAGAATTTCTTGGGGATGATTACAAAAAAAACTCAAGAATTCAATCTATACTGTGAATAGAATTTCAGGTATGTTATTTTATATAGAATTTTCTTGGGTGCAAATACAAAAACTCAAGAATTCAATCTACACTGTGAATACAATTTTCAGGTATGTTATTTTATATAAAATTTCTTGGGGGTGATTACAAAACTCAAAAAATTTTAATCTACTGCGAATAGAATTTCAGGTATGTTATTTTATATAGAATTTCTCGGGGTGATACAAAAATCAAAAATTCAATCTATACTGTGAATATAATTTCCAGGTATGTTATTTTATATAGAATTTTCTCGGGGTTCACATACCTCGCTCTATCCGAGCGTCATGGTCGCAGCGGGGCTTTCGTCACTCCAAGTTCACGTTGAAGAGCGCGAATTCCACACCGGAACGTCCGTTCCGCCGGGCACGGAAGTCGATGTTTATCGCGGCAGTACGAATCCCCAAACCGGCTGCACGGAAGCGGATCTCCACGTGTATTTCTCGCCCGATACGCTCAACGCGCCACGTGCATCCGCAAGATCATGGCCTTGCGTAAAAAAATCAAGGAAGTCAAGAACTGCGAGAAGAAGACCTTGCCGCCGGGCAAACTGCTCGAAATGGACGCGAAACAGAACACGGCGAAGTTGATGATGAATAGCATGTACGGTCAGATGTACGAGCTGAAAGATATTCCGGACGGAAGAAATTCGCGCTCACGTGAACCAATTTTACGTTCGAAGGCCGTACGGGAAAACGTGGGGCTCGTTCGTTTCGAAGAATCCCGCTTGCGCTTCTCTCGTTACTTTTCTCTCACGAACCATCTTATTGAAATCGCGCGACGTGGTTGAAAATTTCCCATCGAACCCCAGCGTCCGCGCATGATGTACCTGGACACGGATTCGCTTTTCATTCTCATGGATAAACGTCATAAGGCTAACCTGATTGATTATTTACACGAGCGGTTGGTTCCCGAACTGCGGGTGAAGGTCGAATTCGTATTGAAAAACTTTTCTCGCGCTGACCAAGAAAAAGTACGTCGTGCAGCTGGCCGATAGCGACGAGGTGCAATTCAAAGGGTTGAGGACTGCCATAGACGTGCGAGAGAGAAATTTTTTACTCACAATCTTGAAGAAAGCATGGGGCGAATACTTCAACACGGGATATCGAACCACTGACTCGGTGGAACAGATCGTTACGAGCATCGTGTGGCCCACGGCGAAGGCTTACTTGGAGTTCGTGGAAAGGCACGCGACCCAATTCGATCTGGGGAGGAAGCTCGATCTGTCAGCCCCCACAGCTGGCCAGTTTCAAGAGCGACTGCATCAACGCTCTGGCTTGGCGTCACGTTTTTTCGAGAAGGTTTTCGGAAAGGATCCGGCCATGTACTTGCGAACGATTTTTCCGAACACCGTCTGCGACGGCCACGTTCTGAACGAATTCACGTGGACGACCCAGCATCGTTTCCACACGCATTACTTTCTCGGCTGGGGTCTGATCTATCGATTCTGCTGCATCATCCCGACTTTTTTTATCATACACTGCAACATCAATTACCTGGTGCTGCATTATACGGTTCTGGAAAACAAGTTGAACGTCCTGAAAGATTTGTACCAGGACGTGACCGAAACTGACGCATTCAAAACTCAATTTCTACGCCTCCTGAGGACGGAGAAGAGAATATCGACCCAGTACAAAACCTTCGAACGGACTATCCTGCCCGATAATTTTCGTTTCCACCAGATCGTAGAGGGGAGCGGCGAGCAACAGCAGCACCAGCACAACGTGTGGTCTTGGGCCACGTACATCGATTCTCTCAACCTGGACGCGAGCAAAGAACGCTACTTTCCCAAAAAGGATTCCGCGTTCGTTCGGGAGCGTATCGAGCTCGTAACGGAGGGAAGCGTGGACATGTACTACACGCCCAGCGAATTCAAAATCCGCAGGCCGATGTTCGTCATCAACACGACGAAAAGAAAGCAGGTGGTGGTCAACGATCGAACCAACATCAAGATCGTCTGCGAGTTCCACGACCCGCTGCCTGCCGATACCGTGTGCAGCGTCATCCTGGTCGCAGAGAAGTCCTTCGTCCACGACGTGAAGAACGAGAGGGTCACGGAGCAGTTTTAGCATGTTTAACATCTTTTCTTGCACAATCAGTTACAATAAGGAATTTTTGTACTAGCACAATCAGTTACAATGGCACAATACGAATTTCACTAGTTCAGATCAGTTACAATGTCAATTTCATCAGTTATCAGTTACAATGTCTTTTTTTTTCATCAGTTTTTTGCACTATAGCACGAGACAATCAGAATTTGCACGCACCCTGGCGGGGTTATAGGGGCCAGGAATCCTAAAAAAAAAAAACAATTATTATTTGTTTGTTTGCTTGCGTCACAATACAGAAATAATGAGAGGAACGCGCGCGCGCGTGTGTGTGTGGCACATCGTTCCGAGAGAGGTTTACAAATGTCACGATATATAAACATTTGACCGGGACTTGGAAAATTACGATAAGATGCATTCATCCTTCAAGGATGAGAAAGTGCATTATTTACTCATCACGCTGTGTCAGCGCAATAAATGAAGGCGCGGAACGTGGAGAGAAAGTAAGTTTTTGATGTTTTGGTGCTGTTTTCTTCGCTGTGAAACATCGTCAGCACAATAAATGAGGCGCGGAACGTGGAGAGAAAGTGAGTTTTTGAAGTTTTTTCGAGCCCCACCGAGCCCCATTTTCGGTTTGTGAACTCTCTATTTGGGTCTACTCTAAAGTAGGTCAAGGCATGTAGAGGCTCTCGTGTAGTTTAGCACGTAATAAAAAAAAGCATAGGTTACGTTATATCACGTAAGATCGTGATATACCTACCAAGTGTGAGGTGGGAAAAAAAAGGGAAATTTTACTAAAACATCGCTAAACACTAAAACACAGACAAAAAATTGTCAAAATATGTCAAAAACTGATATTCAATTGATAAAAAAAGAGGATACCTACAAAGTGCTGCGTTGAAACAATCAATTTACACTATCTTGCGTGATATACCTACAAGTGTGAGGTGGGGAAAAAAGGGAAATTTTATTAAAACATCGCTAAACGCTAACACATCGACAAAAAATTGTCAAAATATGTCAAAAACTGATATTCAATTGATAAAAAAAGAGGATACAAATGCATACCTACCAAGTATGAGTGGGAAAAAAAGGGAAATTTTACTAAAACATCGCTAAACGCTAAAACATCGACAAAAAATTGTCAAAATCTGTCAAAAAGTGATATTCGATTGGTAAAAAACAGAGGCTGAAAGACGATACCTACTAAGTATTATTTTGAAACAATACACTTACACTACTAACCAAATCCTCGCGGGCCACAGGTTGGGCACCGCGGGACATTAAGTTTTTCATTATTCCCTCGTATACGTTATTTTGTGACATTTCAATTCGGTGCTGGTTCCCTAGAAGCAAGAATATCGTTCGAAGAAATATTTTGACTATACAGGGTGATAAACAAAGGATGTGCTTACGACACCCTAGATTATCAGATCTTCGCGGGCCACAGTTTGGACATGAGGGAATTTTAAAATTTCCCCCTTATACTCGGTACGTAGGATTCCATTGAAAATGCCCTAGAACCTAGAATCCCATTCGAAGAAATATATGGAGCATACAGGGTGATTGCCGAAGGAACCTGCTTTGATTTCATGGTGAAACCAAATCCTCGCGGGCCACAGGTTGGGCACCGCGGGACATTAAGTTTTTCATTATTCCATCGTATACGTTATTTTGTGACATTTCAATTCGGTGCTGGTTCCCTAGAAGCAAGAATATCGTTCGAAGAAATATTTTGACTATACAGGGTGATAAACAAAGGATGTGCTTACGACACCCTAGATTATCAGATCTTCGCGGGCCACAGTTTGGACATGAGGGAATTTTAAAATTTCCCCCTTATACTCGGTACGTAGGATTCCATTGAAAATGCCCTAGAACCTAGAATCCCATTCGAAGAAATATATGGAGCATACAGGGTGATTGCCGAAGGAACCTGCTTTGATTTCATGGTGAAACCAAATCCTCGCGGGCCACAGGTTGGGCACCGCGGGACATTAAGTTTTTCATTATTCCCTCGTATACGTTATTTTGTGACATTTCAATTCGGTGCTGGTTCCCTAGAAGCAAGAATATCGTTCGAAGAAATATTTTGACTATACAGGGTGATAAACAAAAAATGTGCTTACGACACCCTAGATTATCAGATCCTCGCGGGCCACAGTTTGGACATGAGGGAATTTTAAAATTTCCCCCTTATACTCGGTACGTAGGATTCCATTGAAAATGCCCTAGAACCTAGAATACGATTCGAAGAAATATATGGAGCATACAGGGTGATTGCCGAAGGAACCTGCTTTGATTTCATGGTGAAACCAAATCCTCGCGGGCCACAGGTTGGGCACCGCGGGACATTAAGTTTTTCATTATTCTCTCGTATACGTTATTTTGTGACATTTCAATTCGGTGCTGGTTCCCTAGAAGCAAGAATATCGTTCGAAGAAATATTTTGACTATACAGGGTGATAAACAAAGGATGTGCTTACGACACCCTAGATTATCAGATCTTCGCGGGCCACACTTTGGACATGAGGGAATTTTAACATTTCCCCCTTATACTCGGTACGTAGGATTCCATTAAAAATGCCCTAGAACCTAGAATACGATTCGAAGAAATATATGGAGCATACAGGGTGATTGCCGAAGGAACCTGCTTTGATTTCATGGTGAAACCAAATCCTCGCGGGCCACAGGTTGGGCACCGCGGGACATTAAGTTTTTCATTATTCTCTCGTGTACGTTATTTTGTGACATTTCAATTCGGTGCTAGTTCCCTTGAAGCAAGAATATCGTTCCAAGAAATATTTTGACTATACAGGGTGATAAACAAAGGATGTGCTTACGACACCCTAGATTGTCAGATCTTCGCGGGCCACAGTTTGGACATGAGGGAATTTTAAAATTTCCCCCTTATACTCGGTACGTAGGATTCCATTTGAAATGCCCTAGAACCTAGAATCCCATTCGAAGAAATATATGGAGCATACAGGGTGATTGCCGAAGGAACCTGCTTTGATTTCATGGTGAAACCAAATCCTCGCGGGCCACAGGTTGGGCACCGCGGGACATTAAGTTTTTCATTACTCCATCGTATACGTTATTTTGTGACATTTCAATTCGGTGCTGGTTCCCTAGAAGCAAGAATATCGTTCGAAGAAATATTTTGACTATACAGGGTGATAAACAAAGGATGTGCTTACGACACCCTAGATTATCAGATCTTCGCGGGCCACAGTTTGGACATGAGGGAATTTTAAAATTTCCCCCTTATACTCGGTACGTAGGATTCCATTGAAAATGCCCTAGAACCTAGAATCCCATTCGAAGAAATATATGGAGCATACAGGGTGATTGCCGAAGGAACCTGCTTTGATTTCATGGTGAAACCAAATCCTCGCGGGCCACAGGTTGTGCACAGCGGGACATTAAGTTTTTCATTATTCCCTCGTATACGTTATTTTGTGACATTTCAATTCGGTGCTGGTTCCCTAGAAGCAAGAATATCGTTCGAAGAAATATTTTGACTATACAGGGTGATAAACAAAGGATGTGCTTACGACACCCTAGATTATCAGATCTTCGCGGGCCACAGTTTGGACATGAGGGAATTTTAAAATTTCCCCCTTATACTCGGTACGTAGGATTCCATTTGAAATGCCCTAGAACCTAGAATCCCATTCGAAGAAATATATGGAGCATACAGGGTGATTGCCGAAGGAACCTGCTTTGATTTCATGGTGAAACCAAATCCTCGCGGGCCACAGGTTGGGCACCGCGGGACATTAAGTTTTTCATTATTCTCTCGTATACGTTATTTTGTGACATTTCAATTCGGTGCTAGTTCCCTAGAAGCAAGAATATCGTTCGAAGAAATATTTTGACTATACAGGGTGATAAACAAAGGATGTGCTTACGACACCCTAGATTATCAGATCTTCGCGGGCCACAGTTTGGACATGGAATTTTAAAATTTCCCCCTTATACTCGGTACGTAGGATTCCATTTAAAATGCCCTAGAACCTAGAATCCCATTCGAAGAAATATATGGAGCATACAGGGTGATTGCCGAAGGAACCTGCTTTGATTTCATGGTGAAACCAAATCCTCGCGGGCCACAGGTTGGGCACCGCGGGACATTAAGTTTTTCATTATTCCCTCGTATACGTTATTTTGTGACATTTCAATTCGGTGCTGGTTCCCTAGAAGCAAGAATATCGTTCGAAGAAATATTTTGACTATACAGTGTGATAAACAAAGGATGTGCTTACGACACCCTAGATTATCAGATCTTCGCGGGCCACAGTTTGGACATGAGGGAATTTTAAAATTTCCCCCTTATACTCGGTACGTAGGATTCCATTTAAAATGCCCTAGAACCTAGAATCCCATTCGAAGAAATATATGGAGCATACAGGGTGATTGCCGAAGGAACCTGCTTTGATTTCATGGTGAAACCAAATCCTCGCGGGCCACAGGTTGGGCACCGCGGGACATTAAGTTTTTCATTATTCTCTCGTATACGTTATTTTGTGACATTTCAATTCGGTGCTAGTTCCCTAGAAGCAAGAATATCGTTCGAAGAAATATTTTGACTATACAGGGTGATAAACAAAGGATGTGCTTACGACACCCTAGATTATCAGATCTTCGCGGGCCACAGTTTGGACATGAGGGAATTTTAAAATTTCCCCCTTATACTCGGTACGTAGGATTCCATTGAAAATGCCCTAGAACCTAGAATCCCATTCGAAGAAATATATGGAGCATACAGGGTGATTGCCGAAGGAACCTGCTTTGATTTCATGGTGAAACCAAATCCTCGCGGGCCACAGGTTGGGCACCGCGGGACATTAAGTTTTTCATTATTCCCTCGTATACGTTATTTTGTGACATTTCAATTCGGTGCTGGTTCCCTAGAAGCAAGAATATCGTTCGAAGAAATATTTTGACTATACAGGGTGATAAACAAAGGATGTGCTTACGACACCCTAGATTATCAGATCTTCGCGGGCCACAGTTTGGACATGAGGGAATTTTAAAATTTCCCCCTTATACTCGGTACGTAGGATTCCATTTAAAATGCCCTAGAACCTAGAATCCCATTCGAAGAAATATATGGAGCATACAGGGTGATTGCCGAAGGAACCTGCTTTGATTTCATGGTGAAACCAAATCCTCGCGGGCCACAGGTTGGGCACCGCGGGACATTAAGTTTTTCATTATTCCCTCGTATACGTTATTTTGTGACATTTCAATTCGGTGCTGGTTCCCTAGAAGCAAGAATATCGTTCCAAGAAATATTTTGACTATACAGGGTGATAAACAAAGGATGTGCTTACGACACCCTAGATTATCAGGTCTTCGCGGGCCACAGTTTGGACATGAGGGAATTTTAAAATTTCCCCCTTATACTCGGTACGTAGGATTCCATTGAAAATGCCCTAGAACCTAGAATCCCATTCGAAGAAATATATGGAGCATGCAGGGTGATTGCCGAAGGAACCTGCTTTGATTTCATGGTGAAACCAAATCCTCGCGGGCCACAGGTTGGGCACCGCGGGACATTAAGTTTTTCATTATTCCCTCGTATACGTTATTTTGTGACATTTCAATTCGGTGGGAGTACTC
This sequence comes from Lepisma saccharinum, assembly GCF_977018435.1. NCBI lineage: Eukaryota > Metazoa > Arthropoda > Insecta > Zygentoma > Lepismatidae > Lepisma > Lepisma saccharinum. The sequence continues at coordinate 14,927,419 of NC_139257.1, forward strand.
TAGATGCTAGAATATAGTAGGAAGAATGATGTGGAGTATGCAGGCTGATAGAAAAATGTTGTAGTTATGAAATCCTAGGGGTTTTTTTGCGGTGTTTTTTTTTTTTACAATTTACCCATTACAATTGCATTTGTATCCGTACGTGCATACATTTTTGTAATATCAGTGACTTTCGTGTATTCCCCCCCCCCCTCCCGAAAACATATAGAAATTCATAAACTGCTATATGCAAAATTTTCCGGCTCTCTTGAATTGGATGGCTTTTTTTTACACTCCTGGCAACCCTGAGCTACCGTGTATATCCTTTGCTTCAGCTGCGTTCAGGTCTCTTACTTCTCATTTCAATGCGTTTCAATTCGGTGCTAACTTCACGGACGTTTCCGCGCTCCAATTTTTTTTTATTCACAAATAGGATCAAATAATGTTCATAATGAAAAAAAAGAAATTTCAAAATTCGAGGGTGTAGAATAGGGTACCCGAATCGACAAAACACTGGCACAACGAACAATCAAGGGTAAGCTATCGCCATAATGTGTGTGGAAATAAACAAGAACAGTAAGTACTCGTAAATGTAAGAAATATACATTATTTTCGTTACAAATTACATTATTTCACCTAAATAAGTGTTCCGGAATGCAGAATAGTACGTTAGCAATGTAAAAAAGTGCAAAAGAAATCATTCCCAGGTGTCTCAGGTATAGTAAAGTAGTACCGTACTTACTGTTGTTCCTTATTTCCCACAAACCATCCACGGGGAGCCCCAAAAACCATTGACGTTGGCCCAAAAATTCACGATAGCCCCACGAACCATCACGGGGACGAGGTATGCCTACTAGGTTAGGTTAGGCCTGTTAGGTTAGGTTCCATTAGCACTCCTTTCGTTCAATTTAGCATATATGGACAACATCGGCTTGTAGCAGCAGCAATATCGCGTATTGTGCTCTCGTGCAGAAAGCAAATGACGGCAGCAGCAATAGCGCATCGGAAATAGATTTTCGTAGAAAACCACATGCATTCGCATTAAAATGGATCAAAACTACATTCCCGAACATCAACAACACTACAGAAAATGATTTGCGTAAGTACTTTCTCCTGTAAATTTGAAGAAATCCGTCTCCGGTATAGTAAAGTGTTACCGGAAGTATTTACTGAAATAATTTTAATGCTAATAGCCATAAACCTAACCTTCCTAACCTAGCAATGAAAGCATTAAGAACATCATACCCTTTCATACTTATGTCATGTGACATAGTAGCAGCACCAGTCCACATGCGAACACCTTTTCGGTAGTTTTCCAACTCCATGGCATGCAGAAAAAAGTACTTGTCTCGTGCACGAAAAGTAAATACACACTGCCGTAAACTTCACACATATCAACAACTAAAGAATACACACATATGTGCATTAGGCTAGGCCAGGTTGCAGATCATACACATGCAGCTTAAAGTCTGGTGAAAATAGGTCAAAAGCTAGCTTTTACCACCTGGTGAAAATACCAAAAACACCTGAAAAATATATTTATTTTGCTGTAATTGATATGCACTTTTCAAATCTTGGTATAATAATGAAGAGTAATGGCACAGAGAAATTAAATTTATAAATTTAATTTCTCTGTGGTAATAGTTCGATTATGTCTAGGATTGTTGACAAATAGAACAATTTAAACTAGTTGTCAACCACTGGATCTAAAGGGCCGGCTCCCATGGCTGAGTGATTAGCACATCACACTACGATGCCAGGGGTCCGGGGTTCGAATCCTGACCTGGGCATGGATGTTTATCAGTGTCCATTCATCAAATCATCAGTCATCCCCATCTTCACAAGTGACACAAGAAGTGAAGTAAAATATAGCAAATCAACTGGACCTAATGAACCTCTCAAGACCCTGAAACACTATCAGATTTTATTTTTAGGCATGATTTTTACCATGAGATATAATAGTTTTATGTTATTAGATATTTTATGTTAGCCAATTAATTTGATTTCATGGGGTTTGTAATTTTTAACTTGTTTATTTCATATTGTGGGTTCAGCTTGATGACAGTTACAATTCCATGCATATTTGGACTTCGTATGTGTTGATGTTTCATGAAAATATAGTGGTGAAACTATTCTTTGTGTTTGCCTACCTTAAGCCTTACTTATTGAAAATACAGTGGAACACACCTTAAATTGAATCAGAAGGGACCAGTATACTTATATATAAAAACTGAGATTACATTAAATAAGGGTCTCACTGCAGAACATGGGCTGCTTTTTTCCTCTAAATAGACGAACAAAATTTATATCCCCTGAAAGTACGTACCTTCTACTTCCATTTTCCGGTGTTCCTTTTACGATTGCTATTATATTATTGCACATAAAAAATGTTTTTCCTGCTACTGAAATCAATGAATTTCTCCATTTGTTCACGTCTATATTGTTTACACGCTCAAGTGTTGTGCGATAAGTGAGACACTTCGTTTCACGGCATTCGAGTTGATTTGTCGCTCCGGATTCCACCCACAGACGCACAGTTTCTTTCATTATTTCAGACGAGGAATGCTTACAAGGTTAGGTTAGGTTTCATTAGCATAAATACAATGACTAATTATTATTTAGGCTAAGAGAACTAAACCTAGCTACCTAACAACATAGGCATTTTTTGCTTTCACTAGATTTGTGCAGGAATATGCCTTTTCCTTCGTTGCTACGATTTCAATACCATCCAACCTGGACACGTTTTTCTGTTGTTTTTTTTTAAAGAAAAAAAATTTTCCGCACCTTAAAACTTCCTTTTCCCGATTACTAACTACAAAACGTTACCAAAAAATTATGAACCACGTTCCTCCTAAGCAGCCCATATTCTGCAGTCTTACCTTAAATAAGTGCTATATTCCCATACAGTATTTATTCGCAAATGCTAACATTGCACTGAATAGCACACAACATTTTTTTTTACCAGTAGCGAAACAGGATTTTCTGCACACATTTTAGATTCTTGGCTGCTTGACTTTCCGCAAATGCTTTTAGCCTGAGAAACCACACTAAGCATATCCGAATCATTCTGCTGTAAGGCAAATTAATGCTGTTCAATAATGGTCTATTTTTGCAAAACATGTCCAACCATCCATTACATGCTTTGAATTCAGTCTTACCCATTTTTTGAGTGGCATTTTTAGCATATTACTGTAACATGGGACCCAGTATGTGGTGATTTTTTTTCCTCTGGCAGAGACAAACCACTCTCACACTATTTCATTATGTTTGTCTTTTTTGTCTTAGGTTTTATTTTTAATTTTCCGTTAGCACAGTTTTCCCACAGCTTCATAATGAAAGTTTTTTTTCTGTACAGTATTGTACACTTGAGTTTTTATCTGCCTAACAGACAATTTGCTTCGCTCAATTCTGTAGCTATGATAACAACTGCAAGACTAAACTAGCTATACAGAAAGTGTAGGCCTCGACTCGCCCATGAGTAAAATTTCTGGGAGGAGGAAATAAGTGAATTTAAACACAGCTGGGTGCTCAATATAGAAATGTTCAGCATTATTTTCTGTTAATTGTGTGTGCAACTTCAATAATTTCTACTAAACTTTTAATTAATCGTTAATATAATTCAAAACTGTCTCATGGGGGATTTGTCAGTCTCACTGAAGGGGAGTTTGTCTTGGTTGTTATTGTTGAGAGAAAAATTAGTTAAAGCTTTGATTGCTTGTTTCTATGTTCCTTCAAATTTTATTTTGTCCCATATCTAGTCTACTTGTAAGAAGCAATGGTATAACAATTAACTGATTCAGGTAAATGCTTTGAAATAGTGATCTGTTGCCTTATATGACAGTTTGATTGATTGATTTGGTGTTTTAAGTCCACTTTAAGTACAGTAAGGCTAATCGGGACTTGACCTACAGTTTAAAGTGGGATCCGAACCACTATGTGCCTCCACCAGGTATCGAACCCTTTGATTACAAAGCGACGATGCTACCACTGTGCCATGCAGTTCGGAAAATAAATTTTGTATAAACTAATGTACTTATCTTTTTCAATTACAGTAGAGCGTCAATTATCCGAAGTAATTGGGGGACATGGGTGTTCGGAAAACTGGTTTGTTCGGATAATAGAAATGTACATGTTTATTTGCCAAAAAGAAGTACTGTACAGTAAATTTATTCATAAAAACAGGCATGTCTTTAAGTATTACAAAGTAATGTACAAAGGCAACTTTAGTAGGAATATATAGTATGTGGTACAGTTTATTAAACAAAAATATGTACATATTACATACGCATTTTGCATGAACAATACATACACCGACAGAAGTGTGCTGATTGTTGAAACACAGCGACTGGCGGCTTGGCCGGTCAGCAGCGCCTTATGAAGGCCCCATTAGAAGCAATGTTCCGCCAGCGGTGGCTCAGTGCGGCGACTACTGTGGGAAACTTGGTTTCGGAGTGAGGGGGATGATGGACGGTAGGGTGGGAGAGTAACAGGTGCGAGCGAGTACACAGTTCGGTTAAGCGGTCGTTCGGTTGACCGACGTTCGGATAATTGACGCTCTACTGTGTGTAGAATTTGCTTTGAGTATTTATTCTTCTAGACACTGTATGAACCATTGTCAGTTTGTGAATATACAATGGCTGTAAGTACAAGGTTCTACTTTATAGAAATGAGGATTTTTTTTTTATTGTGCAATGAGATGTATGTAGTTGCTATTGCAAATTATGTCATGTGAAGAAATTTTTCTAAATCCCAATAAAACAATAAATTACTTAATATTTTCCAGAATTTTACAATTTTCTGCATTATGAGTTTTTCTTCATAAAATGCTGTTACGGTGTAATCCAGCATATAATTTGTATGTAGGAATAATTTTTGCCATGATTGTTAAATTTTCATCTTTTGTTTATTACACACAAAGCTTGCCAAGATGGATGAAAATTGTCATACAAATCTGTTTGTCTTACCACTCGAATAAATCTATGTCAACAATGCTTATGCAAATTTCATAATTTACAGGTGTTCTCCCACATGCAGTAGACAACTTTAAGTTGGAATATGGTATTTCCATCTTCACAGAACATTACCGTGTGTCAAGAATAAACTCATATGGTAAGTCTCAACATTCATAGTTTGAATTTTATATATTTTATTGAATTTTCTGCTCTTCGTATTCAGATCACTTTGCACAACTTCCATACTAGTTGCATGTGTGACCAAAAGTCAACAGTATTCCATATTTTACTCCATATATACCTTTTGGGTCCATCCGGAAATCCTGCACCCTCGATTTCGGTAGTGAAATATTTTTAGCAAGATTGTGTGTTGCATATTGTTGAAAAGAAAATTCTGTAGCGTGGAAACAAATATTTACGAGTATAAAGCCGTTTAAAGTGGAGATACAGCCGTTTAAAGTTGCAAGCTGGAAGTCTACTTGCGGCCATGTCAGTTTCGTAGCAGCCACCCGCACCCGTACCGATAGATATATAACAGTCGCTTTTTCAGGCCTAAACCATAAAAATTGGCCACAGATTCCAGGCTCCGTCCCTGGGCTAATCAACCTACCACCCCCTACTACTTCCGCAGCCCCACCTTTTTCTATAGCATCCCTTTAAAGGCATGTTAGAACCTGCCCAACACTATTTTTCGACAATTCACTCAAGGTACCAAAAAATTAAATATCGCAAATTATACCATTCCACAAGTCAGTCATAGGAAGAAAAAGAAATGTGACTGAATCCATGATGGAAGCCCTGAAAAACCATAATGACGTTATGTATGTAAGGAATTTTAATATTAAAAAAATGCAAGTTTCATAGCACGTAGATCTCGAAAAATTTCCTTCCGCGCTAGTTAAAAACACCCTTTCTTAAGAAACTACATTTTGGACAAAAAGATTTGAAATGTGGTAGAATTCGAGGGTGGAGGATTTCCGGATGGAGCCTACATTTTTAGCAGTGTCACCAATCTAAACAACTATAGCTAAGTAATAAGTAGGGCTGAGCCAATCCCAATGCTAATGTATCGGTATCATAAAGTATTTTATTCACTAATACTGGCCGATACTTTTCCAACATTTGGTCTTGCATGGTTTTCTGCAAGAATGCCATGTAACACTTATGGCATTATCTAATTATCTTGAAAATTATTTAAATTATGAACTTTAATCTGCACCAATAATCTGTGTGAAAACTGTGATTACTTGAAAGCCTGATGTAATTCTTCAATAATTTTAGACAAAACTCCGATAAACTGGTGCTTGTAATTGAAGTGGAGAACTAACCCACTAATATTGATCAACATTTTGAACAGCCTTTAATTGCTACAATTTTAAAGCATTGGTATCTTGGGAATCAGTAAGAGCTTTGGCATCGGTGTGGATATCTAGGAATTGTAGCTTTCCTGGTGACGTGATTCAAACAAGTGTTCTTGGATTACCCTACACTGGCCTCCATTTCTATATTCCCTGATGATGAGAGCAATGTATACGCTTGAAACATTGGAAGCCAACATCAGCTTAACCTAGCTGGTAACCCGAGAACTTTTGTTTGGATGCGGATATCTGTTCAAAGTGGTATTGGCTCAGCTCTATTAGTCATACTCATGTGAAAAATTACTTAAGATAGCTTTTGACAGATTGTGTAGTATGCATACATTCCATAGATTACATAGCAATCATGAGACATGAGAAGTTTGTGTCGCATTGGTACTCAATGTCAAATTAGTAAATTGTAGATACATGACTACTGATAAGTGGAAGAGATGGAGGTGTTGATCTCACTCCAAATAGATCTTTTCAGAGGAGATCAATTAAACAAAACCTAAAAATTCATTTTTGGAGTTAAATGTTCCTCTGGCTATCATGAAACGATTTGTGGTCACTTCTAACAAAACAAAGTTCGTGTGCAAATGTTGCTACAACTAGAATAAATGCATTGCACGACAAAGACAGCAATACTGAGAAACTCGTATGAATCATTTTCATTGTAAATAATTTGCTGTTCATTGAAATCCTTGAGCCCTGAGATAAAATGATGTACCTAATTTGTTCTCATATTTTCTAGTGCAAAGCAGATGAATATAGCTTCCCTAGGTGCCCTCATTACCTGTTTGAACTATTCCAATGATTCATTCGATACAAATTATACTGAATTCTATTACTCCCCAGTTAACCCTCACACAATAAATTTTATGACTAAGTTAGTGTTTCAAAGCCTCAGCTGCCTCCGCGTATCTCAAGAATTGGATTTCATCTCTTCATATATGTATCCCATATATAGGATTAACAAAGGTGAAGATCTGTTATTAGCAGTGTTGTTTGGTCAATTATTCCTGTGGCTATATGCAGCATTTGGTTTTTCTTGTGTTTCTTTATCCTGTCTTCCTTTTCTGTGTAACATTTCTTGCTTCCTTCTGTTATTTCTGGAAGTCTTTATGTTTAATGAAATTGATGTCTTCCTTCCATATTTGCTGCAAGCTGTATTTCTACATGGCTCTAAATTCTCTGTTAAAGCTACCTGCAAGGATATTAAAAATAATGAAAGAACTCTCTGACATGTTTCTTTGTAGCAGGCAGTTTAAAGTAAAGATCTACAAGCCGAATTTGGGTCTTTTGAAGAATTTGTAAAAGATCTCAAAGCATGGTGTGATGGCAATTTCCAACCAATGTCATCCACCTTTGATGTGTGAAAAATATGTCAAAAGTGCTCTGATATTTCATTTGTTGATGGCACTTATCAAGTAATATGCAGTTTTATGTGAGGATGGGCAAAGCAATTGCAGGCCATTTAGATTCTTTTTTTGTATAAAATTAAATGAGACTCAGTTTGTGTTGAAGAGGGCTTTCTCAACATTTGTAGAAGCTAATCCCTTTCTGTTGTTGTAGACAAAGATTTAAATGGAATTTATATTTTTATATTCAATCCATATCCATTAAGCTTACATTTAATCAATGTATATTGTTATATTACATTTTTGCATTGTAATAATCACCCAGACAAGGAAACATGCCTGCTCTACTAGATATGTTTTTATTATTGTGCATAAGTATTACCAAAAGTATTACTGCTGGACCCTGTGGCCGAGTGGTTAGCTGCGATGCCAAGGGTCCCGGGTTCGAATCCCGCTCGGGCTTGGTTGTTTGTGAATATCTATTTCATCACTCATCCACCTCTTCGCAAATTAGCCAAGAGGCACAAAACACGAAGTAAAATAAACTAAATCAATCAATCAACCAAAAGTATTACTTTCATTTTAGTGTATTTCTTGCCATGATGATGATATTGCGTTTTTATGTTCAGGTTTTAGTGGGACTAGCAGCATGCCAGTGAAGCAGCATGTACAATTGGCAACACTGCGTCAAGACACTCATTCGGCTGCACTCAAACATTCAACTAAGACGTGCATGTTTGTTGCGCGAACACAATTTAGTTGTATTTGTTATTGTGTGTATACAATCATGTGTATTCGTCAAATATAAGGATTCAGAAGAAATAACGTCTACTGCATTCGTACAGTATCAGTATGATGAAGCAGTTACGGCAATCGCAAACATATGCTGTTCTTGATTTCACCATACCTCCTGTATTGTTTCTTTCCCTCTGCTGTATATTTCACTCTAAAGACAAGTAACTCAAGCTCTGAATCTAAGGTCAATATACTGTATAGAACCTTCAAGTGTTTGTACAGTCATGGACACTTCTGGGTTGTAACGATTCCATTGAAAGTTAATGGAATTGTTATAACCCAGAAGTGTCAGTGACTGTATATGCCATAAGTTGACGTGTTCTAAGAAAAATTACATGTAATGTATTTATGTGGTTTGTATTTTAAAGTTTTTTAACTTTTTATTTCAGTATTGGATTCATGAAGAATTGCACTCACACCTAACCATACTCCTGGTACAACTCGACAAAGATATCTTTGGAAGAGGAATACATTTTTATCATGTTTTAAAATTGCGTGTAGTATTTTTTGAAAAAATTGTAATAAATGTTAATATTTCTTGATTTGAAGGATTTGTTTGATTGTTCTTAAGAGCAGAATGACATGTATAAGTGCAGACCTGGAATCCCTAAGGAAATGTACACATGAGGTACTTGGGTATCTTCTCCTAAGAGACACCTTTGTGTTCCAAACAAACTTGGTGGTAGTGTTAATCTTATTAATATTGTTTATTTATAAACCTTATTCAATTGATATTCATATTCACATACTTTGAGAGATGAAACCTATAGCACCTACTGTATATTTGAAACAAACTTGTTTTTAAGAAGAAAATACTGTCATACAGCATGAAAGTAAGTTGTTGAAATAATTCCATTCAATATTGTATCGTCTCATTTGCTTGCCATTACAGTTTCTCACAAATGAATGAGTAAATAAATATTTAATCTAAAAGTGGTTATCAGAGCTCGGGGAATCATTTTGTGGTTAAGATATAAGTGGTGTTGTAATCTACAGTGTGTTGCAATATACATGTTTCTGGACTAATCAGATTTCTGAATACAAGGGCTATGTATTGGGCGAAGAATTGAAGCTGATTTTTCATGTGAATGACATGGAATTTTAAATTAGTTGTCAACTACTGGATCTAATGAACCACTTAGATCCCTTTGTAATTGATGCCAGGGTGAGGAACGCGAGAGAAAGACTGACATCATCAATTCTTTCTCATTCAATGTGAAACAAATCGTAGGGCATTGGTATTACCAATAGTCCAAAATATGGTTGCAATGCCCATAAATTATGAATTTCTCTTATTAGAAATAGAAAAATGTTAGATGTATTGCTTGGAAAGACTGTTCTTTGGAGATACCTCAGAACTTCTGTAATACCTTTTATGAGTTTGAAAACTACTTCATTTTTACACGACTAGAATTTTTAGCATTTTCAATGCTGTCATTGTAATACACGACTTTGAATTTTGGTAATGAACATTGGATTTCTTATCATTCAAATGTTTCTTCTTAAGTTATTCATCACTGTGGCTCTTCAAACATTTTGTATGTACGGTGGAATCTAGATTTTACATTTTTCAGGGGACAAAAGTGAAAGGAGACAAAATGTGGAAAAATGTAAAATTGAAATTCCACAATTTTTTTTCACAAATGAAATTCAAAAAGTGCAGGACATAGTAAGATGCTATGAAAATCTTTATCAAGTGTCTATTCTGCAACAAATGTGTTGCCTCAGTATTTCCCATGCATTTATTCTCAAATCGAGCCATAGTGGTCCAGTTAGGGTGTCTGGCTGCCAAACAGGAGTCCAAGGAACAGTGATCTAAAGTCTGTATTTTTCCAGCCTTGTTGCTGCATGAAGTAACTCTGTGATTCATCCAAATTCAAATAAATGTGTATCTTGGGGTCTAAATGTGACCCGCATATAACTCTTCTGCATCCAACTATGTGTGTTCATGACACACAAGGTGCAAGGGTAACTCTGCTTATTGTTATATTTGTGCAGTAACTTGATTGAATATTAGTGACTGAGCGGCGAAAGTGTGCAACAAGTGTCACATGAAAGCATGGTTGTTATGGAGTTTGTAAGCTGCATGCTGCATATGTACCAGCTGAAACCAATTATGATATAATTAAAATTGAGCTACAATTGCAATGCTTGTTTTGCAAATTGTTCACATTAATTCACACACTATCACAATTTATCCTTGATATACTATATGATGGGATAATAGTAATTTTTTGTCACCATTTCTAAAATGTATGTTAAAATAAAGCTGCTCAGTAAGGTGTGCAATAATTCCATTCATTTGACAAGCAGTGATTTCTTATGGAACATATACCCTTTCCATAAAAGTTCCAGGACTGATTTTATAAAGTAATTATACATATAATGAACTCTCCAACTAATGATCCTTTGGTCCTGTCAAAGTAATCCCTTCTGATATCTATACTCAACTACGAGCATTTCTGGAGGTTTCAGAAGCAATACGTGCTTCTCAGCATGTATGATGACACAGCCATCTTTTGGATTGATGGAATATCTTGATGAATACTAATCAGCTTTTATTTTTAAAAAGTTATACTTGTCAGCAGAGAAACTCTCTTAACTTGATCAAATCAAAATGTAATATCATGAATTTTACAGAGACATTGTGTTGATATTTTTATACAAGCAACACCAATTCTTATATACAAATATGGAATTTGAAGTCATTAAAGCCAAACTCATCAAAGGCATTGTAAATGCAGAGCCACTTCCAAGCTCATTTATATTCACAACACCTATAAGGTGACTAAATAACATCCATTGTGCATCTTTCAGTATCATAGTTTGAAAAAAAAATCACTCCTGTTACTTTTCTGACAAAGGCTAATCTTTGTGAAGGTCTCTGGAGGGAAATACTCGGTCACAGGAGCTTGTTTGTGTAACTTGACAAGTGGCACACTTCAGTCATGTATGTAAGTACTTAATTAATATTTTTTTAAATAGTGACAAATGCACATATTTTCAACAAATATCTCAATTACATACTGTTTCATGCACAAGTTTACTGCACATTATTAACAATGAATGACAGCACAGTAGATTATAATTTATGCAAAAGGGAAAAGAATGATGCGCACCTCTTACAAAAGTTCAATTATAAACATCATTAAATTTTCTGTCATATAAGAATATAATTGCCAAGAAACCTTAGTGGTTCTGTACATTCATCAAGATTAAGTGAGAGGGGGTGTAACTGGATAATTTAACGGAGTTTACATTTCATGTGCTACCTAGGTATGTCCACAAGAAGTTCTATGTTTGTGTTTGGCTGCCTTGGTGCCATTATAGATTGGGTTGTTAAAACTGCGGGGGTCACTGTGAGCGGTATTACAATGTTACATGTACAGTCACGGATACTGCTGGCTTGTAATGAATACATAGACTTTCAATGGAATCGTTACAAGCCGGCAGTGTCCGTGACTACATCTTGAATAAAAATTACGTAGATTTTTCAGTGAAAAAGGCAGGACTCAAAGAACCCTGTCTCCGGCATACCATGCAATTGCTCTACCGGCCTGGCATCACCTGATTTTTTGCTGTTTTACCTGTGTGTATTCGTCTTTGCAAGAGCTACTGCAATGGGATCTGTTGCCTTTGAAACACTGTACACAGGCAAAACAGCAACAGCGATAACGCAGGCGATACCAGGCTGGCTTGGTAGCTCAGTTGTAGAGCAATGGCACAGTATGCCAGAGACCCAGGTTTGAGTCCTGGTCAAGCATGCATGTTTCGCTCAAAAATCTATGTAGTGCATCTCCTGTGTGTGCCTAATTTAATGAATAAAAACTGTATAAAATCAGTTTCGCAGGGTGAATTGACAATGATAATGGATTTTAAAAACAGATGTTAACAACTTCAAACAAGATCAATATTGTCTTTGTACAACCACCCAATACTAAGAAAAAGTTGTTTCGCAAAATTGATAAGAACATTATTTTTACAAACTTTGGAAATCTGATAATTAAGAATTTTGTTTAAAACCTTTCTGCCTACACCATACTAAAATTTCATCACGATTGAATGAATGGTTTGCAAAACAAAAAAATGCACTTTATTTGTTCTCACGACGATTAAGAATGTAAGGCATACTTGAAAAAAAAAGTGGTTACCATATATTAACACAGAATTGAATAAGCTAAATTTTGATGTAACTCATTTTTATGTAGGTCTACTGGATAATTTTTAATTGGAGTCGAAACTTGAGTATCTATAATTTTTAATCCGACAGTACTTGCACACATCAGTCCAAATTAAATTAACATGTCCAAAATTTTAGTACCTGTTCACACGGATTAAGAATTGACAGTGATAAGTAAAATATTTCATGACTGAATATGCGCACTACATTAACTTCATGAATGAAATTGGCTAATATGGCGGTTGTTACAGTTTTTTGCTTCAAATCTTGCCCTGAGTATAGACTTTAGTTTCACGACTAGCTAACAGTGTCAAGAAGCAATACAAAATATGCTAGATTTTTTTTTTTAGGCTGCTCATTCTAATATCTATTAAAATAGTTGTTACCCATATTTGAAAGAAGACACTCTTTAAAAACATTAATTACTCAATAAAATAATGACAGAATCTCTTGTAATGATAGAAATTACATTTCGATGAGGCTTTGTAGAATTTCAGCAATGGGAATGGTAAGACATAGTTATAAACTGCTGACACAACACTTTGTTGCTGGAGTGGTTTCAAGAAAGGTGCTTCTTAACATCTATTCATTATTCCATGAGAATAATGACAGAATTCTTTGTGAAAATGCTTAGAAAGCATAGAAATTACAATTAAATTAGAGGTTTCTTCACTTACGGCAAGCATGCAGTGGGAAAGATAAGTGACAAATATGCACCTGCTGCCACAACACTTCGGGTTGAAGGAAGGAGCTTTATAAAATTTACCATTATTACACAAAATAGTTATGGAATTCCTTGAGGAATCCCTTAGGAGATGTAGAAATGAAGTTTAAATAAAATATTTCTGCCCATGTGACATGCATTTAGTAGAAAAGATAAGAAACGGATATGTATTGCTGCCACAACAGTTTGTTGCTGGAGTGGTTTGAAAAAATATGCTCTTCAAAAATTATCTAATTTTCCGGGGCTTGGCCCCTAAAGAAAAACGGACGTATTCACGTAATTATCAATCACCATAACGCTTAACTATCACAGTCTTTTAAAAGGTGATTTTTACTCCAAAAAAGTCATCGTCTGTTGCAATGGATACGACAGCGCTCCTAGCGGCATTGATGTCAATTATCGTTTTCCGGGGCACGTCACAAAGGAAGGTGTGGCCTACACCCATCTACGCTACAGTGAAGGTCACATGCTAGCAGAGAGGAGGGAAGAGTGCAATGGATTTGAGTGCTGATTCAGGGCTAGCTCCGTTGCGTCGCGTTCGATCTTGCGTGTTGTTCTGTAGTGTTTTGGTGGCTTTCATTCGCTATGTTTGAGTGAGTTTGGCAGGGTTGATGTTCGAACACAAATTGATGAAGGACATAGGCTGTCAATTACAAGACACAATGAATTTGTCCGGAAAAATAGGCATATATTAAATAGAATTATCGATTGCTTAAAATTCTGTGGTCGACATGAACTTGCTCTACGAGGACATAATGAAAGAGAACAATCTTTAAACAGAGGCATCTTCCCAGATTTATTATCCCTTCATAGAAGAGGGAAAACTAAAGAGGGAACTTCGTGTTCTTTATTGTAGTGAAGAGTTGAAAAACATAAACTCTTATCAGTAGATTGCATTCCTTTTTTATTTAAAATTATTTAGAGGGTACCTTTTCAGAAACAGTAAAAATGGCAAACATAGTTTTAATAACTCCAGTGGCAACAGCTGAATCTGAACGATGTTTCAGCACATTGAAGCGTATTAAAACCTGCTTAAGAAATGCAATGGGACAAGACAGACCCAATGCCTTGGCACTTGCTTACAATAGAGATAGAATACATTTCAAACAAAGAAGGCTTCAACGAAAAAGTTGTATGCTACGCCCTCCCTTGCCCGGGAAAACAAATGCAACCACTACCTAGATAGAGGCGGCAAAATCTCCCTCGGACAAGCGAAATAGCGTTACGGTCCAGGTTAAGTTCGTGTGTAGGAACCGGTGACTGACAGTGCATAGTGATAAGCCATATCGAATAAACACAAAGACATATGCAGTTTCAGATTACCACCTCTTTACCTGTAGCCGGGAAGCGGCTAGCTGCCTACCTGAAAATCACGGGTAGCGACATGCATCCGAAAATGATATAGCCCAAAATTAACATGAAAATAAAAAGTATATTCTATTCATAACCAACAAAAATGGAATCATTACAGGTCCCCACACTTGCACTCTCACATTCTCTCTCAGATTCAATCCTCATGGGGTCATCGACACAAGAAATTATACATGACATGTACAGGTTTTATGGCGACAAGCCCTAATTATTGCATTCTCAATTAATTTTATCTTACTTTTTGTCTAATCAGGTCATTTGTGATTTTTTGCTCCAGTGCTACTTAAATCCTAGCCAGCCCTTACTTAAGTTCACCTTTAGTTTTTAAAAAGAAACTAGTCGGCGCGGTGACAATACATTACTTGACCAGTATAAACAAAGGCGTCTCAACGGCAATTACATTCACGTGGGCGGACGCTTTCCTTTTACAAGACCTCACGTGGTTCCAAACATAACAAATAACCTCCGTTGAGCGACGCAAACATATACTCTCTAGCAGGCGGGACTTAAACACTTCGCCGCGACGAGCAATTCACATTACCAGGCAAATACTTTTACTAAATGATCACACATGCGGCCTGACATAGCTAGCATTGACACATAAAAATGAACAAACCTCAAGTAGATTATGCAATTAAGCGGGCGGCGCTTTACTCTAATAGTACGCACTTTAAACAAATACAAAGGAGCACAAACAACAATGAATTTAAGATCATAAAAAAAATATCACAAGGAATAAGAAAAATTGACCTGAGACGAATAGATTACAAATGACAAGCGCGACGGGAGTTTGATATAAAATTTCGAGTTGAGTGGGCGTTTTCAAAATGTCGACGAATTTCAAGGGCGTTCTCTAAATCAATCGGGCCGTCACGTGTTAAGGTTCACACAGATGAATACTTTACCATCTCTCAGCTTCCGGGGTGCATCCTGGCGTCTTTATGGGCGATTGAAAACACATAGTATCCACGCGAAAGGTTTCTTTGGTCGCGACGATGAAGATGCGAAAAGGATTCAAACACCTAGTTCCCCGGCTCCTCTTCCTCTCGGGATCGGTGGATCTCCGTGGTATGGCGCGGTTCGGACGTCGCATCTGAGCGGTCGTTGTAGGCGTCGTCGGCGTCGTCGGGGCGTCAACATCTCTCTCTACGTCTCTCTGTCGCGGCTGGTAGGCGTCGTCGGCGTCGTCGGGGCGTCAACGTGGCGGATGGTAGGCGTCGTCGGCGTATCAATAGGGCGGCGTTCGACGTTCTCTCTCTCTCCATGGCGGCGGATAGGCATCATCGGTGTAGTTTCTTCTGACGTCGGGCGAATCGACGTAACGCCCTCATCTCCTTTTCTTCCTCTAGCCCGCCATTGTTTCCGGTGTTCCTCGTTTCTCAAAAATTATAAATGGCGTAAGGTAATCACGGAAACACGGTTTCGCTTCAACTTCCCCCAGCGGTTGAGGTAGGCGCACTCGTGTAGACTTACTGCCTATCACACACACTGGTGTTCGCACAACACAACAAAGTCCACTGTACACGAAAGGTAGCGCGAAGGTGCTCTCGTTCCAAGAATCGCGGCAAAACTGTATATGGAGAGTTAGCACGGAGCTGCTCTCACTACAAGGATCGCGGTAAGACTGTGTATCGAAAAACCATGTCCTTCGTTTTATTTGGATTTTGAAAAAGGACGCTAGGCGCACGTTGGAGCGACGCTTCAGGAGAGGTTATTCCACCACGCTCTATTGTCTCCAAACTAGGACGGACCGTGTCCGAAGTTTACTCAGACGGATTAAGCTTCCGCCTGGCTGTCGCCCATAGCTCAATTGCAATCGCTGTCCACAAACTGATCAATTAGAACCGATTTGATCTGGCGTCCGTAATTGTCGCTTGATCGTGACGAAACTCCACACATCTGTCCTTGCACACATGCCGCTGCGCTGGTATAAGTTTCACATGAATCTGACCGTTGGAAACCGAGATATTTAAATGTTTGTCATTACGGTCGAATTTCCTAAGCTTTACACGCATAGCGTGACCCTTCAGGTGCTCACCCTTAACACAAGCGAATGTCTCGTTCCTCCCGTCGGCTTGGCAAAAATCAAATATGTAATCTTACAAATTAAAACACTTAACACTTTGAATCAACACGTCTTTTTACCGCTACATACATGAATAATAAGGATAATAATAATGACGGTAAATCTGACTGTCACAAAGTAATAACAAAATTTGCTGAGCAGAAGAACAGAAGTCAACGTTCATAGAAAGGTATGTTTCACAACAATACCCCTGTTTCTTTTGTAATCATGTGAATTGTCATTATATTTTAAATTCTTCAAAAAAAAAATAGGTCCAGTTTGTAGTTTAAAAGAAGATAAATACCCGTTTTTCTTGTAATTCATGTAATTTGTCATTACATTTTACATTCTTTCAAACGAGTAAGTCCAGTTTTCTAGTCTAGAAGAAAAAAATACATTTTTTTTGTAATTCATGTGAATTGTCATTATATTTTAAATTCTTTAAAAAAAATATGCCCTGGCCAAATTTGAGGCCACGAGACGCCACTGTAATTTTCCACAACAAGATGGATTAATTACTTGAGAAAATGCTTAAGAGGAATAGAAATTATGTTGAGACGAGATATTTCAGACCATATGGCATATGTTGTGGGAAAGACAAGAAACGAATATATATTGCTGCCACAACAGTCCGGTTGAAGGCAGATGCTTTATAAGAATTTATACGATTCTCTCACAAAATAATATCAGAATTCCTTAAAAAATGTAGAAATAAAGTATAAATAAATTATTTGTCCACACATAGCATACATTTAGTGGGAAAGATATGAAACGGATATGTATTGCTGCCACAACACTTCGTTGCAGGAGAGGTTTGAATATATTGCTGCCACAACAGTTTGTTGCTGAAGTGGTCTGAAGGAAGCCGCTCTTTGTAAATATTCGTTAATTCCACAAATTGATGGCATAATTCCTTGAGAAAATACATTTAAAAGCAGAAATTACGTTTAAATAAAATATATTCTTCATGTGGCATGCATTTAGTTTTGAAAGATACGAAACGGATAGGGTAATGCTGCCACAACACTTCATTGTAGGAGCGGGTTGAAGGGAGACGTTTTAAAAATTAAATTTTATCTGACAAAAAAAAAAGAAATGACGGAAAAAATTAAAGAGTGTAGATATGAAATTTAAACCAGATATTTCAAAACGTATGGCATGTATGTTGTGGAAAATATAAGAAACGAGTATGCATTGCTGCCACAACACTCTGCGTTGAAGGGAGACGCTCTTTAAAAATTAACCATTATTTCACAAAATAGTGGCAGAACTCCTTGCATATATGTAGAAATATAGTTTAAAATGAAATATTTCTCCACATTTGAAAAGCATTTAGTGGGAATGATACGAAACGGATATGTATTACTGCCACAACACTTCGTTGCAGGAGAGGTTTGAATGTATTGCTGCCACAACACTTTGTTGCAGGAGAGGTTTGAATGTATTGCTGCCACAACACTTCGTTGCAGGAGAGGTTTGAATGTATTGCTGCCACAACAGTTTGTTGCTGAAGTGGTCTGAAGGAAGCCGCTCTTTGTAAATATTCGTTAATTCCACAAATTGATGGCATAATTCCTTGAGAAAATACATTTAAAAGCAGAAATTACGTTTAAATAAAATATATTCTTCATGTGGCATGCATTTAGTTTTGAAAGATACGAAACGGATAGGGTAATGCTGCCACAACACTTCATTGTAGGAGCGGGTTGAAGGGAGACGTTTTAAAAATTAAATTTTATCTGACAAAAAAAAAAGAAATGACGGAAAAAATTAAAGAGTGTAGATATGAAATTTAAACCAGATATTTCAAAACGTATGGCATGTATGTTGTGGAAAATATAAGAAACGAGTATGCATTGCTGCCACAACACTCTGCGTTGAAGGGAGACGCTCTTTAAAAATTAACCATTATTTCACAAAATAATGGCAGAACTCCTTGAAAATATGTAGAAATAAAGTTTAAAATGAAATATTTCTCCACATTTGAAAAGCATTTAGTGGGAATGATACGAAACGGATATGTATTACTGCCACAACACTTCGTTGCAGGAGAGGTTTGAATGTATTGCTGCCACAACACTTTGTTGCAGGAGAGGTTTGAATGTATTGCTGCCACAACACTTCGTTGCAGGAGAGGTTTGAATGTATTGCTGCCACAACAGTTTGTTGCTGAAGTGGTCTGAAGGAAGCCGCTCTTTGTAAATATTCGTTAATTCCACAAATTGATGGCATAATTCCTTGAGAAAATACATTTAAAAGCAGAAATTACGTTTAAATAAAATATATTCTTCATGTGGCGTGCATTTAGTTTTGAAAGATACGAAACGGATACGGTAATGCTGCCACAACACTTCATTGTAGGAGCGGGTTGAAGGGAGACGTTTTAAAAATTAAATTTTATCTGACAAAAAAAAAAGAAATGACGGAAATCATTGAAGAGTGTAGATATGAAATTTAAACCAGATATTTCAAAACATATGGCATGTATGCCCGACCCTGTGGCCGAGTGGTTAGCACATCGCGCTGCGACGCCAAGGGTCCCGGGTTCGAATCCCGGTCGGGCTTGGTTGTTTGTGAGTGTCCTTTCATCAATTTCATCATTTCATCACTCATCCCCATCTTCGCAAATTAGCCAAGAGGCACAAAACGCGAAGTAAAATAAACTAAATCAAATATGGCATGTATGTTGTGGAAAATATAAGAAACGAGTATGAATTGCTGCCACAACACTCTGCGTTGAAGGGAGACGCTCTTTATAAATTAACCATTATTTCACAAAATAATGGCAGAACTCCTTGAAAATATGTAGAAATAAAGTTTAAAATGAAATATTTCTCCACATTTGAAAAGCATTTAGTGGGAATGATACGAAACGGATATGTATAGACCGTGTTAAAAAGGTAAACATAAACATTGGCGAGGTCTTGCCCGGTCCCCCCGGAACTTCCGGTTTGGACCAGTCCCCGTTGTTGCCAGTGCAGTTTCACCGGCATACGAAGTAAGAAATGGGCGTTTGTTTTCATCAGTTGTGCGACGATAGTCAAGAAAGGTATTTGTTAAAGTTCTACTATGAAGGGGTGGACGTCTAGAATCCGTCGGATGATCAACTGCAGAGCAGATTATTAAAATTTGACGTGTCTTTGTGGCCGCCAATTGTATAGCATACTACATACAAGTATCTCGTGTACACGCACGCGAACTCAAAACGTACGAAATTTTAGATATATATTCATTTATTTTGTAAATGGAAAAGTGAAGGAAAGATAATTTTATAAAACTAGTGATATTATTATATTACAAATTATGCCAACAAATCTGCAGAAGTAACCAAATGACACATAACAAATGCTAGCAAATATATGTGCTTTCAACGTCGCCTTTCCGCTTCAGGGATTTAGGGAAAACCTATGATATGGCATGCCACTTTCACTTGCACGAATTTACTTCAAACAACAAGGGAGTTTTCAGACTGAAGCGACAAGCGATATCGGAATTTCGTACAGAAGCATTCGATCTAAAGCAAACCATTCACCAGTCACGCTTGCGCAAATAACAGGCCTGGGAAACACAATGCACGATATTGATAAAACGGCCCATTCCGAGCGACAAGCGACACCTGCAATTTGTCGTCTCTCTTTAATTCGGAAGATGTTGTTTTCCAAGATACACGCATCGCTAAAGTCTGAAAGTTTCCTTTCGAACCAATGGACGTGTCGCTTGAACTGGACTGTTGTTTTCTCAGTACCATGCATCGTGTCGCCTCGGTCTGTTGTATTCGTATGCAAGGTGAATTGTTTCCTTTAGAGTAAAGGGCTGTTGCTTGTCGCTTCGGTGTGTAATCTCCGTGCCACTTAAAAGTGGATCCTCAGTGATCAATGATTTTTTTCGAACAGAAGCGACACGACAAGTTGCACGTGTCGCTCAGATTTCCAATGTATTGTGCCGCCTGAGACTTGATCTCCCATGAGCGGTAAATGCTTATTTATAGACTAAACGGGCCTGTGTTGCTTGTCACCTCGGTACGAACCACTGCTGTCGCGTGTCGCTTCGGTTTGAACCTCACTAAGAGGCGTGCTTTTCACCACAACACAATACGCAGACAAACGATCAACATGTTTGTAACAAAATGCAAGTCGTACAAATCCTTTCTGGGTACCAATCCTTTCTTCGTTCTGCTTGTATCAACAGGTTTCGTCTCTCTACGTCCTTCGGAAACCTACGAAGTGATACTTAACTCAATAAATTTGTTCCCGATCGAACTGTACAACCATATGCTACACAGCTGACACCGTATTTCCTTGTAAAAGAAGCTCCACTTTGCCATTTCATATTAACGTTCATAGCACTGTAATGATAACCGGATGTTTGAGGGGGACCAGACGAGTGCGCATGCTCCGCAGTAGCTCCGCCTTTAACACCGTCTATTACTGCCACAACACTTCGTTGCAGGAGAGGTTTGAATGTATTGCTGCCACAACACTTTGTTGCAGGAGAGGTTTGAATGTATTGCTGCCACAACACTTCGTTGCAGGAGAGGTTTGAATGTATTGCAGCCACAACAGTTTGTTGCTCAAGTGTGCTGATTAAGCTATCACCTTAGAATTCTGATACAGTTTTAAAATGTACCGAATGTGAGGCAATCTTAATTTTAAATTAATTATTTCCAATTTTATTGTGCCTATTTTTGAGGGCAGTCTTTCACAATAAATGACTTCTTTTTTCGTTCAAGTTTTTAAGTAATGATGTTGCTACGCCGCCATTTAAAACAAGAGCTCCTGAATCGTGTTGTTTGGCCCTTAAGATTCAAGATCCACATTTAAGTTCAAGCCTGACGTCATTGTTATGACGTTGCACTAGCACATGCGCATGCCTACCTTTTACGCTACGTATTAGAAGAAGACAAGGAAAAAGTGTTGTGGTACTAATTCCAACCATTTTGCACATCTCGTGTTTGTGTCATTATCTGTAAAATGAATGAATTTAAAACGTTTTTCATGTCAAAGTGGAAATGTCCATTCGGTGACGCCAGAACGCAAAGTTGCTCTTTCGTTGTGCGATAAGGAGACCCCCAAAGTTAACTGTGCAAGGTGGGGATCTAATTTTTAGCACACCGTATTGACCTTCACCCCGCCCTTCGACTCGTGACGTCATAAAAATTTCACGGTGTTAATGCGGATATTGTACAATGAATGCATATACCGTGGCGTCAGGAAGATGGAGGGCGGGGCTTGTGTTGGATATGGTGTGCGACCAAAACAGTGTGGGGAGGGGAAGATTAATGAGTGGCGAGCGATGGAGTAATCGTAAACATACAACAGCAGGTGATATGCGCATGCATGTTTCTAGTATTTAGTATTTTGCACAGAATTGTGATATGCAAACATTTGAAGGCAGTCATTCTTAAAAAGAAAAAATAGTAATAAATGACCAAAAGTTCCATAGTTTATTTGTGAGGAAAAACAAGGGAATCGGGGATTCCCCCACAACATACAAATGAGTATGGTAACATGTTAAGCGATAAGCTTTAATTCGTACCAGACTACTTTAACTGTCATGGCGAGAGCACAGGATAAATATTGTGTACGAAGTTTTTATTACAAACATCAAAATAAGATGTGTTTTTTTGGTTCATAAAAATTCTGTCCTCATGGTTCATATTTTTCGTAAAGTGTACAGACAAACGAAGTGATTGTTACTATGATTCAAACAGAAACTATTTGAAAATTTGGAATGTGGAGAGATAGTTGATATGATGATAGGAAATGACGGGCTCAAGTTCCAATTGTGTAATCTCGTCATCAACGTGCACATGAATTTTGTACACTAATTCCATATACATATACAAGCACACAATGAAATCAGGCATATTCTCCTGCTTACACTGTCTATTGTGCGGATTATATTCCTGCTTACACTGGCTATTGTGCGGATTATATTCAATCTTTTATGTTTCATTCTTCCATATGAGTTTGCAAGCAAGGGACCATTAGTTGACTATTCCCTATTACTGCCAGCCACGAAATATTTCTAAAAAGTGATTGATTGTATGTAATAAGCTGTTATTGGGGTAACGGTATGGTATAGCGAAAACACATTTCACTCGTTTATTTCCTAATTATTGACATTTGTACTTACCTGTTAAGCATAGCGAAACATTTTTGAAAGTGGGATTTTCACTGAAAAAAGCGTAATGGTAATTATGCGACATCGCCCGAACACCTCTCACTCCTTTATTTCGTTAATTTTAGCATTGATACTTACCTATTCTGCATTGCGGAAGATTCTTTAAGGTGAAGTTATGCCTTTTTCCATAAAATAGTGTCAACTTTTCATATTACAAGTCATTATTTGTCTTCCTTGTTCCGCTTGGTTAACAGACAACGTCGTGCTTGTGTTTTGTCGATTTGGAGTGGGTATGCAGTGTTTCAACCTTCTTAACCAAAAAATACCTACTTTCGTGTTCATTATGTCATCACAAACCATTGACGGATAGCCCCAAAAAACTATTCACGGATAGCCCCATGAACCATTGACGGATAGCCCCACAAACCATTGACGCATAGCCCCAAAAACCATTCACGATAGCCCTATGGACCATTTCCGGCAAGGTTAAGTTAGGTAAGCATAGTAAAAAAAAAAACCATGTTTGGAAACACTGGCGAGACTGCGTGACTTTTGACGCTCGCGCCATCTGCAGGTACATAATGGAAACAACGGCATAACATTGTCGCTTTACAGAAAATGCAAGTTCCTTACATAAAAAGTGATTATTTCTTGATCTGCAGCATTCTATGGTGAAGTTTTCAGTTTCCGCGAAAGAAAATATCTCGAAGAACTTCAACAATGCTACAAAAACCGATTTCAGTAAGTAGTTTCTCCTGTAAATTTGAAGAAATCCGTTCGGGCGATATCGCATATATTTACCAGCGTAATTTTTCACATTACAAGTATTTATTGTTCGTTGCTAATTCGCTTTTGTTACACACAATATGGCGGGCAAATCTTGACTCACCTTGTCTATCATCAGCTGATATGCAGTGTTTCCAAACTTATTAACCGAAAAATGCTGCACAAACTATTCACAGAAGGTTTTTAAGAGAAAATTGATCCACAAACCATTCACGGAAGGTTAGGTTAGGTTCAGTTAGGTTAGGCAAACAGAAAATTAAATTGAAAAAAAAATATATTTCACAATGCAACCTTCACACGTCATCTTGTAAAACTACCACGTGGTTGCTACATTAACAGGGGATTACATAATCTAACGCACAGAACATTTGGCAAGAGCTATCGTGCATCGGAGATACATTTATGTTGAAAAATACATGATTTACCGGCCGAATAAGTTGAACGAAGGGAGAAAACACTTCCATGAGCTTCCATAAGTCTATAGAAAGTCAGTTCCGTAAGTAGTTAGTTTCTCCTGTAAATTTGAAGAAATGTGTTTCAGTATACCATACTGTTACCGTTATTGGTGGTTCGATTTTTCCATCCCATTTTTTTACCACATAAAAAATAATTGTGATTGTAATCTATAGGCTTATGTAAGATTTTGGGTAAAACTATCAAAGCCGGGAAATGCCTCTAATTCGTTTATTCTGTTATTTTTAACATTCGTACTTACCTATTCTGCATTGTGAAAGATTGTTGAAGATGGGATTTCGCTTTTCTTAACGAAATTAGTATCTATTGTCGACACATCGAGTAATTATTGTTCGTTCTTTTATCGCTTCCTGAACACGCAAAATGGAGGGCAAATCTTGACTAGCATTGTCGATGTGCTGTGTTTCAAACGGCAAAGCAGTGTTTCAACCTTCTTCACAGAAAAATTCCTATAACCATCCATGAATAGCCCCAAAAACCATTCACGATAGCCCCACGCACCATCACGGTAAGGTTAGGTTCGGTTGCACTTGCTGGGGATTACGTCATCAGATGCTCACAACATCTGGTTCAAGTACATGGATGGAAATGCAAGCAACAGCTTTCGTGCATCGGACGGACATTATTATAGAAACATACATGAATTAGCGACCAGATACATTGAAAAATGTGATAAAACACTTGTACGACCTTCCGAAATTCCACAGAAACTCAATTCCGTAAGTACTTTCTCCTGTAAATTTGAAGAAATCCATTTCCAGGCTTTGATAGTTTTACCAGATTTTGTGCTGTTAGAGTTACGGTATAAATTATACTCCTCCATTATCACTTGCATATGTAACCAGTGCTCTCATAGTTCCTCTCTAAAAAAAATTAAAGAACTACATTGGATTGATTTGTTGTTTTAAGTCCACTTTATGCACAGTAAGGCTAATCGGGACTGGGCCTAAAGTTTAAAGTGGGATCTGAACCACTATGTGCCTCCACCGAGAATTGAACCCGGGACCCCTTGATTACAAGTTGATGATGCTACCACTGCGCCATCGGGGAGGCCTTAAAGAACTACAGTAAGTTAAAATATTCAGAAGTAGTCTGGAAATGATTTTCAAAATCCCAACTTCTACAAGAGCAAGGACAGAGCCTCAGTACACATGACTAAATTCAGCATGCTTACATTGAAATTGAAACAAAAAAATGAGCAGATTTGAACCCAATATCAACATTTTTTGTGTGTGAATGAGTAAAATTGTTTTTATATTTTTAGATTGTTAATTACTGAAATATTTAGAAGTGAAAATGTAATAGAATTCTTATGTTTAGTAGTAATTGTATTTTGTTTGTTTTATTGTACTAGATTTTGCGGGTTAAGTGGTAGAGCAGCCACAGGCTGAACTTCGCCCATGAATAAAGAATTTCTAATATAAAGTCAGGGATGATTTGACAAGAGCTGTGTGAACTGCACTGCAGATTTCACTTTTGAGTTAATTTCTTATCCCAGTTAATTTCGAAGCTACTGTCGAGTTTACATTGGGCTGAAATAGCTCTTCAAAATGTATATTGACTGCTTATGTTTTTATAAACAGAACTTTTGAGTGTATACCCAGTGCTGATCACATTGATCCAACGATAGTGTGAAATTAAGAACTTTCGTGGTAAATTTTTGAAAATTATTTGGTGCCCGTGACTGACAGCAGCTCTCATAATTATTATGATTTTTTTTATTTATCAGTACATTTTAATGTTGTATGCCACACAAAATTTGTTTCAGGGTGTGTAAATCAGAATAACTAAGAAATCTGATCCTAAAGTGTGGCCAATTTAAAAACTTCCTCTCTCGACTACTTTCACTTTTTTTTATTATTATAATTTGTAAGAATCCGTTGTATGCATTCTCAAAAGGCGAAGAGTCACATGCAAATGCATACTGATTGATTATGTTTTAATAATGGCACACGAATTATGTACAGCTTTCATTATTTTTATTAATAAAAAAAATGGTATGAACAGTCAAAAAGAAAAAGTGCAAAATTTCTGATCACAATAGTACCACATAAAATAACACATTACTTCACTAACACATCTCCGCAAGCGAAAGAAAACATAAAGAGCACAATCTTCATAAAATGTGAAAAAAATTCCTCTTTGTAGCAGGGTTGAAGTGGGTCAAGGGTACCAATCATTTTTGAACTTCAAATACTGATAAAATATATTACACTTTCAGGGTGATTCGGCATGTGAAGGGATGAAATTCAGGAGTGTATTCCACTCTTTTCAGTCAGTCTGCAGCATATTACGTAATGAACAGGTAATGGATATATTGTAATTGTAGGTGTATATAAGGGCATTACGTTGTATATTGTACCTATCACAAGTTGTATATTACCTAACTATGAGGTCGTGTACAAGTTATAATCTTCTGTACATTTCATATATTCTGCTTTTCTTTTAGAAGAGATGTTTCTTAGTCCATCTACCAATGTTACAAGCTGATTTATTTTTATTATTATTATTATTATTATTTGTAGAGTTTGCACATGACATGTTAGTACTGTTGCAGTTCATTTACCAACTAACTAACTAACTCTCTAGCCTTCTTAAACCCGAAGGTTCATGGCTGCAGCAACACAGGCCTTCCATCTTTCCCTATCTTGAGCAAGATCTATATACTCTTTTCCATCCCTACCGATTTCCCTTAGGTCCATCTCAACGTTGTCCCTCCATCTTCGTCTTGGCCTTCCTATAGGGGCTATCCACCGGAAGGAAGTGTCTTTGCGCAGATGCCATACTTGTAGCACAACAACTTCCGGTTCGTAGGCTCACAACATGCCGCTAAAGGGAGCTGAGATTGTGTCATGCATGAAAGGAACGAATGGGTGTGTACAAGGAGGATGTAAACTACGATCAGGGCTAAATAATCTTTCACGGATCTTCCTTCATCAATATCCTCGAGATCTAAGTGCCAAAATTATTGCATTCAAGCTGTCAGGCGTGAAAATTGGAAGCCCATTAGCAAGGAGTAGACTCCCCAATAATAACAACGGATGTGCAGGAAACCAAAAAGTCGGAACCTGAAAAAAAAAAATCCCGGTCCGATCACGATTTCGAAAAAAATGATAAGAGTTTAAAAGTAGTTTATTCCCTACATATTTTTTTTTGTACTAAATGTCCGAAATATATTGAAATTAGCAGTTTTTTTATTCCAGAAATGCAAAATAAATCATCACCCGAGAGTGAAATTGTGTGTATAATTAATATTTTTTTAGAATCTGGTAATGTTGAATATTTTCCGCTCCTATAATCTCCCAATTTAGTCGAGAAATAACATTATTTTTCCAGTTTTGTTCCCTTCCCAACCAAAAATTTTGCGTCCCGCACTCCTTGCACTTCATTAAAGGTAGAAGAGAAATCATTACAATCTCGATTTTCTCTCTAGTGATATGAGCAAAAATATTACTTTTCCTTTCAAAAAATGCTCGGTCATGGTCAGATAGGTTACACGTTACGTTCTTGAAGTACACACGAACTGTACTAAATTTTTGTGTAACCAGAGGAAATATTTTTTTTTTGTAACCAGAAAATTAAGTGCCGGTACTATTATTAATTTTCGTCTTTTGCAATGGAAATATTTTCAACGTTGATACAGAAGAGGTCCTAGGTTTGAACACCATGGTCAGGCAATGGTGTGTCATTGTGTTTGTCCCATCAGTAATTTTTCCAGTTTATTATTCACCTTCATCGTCATGTTTAACACAAATAGCAGAAAATTGACTTAAAATAACAATGAGCGTTTTGTATTTCTGCGTTCAAACGGGAACGAAACCGCATCCCTCTGATTCGCCCTGACTAAAGAAAGAAGAAAAAAAGCTCCTTTTCCTGTTTTTTATATGACCGTACATCTCACACTTTTTCACTTAAAACATAAATGTATACATCAAAAGATTTACATGCTTTAAGCGCTCTCGCTCTGTAGGAAAAATTACTTTCTATTAAATATGTAGGCTATAAATATCGCCATTGCAACGACGATTAGCAAATGGATCTCATCCTGGAATAATGCCGTATTACTTCCTATATGCTCATCCAATTGATATGCAAAGGTCTCTACTTTGCCCTGATATCTCTTATTCACCTCGTCGTCAAGTGCTTTTATACGATCCATTTCATCCGGTATACAAAACAAGAAGAAAGACCACAAGTACGCGCTTGAATTACCCGCCCGCCGTGAACCGGAAGTTGTTGTGCTACAGTTCCACAATCGATTGTGCCGTTCGATATGTTTTTGTTTACTCGTGGATAGCCCCTATAGGTCTCTTACCATCAGGTTTCCCAACAAGAATCCTGTAAACTCCTCTTTCCTCTCCCATTCGTGCCACATGGCCTGCCCACCTAAGTCTTCTTGATTTAATTATTCTAATAATATCTGGACATGAATACAAATTATGTAGTTCTAAATTATGTAACCTTCTCCACTCACCTGTCTCCTCATCCCTTTTAGGTCCAAAGATTTTCCTAAGGATCTTATTTTCGAATACTCTCAATTTATGTTCCTCTTTCAATGTAAGGGACCAAGTTTCACACCCATATAATAGTACAGGCAAAATTACTGTTTTGTATATTTTAACTTTTAGTTTCTTAGATATTAAAGGAGAAGACAAAAGTTTATGAAGAGAGAAGTAACATGCATTTCCTGAATTAAGCCTACTTTTTATTTCCTCTTTAATATAATTTTCATTTGTTAATATTACTCCTAAGTATTTGAATTTGGAAACTGGTTCAAACTAGTTGTTATCAATAATTAGATTTTGATTATTACCTAACACTTGGTTTCTGCCTGTAAGCATATATTTAGTTTTCTCTTTGTTAACTTCCAAACCTATCTCTTTAGCAGTTTTGAAAAATATTTTAGCATTATTCTTAATTGTATTCACATCATCCCCCAGTAAGTTTACATCATCTGCATATGCTAACAACTGAGTCACACCATTTAATTTTAGTCCTTCTTTAGTTCCTTTAACCTTCCTAACAGCATATTCTAAGGCAAAATTAAAGAGCAATGGAGATAATGCATCTCCTTGTTTTAACCCATCATGAATTGTAAATTTGTCAGACATATTAATACCCACACGAATTTTACTTTCTGTTTCACAGGTGCATACTTTTATCATACTAACAAGCTTCTTAGGTATTCCAAACTCTACTAATATATTATATAATTTATCTCTTTTGAACGAATCATATGCTTTTTTGAAATCAATGAATAGCTGATGGACATTTTGATTATATTCCCACTTTTTCTCAAGTGTCTGTCTGATGTGAAAAATTTGATCTGTAGTTGATCTGTTACGTTTAAATCCACATTGATAATCACGTTAATTTCATTAGCATATGGGGTTAGTCTTGTTAAAATAATGTTAGATAATATTTTATATGTTGTTGAGAGTAGAGAAATTCCACGGTAATTACTGCAGTTCATTTTATCACCTTTTTTAAACACAGGAACAATTATGGATTCTTTCCAGTGTTGAGGGATTTGTTCTTTATTCCATATTAAACAAATTAATTTATGAATTTGACATATTAATGAATTTCCACCATATTTAATTAACTCAGCTGGTATTAAATCAATGCCAGGTGCTTTGTTATTCTTTAGCCTTTTAATAGCATCTTTAACTTCAGTCAAGTTAGGTTCTGGAAATAAAGGTTCTGCTGTGTGGACTTCATTTACTTCTGATTTATCTGCTACATGGACATTTAAAAGGTCATTAAAGTAGTTCTTCCATCTATTTAGAATATCGCTTGGGTCAGCTAGAAAATCACCGTCTCTATCTTTTATCAAGTTTACTTTAGGTTGCCACCCCTTTCTAAACTCATTTACACCTTTATATAAATCTCTGATATTTTTATTTTTGCTGTTTGTTTCAATTTCGTTAATTTTGCTTTTCAAGTAATCTCTTTTTTTACTTCTAAATGTGAGGTTAACTTCTCGCTTTATTCTATTATAATTGTTTAGGTTTGTATCATCAGAGTTATTTAACCACCTAAGTCTAGCCTGATTTCTTATTTCTATTAGATTATGACATTCATAATCAAACCATGGCTTACTTTTCCTTGGTTTATGGTATCCTATACTTTCTTTAGCTGCTGATTCTATTGCATTACGTATGTGCTCCCAATTCTTATTTACGTCTGTTTCATTTATATTTTCATCATCATTTAAATCCTGCAAAATATCAAATCTATTTGACAGTTTAATTTGGTAATCTTTATTAATTCTTTCATCAGTAAACTTTCCTGTATCAAATTTTATAACTTTTAGATTTTGTTGCTTATGATTTATCACTGAGAGTCTTTCTCTTAATTTAGCAATTACTAAATAATGGTCACTGGCACAGTCAGCACCTCTATGTGTACGAACGTCAATTATACTAGTATGCCTTCTCTTATCAATGAGAATATGATCTATCTGATTACGAGTTTTACCATCTGGAGAAGACCAGGTATATTTATGGATATCTTTATGTTTAAAAGTGGTACTTTTCACAATTAAATTCTTTGAGGTTGCAAAAGTAATCAATCTTATACCATTATCATTACTTAATTCATGAAGACTTTCTTTACCAATCGTGGGTTTAAATGTCTCTTCTTTGCCAATCTGTGCATTACAGTCACCTAACAGAATTTTCATATCATACTGAGAAAATTTATCAAAGACCTGTTCTAACTCTGTATAAAAATCATCTTTAGTATTATCATCTTTATCTTCCGTTGGTGCATGTATGTTTATTAAAATAATTTTACACCACGTAGCCTGTAAAACTGCATATGATATCCTATCATTAATAAATTCTACTGTTTTAAGAGCCGAGATAATTCTATTATTTATGAAAAAGCCTGTTCCAAAATTATGATTTTCAGTACCACCATAGAAAAAAGTATAATTTTTAGTTTTACAATTCCCTTCTCCTGGCCACCTAACTTCCTGGACAGCTACTACATCTAATTTATACTTAACTATCTCATTAACTGTACACTGAAATGCCCCAGCCCGGTAAAGGCTCAGAACATTCCAGGTGCCTAATTTAATATCCTTATTCCTAACGTAGATCTTATCCTTAGTCCAGGGACCTCCCAAAGTAGTCCCCACCCGGAGATCCGAACGGGGGACTATTTTACCTCCGGAATATTTTACCTTGGGAACATCCATGGCCTTATATTGCTGATTCTTGACATGGCTTTTTACAGTGCAGAGTTGTCAGCTCTACGCCTAACCCCCAATATGAATGGAGGAACTACTACACAAGACACACACAAACACATCACAACTGTAAACAGTTCATTTACAGTTTATATAAATTTTTTAGAGATCATGCCTCACCTCAAAATTTACCAATGGTTTTACAATTACAGTGGAACATCGATTTTACGTTTTTCAGGAGACCAAGCAGACAAACTTAAAATAGAGTAAAATGTAAAATCGGGAAAAGTTTATTCATGTTTTACTTTGTTGGGAGCATCTAGATTGAAAGAGCTCATGCTTTAAATCATGAAGTTTCTGCATTGTGATGCCTGCCTTGTGACAAGGAGCATTGTCTTGGAGGAAGAGGATGCCTTTTGACAGTTTCCTCCACCTCTTTTCCTTCAAAGCTGAATGCAATTTATTCAACAGGACCACATAACGTTCAGCATTCAAGATGATGCCGTTTTCCAGATATTCGCTGAGTATTATATCACACCCTGTAGATTTCTGTCAGCGACGTGTTTTGGGCCATGGTGATCCACTATGGCACTGCTGCATGGATTGTAAATTTTGTCTCAGGATTATACACATGCAATGGAGTTTCATCCAATGTCACTATTCGTTCAATAACACTGGCTGCACTACGTGAAAAAACGGTTCAACACTGTCCCTTCTTTTCCACATGTGATCAGCTGTCAAGAGTTTGGGCACCCACCTGGCAGAAAGTTTTTTCATCACCAATTCTTCATCTTCATGCACAATGTAATGCACCCACTCTAAACTCATGCTTAGGGTGTCTGTTATACATTGCAGACCAATCCTCCTGTCTGCAAGGATCAGGCCGTGGACACTATCAACAGTTTCCTCAAACACTTCTGTTCTGGGTCTTCCTGGCCTTTCCTCATCTTCTGTTCTTGTTCTTTCCCTCCTGAAATCCACCACCCACGATTTCACTGTGTTGTATGAAGGACAGTCATTGGACATTGTTTATGTCAATTCGCCGTATATTTCCTTGGCTCCCACGTTCTTCAAAAAGAGGTACTTGATGTCAGCTCTCGTAATGCGCTGCCATGGGCACTTCAATCGTGTAACACAACAGTATTACTAGCAGTATCTGTTTGAAATTTTGCACAGCATGGTCTGAAACATTGACTCACAACATACTAAAAGATTTTCAGCCATTCCAATACTTTCCCTGTCAGGCCATAAACTTACCAAACAGCCCTTGATTAATGCGGGAAAATAAAATCGGGGTTCCACTGTATATGTAATTGTTTTGTGTTATTACATAAAAATCATAATTTGTTGATTCCAGTTTGGTAGCAAACCTGAAATTCAGCAGCTGTTTGCGGTTGCCAAGAATTATGGACTAGACAGTGCACCTAGGCACAGTGCACAGAGTAGAGCCCACCCACTCATTGTATTGGAAGGGTTGGATGCTTCAGGTAAGAATACTCATTCAGGAATGAACACAAAATGCATTTGTTTTTGTAGTGAATCTGATTCAGAGAGAACCAAATGTCTGGATTTGGGGAATGAAAATAAATCCCATTTTTCTCTAGAACCAGTTTTTTGATGGGAAAATGTTTTTTTTTATTTACTTTTTTTGAAAAGTTTTGAAGAAACTTGGTTATTGGCATGTTGATGCAACAACAGAATGGTCTGGAAACTTTAGAGATTTTTAAAACTTATTTATTTAAACTTGAAAATCCAGTCTTTCAGCTCTGACAAAATATAATGATTGTGATTGTACAGCCAACGGCAAAGATAATAGTAGGCAAATTGTCCATCGCTATTTTCATTATTTTTTAAATACACCCCTCTTTGTTGGTTAAAGGAATGGAATTAGGTTGTTTCGAAGGAGGTGTTGGCCTTTACTTATTCACGTTCTTGTTTCAATTCCTTATCATCACGTTCTGGAAATCAAACTGTGATGGACAATTCGTCTACTGTTTCTTTTGTTGTTGGGCGTACACACTCTATGTAATGCCCCCTGTACTCTGAATATTTACATTCTGGTCTTATTGTAGGGAAAACTCTGGTTTCAAAGAAACTGGCAGAAGTTCTAAATGCCGAGAGACGTACAACTCCACCCGACTGCCTGCTGCCCCTGAGAAAGAACTTTGATGAAACGTCGGTCCATTTGAGGAGGGCGTATTATGCACTCGGGAACTACATAGCTGCCAAGGAGGTGGAGGAACTCTTGCAACAGAAGACGGTCATCATGGATAGGTAATTTTTACTGAAATAATAATACTAATAGTCTCGGAAGACAAAACTAAAAATAATTTGGGAGCCAGCTCTTTTTTTTTCAAATGTGTGCTAAGAAAACCAAGAATCCAACTAAGACTACAGATTTTGAAACATGATCTTAAAACTTGTAATTTATTAATTAATACAATATTCTTTCTTTTGTATATATTTTTTTTATTTTTAATACAATAAATAAGAGTTTCCAAAAGTTTAATGCACTTTTTAAAGAAAATGTTTTGTTTTGTAAGAATATAATAGGCAAAAAACATGATTTTACAAAAGTTTAATAAGTAATTATTCTTGTTCTTGTTCATTTTTATAATTGTAAGAATAAAATGTAATTATGAAACAAACATAATTTTACATAGTTTTGATGCAAAGGTTATAGAGAGAACAAAATTATGATACTATAAGGTTTTTACAATTGCAGTATTTTTACTACGCCTATACTACAGTTTTTTTTTTTTTTTTAATTTATCTATTTCATTATTTCATCTCTTTACTCGACATCCACTTCGTCGCCATCAAGATTTCCATTTGCATATACATTAAAGACATATGTGCTCACGGCAGACGTAGAGTGAACAGTGGATGCATTTTCTTTCTTTTTCTGATTCACATTATTCATAGCCAAAAAGGTGTCATCTTACCCTTTCAAATTGCCTTCCAAGCTCTCTATCACATTCTCCTCCTTCTTGACGCTTTCAAGAAGTCTATGAATTTGATCTTCTTCAGGGTTCATAAAATACAGCAAAATCCAATAAATGTTTATTGTTAAATCTATAAGACGAGAAACCACCGCAGATGAAACTTAATTGTGCCTTTTAAATGGTAGAAGGCCATTGTTAAAACTGTTGACCGTTCAGCACGTCCCCTACATGTCCAGCATAGATAAGGTGGGGACAAAGAACCAAACCAACACGTATGCCAAAAAAGGCAAGCAAAGAAAAAAAAATTGCGGTCAATTCCCCACCATGCACGTTCTCCCGAGTTAAAGTACTCTTGGAATTTGTTTTGCTGCGGCAATTTCATGCAGTTACACTTGTATCTAATATTTTCAGGTTCTGGCACAGTACAACAGCTTATGCCATCGCCACAGAAATCCACAGCGACGGGAAAGGCATTGACTTTCTGCCCCAGCGTGCAGACTCCATATACGAGTGGCCAAGTGATCTCTTGAAGCCAGATCTTGTGTTGTTTCTCGTTGTGGATGAAACCACGAGGCTTCACAGACAAAAGATAAGGAATCTTGGAGAAACCTCAGAGGAGAAACAGTTAAAAGATGCAGCAAATTTTAGAAACCTGTGAGTACAGTTATTGAATACCAAGCATTTATTTTTGTGGTGCTAGATAATGTACTGGAAAATATTCAGGGTCTTTCAGAGCAATCCAGACACTACCTTTTTCTCGAGAATGGGAGATCGTATCAAGCTGAAACAAAAAAATGTGCCACTGAGTTGGGCCCAAAGAATCCGTAGAAAGTATTTGCAACAGCCCGAAAGCCACCCTTTGTGGTTTTAGTGGGGGGCACATGCCCCGTTCGTGCGATTTTCAAATGGGAAGGGTATGTTTGGAATGCAGATTCGGAATGGCGGGAAAAAAATACGATTGTCATATGAAACATTTGTCTGTACCACCTACCGTTTTCCGTGTAGAAAATGGTTTTGCAAAAAGAGGAAGATGAGCCAAATCGAGTATATCGAGCTTAACAATTAAGATAAGTGCAGCACCATAAATAACAGTTTTGGAAAGTGCAGGACACAAGCTTTCCAACGATATGCCACATGATGACTGTGGGACTAAAGAGGATGAAACTGCATGACCCCAAAAAGGGGGTGTAAAGTTAGGGAAGAACTTGAAAATTTCAAATGGCAAGGGGGGTCAAGTAATACCTCATTGTAAAGGTCACAGAAAACGTGAAAAGGATGCGAACATGATTTTGTAATCCATTGACCGGTTTCAAAATAGCGACCAAAACAATTCTGACCCCTGAAGTTGGTGTTCCAAAGTGAGGAATTACGTACGTAAATAGCAAAACACAAACACTGGACAGAGTACATAAGATCCTGTACAAAGAATGCCAGCGGAACAGCTGTTTATTCGTGACAAGGTTTCTAAATTGTTACTGGTTCGCTACCATTGTCAGACCATGCCACCCGTCACATGTAACGTCAGTGTACTGAACGTCCAGGTGAGAGGTTTGCGGTTTCGTAGTAGTACATGCCTCTGTGAGGGTACAACATGCAGTGAGTAGAACTTCAGGTCCATTGTGTACGAGTAGGAATAAGCATAAGCATAAAATGCACCTCACACCTTTCAGAAACATTAAAAATTAACATTACATCACATTTCTTGTTTTCATCCAAAACTAAATATGCATGCCCCTACCCATAACATTTATATACAGTCCTGCGGGATTCTAAAAAGCTATAACTTAAAAGTAATAGGTGTATTACAACAAAATATTGTTTGTGTTTTTGGTGTTCTTTTTACAAAGATCAAAAATAAAAATTTTGTTCTGCACACACTGCTGAATGACATGTGTGCAGGTGATCACGCAATCACATGATGCCAATGCACGAAATAGCTTGGTGCATGTTATGGCTTGCCGAGTTAATAATCTTGTGTTTTGGTGCAGAGAAGGTTCCAAACAACGTCAAGACTCGGGTGTATGCACAGAAACCGACAGATCTTGATGACCTGAAGTTCAAAATACATGATATGTAGGGTGCAGATTTATAGGCACTAATAGCTTCTCAAATAGGCACTTAAAAGGCCCTATATAAAAAAAGAAAAGGCACTAAAATAGCCATTGGGACCATCAAATTGACGAATTCCAGATTTCAGTCAGTTCAAGGAAAACGAAAGGCTTCAATGTAGAGAAAGCCAAAGGCATGCAAAAAAGGTGAAGTAAGCAAATATTGCAGAATAGGCATTGTTATGCAAAATAGGTGCTTACCATTGGCACTATAAAAATGCGTTTTCAGACTAGAAACACAGTGAAATGAACTTTAAACATCGAAGCCTATATTTTACTACAAAGGAATAAAAATAGGCAAAAAATTTTCTAGCTGAAAAAGATATTCTTCACTCACCAGAACTCCGATACATACGATATGGCAGATATGCAGATGACACCTTGGTCGTTTACGAAAGGGAAGAGGAAATGGATCTACTCATGGAAAAACTTAGCAACATTCACCCCAGGTTGAAATTTACAATAGAACGGGAGAACCAAGGCATCCTTAACTTCCTAGATCTAATCATCAAAAGGAGGAACAACAAATGCATCACCACCGTCTATAGAAAACCAGGGGCAGGGAATCAGTATATCCACTCCCTTTCCAACCACCCACCCCAGCATAAAGCCAATGTATGTCTTAACTTCTACAGAAGAGCTTTCTCGCACTGTTCAAGTGAAAAAGATTTGAAGGAAGAAGTTACCATAGTGACGGACATAGGACTTCAAAATGGATACACAGTACATCAACTCTCTACATGGTACAGCAAAGCAAAAATGCAAGTACGACAACCTAACGTACTCCACCCAGCCACCAATGATGAATCTAAATGGATTGCCTTCTCTTACCACCAGACTACATCCAACCGCCTGAAACAATGTGACATAAAACTCACACTCAAACCAACAAACAAAATAGCCGGTGCCCTAAGCAAACAGAAGAGATAATTCCTTTCCCCACTAGACAACCCAGGTGTATATGATGCCCCACTACATTGGCAGATCCATTAGATCTGTCAATAAGCATATACAATAGCATTTAGTGGATGCCAAAAAATCCCAACACACTACCAGGCTAGCAAGGCACCTCCAGTTCAATAAACACAGGATCCAAAAAGTTTCAGTTAGGCACGCATCACACACCGTAATCGACACCAAAATCAAAGAGACGCATGCACTTTCCGCACGAGCTGAATATCGACAGCGGTCAGGCTCATCATGTTTTGCTCCCGCTATTACAACAGCTCAAACCCATCACACACAGCAGACGAAATGGCTACACCAGCGCCCCAGCGGTAGTCGAGGAAACAACAACTGGAAGTCAACCTAGCAGTGAAGCATTGAGTTTCCCAAGTGGATGGTGGCAGAGGCCACCGAAATTAATAGAACATTTACAAGTAAGTTTCGCGGATATATCTTTAGTAACTCGTTTACGTCCTATAATATTTTGTTGTACTAAACCTATTACTTTAAAAGTTATAGGTTTTTAGAATCCAGCACGACATTAAAAACACATTGTGCACATATATTTACTGAACGCCCTTTGGTCACTTGACTGAACCCTGTGTTGGTGAATTTTACCATAATTCTAAGTGTTGTCGTACAGATACAGTATCAGCTGTAATCTGATCAGAGTATACATGCATAATGTGAAACACCTAAATTGACATTGCAATTATTTTTATTTTTTATTTTCATAATAGTTAAATTACTTGTGCTGGCCTGGTAATGAAAGAAAGAAAAATAAAATATTCGCAAATATTTAGAGTGTTTAAAATTAGAGTAGTCTCGTGAATGTCCATGTGAATTACATTCACTGTTGTCGTGATATACACAAAACTATTTCAAGTATGTAAATACTATCTACAGAGACTTGATTTTTTTTTTAAATTTAAGTTTCGAAATATGTAGTACAGTATGGTAAAATGGTTCAAACGTGTAACTTTGAAAAAGTTTTTGCAAGTTCTTACTCGTATTGCACTTTTCATAATACAACAAAAAATTATACTTTCCAAACACTAAATGAATCCAATTAAGTAGCAATTAAAATATTTGACAAACATTCACAGTTTTTTAAAAATGAAATTACATTGTATTGGCCACTTTTATGAACATCAAGAGGAGAATTTGAAACAGCTCTTGAAACTTGTTTGTCTCATTTACATTGGTATCTTTTTTAATTGAGGCATAATGTATTTTTGACTTGGATGATCACATTTAATGCACTAGAAGTGAAATAGCATCTAAGTTTCAAATACTGGGGGGAATTCTATATTAGTGATGAGTTAAGTGTTTATTTACGTTTCAGGATTCTTGAAACCTACAGAAGGATGGAGAATCCATCTCTTGTTGAAATTGACACTAGCTCATCCATAGAAGAAGAAGTTATGTCACATTGCTTGGCTCATATTCGTCAGCTAAACAAAGGTATATTCATTAGTATGTTGTATGTAAATAGCATGAAATTCAGTTTTTCCTATGCCAAATCCATTTATATTGCTTAAAATTAGGAGTGACCCAATACCAAACTCTTACTGGTTCCATGAATGGTTGAAAATTCTAACAATTGGAAGTTGTTGAAATGTTGATTTAGATACAGGGTGGTGCAAAAGTGTTTACCCAAAAAGCACATTGATAATAGTATTACGATCTACTTGTATTTTGTATGTATACTTGAATTTGTGTATAGGTAACTGACTTTTGCACCACCCTGTACGTTTCGCACTTTGGTCATTTGCCCTCATCCCTTACTGTAACTAAAATCAACATCTGTCTCCGAGGACTAAAATCTCCTTGCCTGGTTAAGGCTCGGCCGTACCTTTAGCCACTGCCAGAGCACATTTTAATACGTTACTGCGAAAGTATTGATAATATCTACAGGGTGTATCAGAAGTCCCTTACCACACCTTGTAAAATCCGCAGTGATGTATATTCATGGAATTTGATATGGGCGATACAAAATAGGCCTAGGGGGACACCTTTTGGAGTATGTCATAGGGACGGCCGCCATCTTGAATTCAACTTTTTTATTTAAAATGATAGGTGGGTCATGTGATACATGGCCATAGGCTAGAATTTCATCAGGATGTCAAATCTGAAATCAGATTTAATGTAACTTTATTTGGTGAAAAGTTATTGGTAGCTGAACGTCCTCCAGAAGGTCACCCTGTGTCACATGTTGCAGTAGCACAGTTATTAACCAAATTCAAGGAGACGGGCACGGTCTTGGACAGATCACGTAGTGGACGACCGTGGAACGTCACGGATGAAGCAACAGCTACGGCAGTGCTGGCCTCCTTCTCGATGCCACCACAGCGAAGCACAGGTCGTATAGCAATGCAATGTGCTGTGAGTCACAGCTCAGTGTACAGGGTGCTACAGAGGCACAAGTGCCTTCCGTATAAAGGGCAAATGCAGCAACACCTCTCCGAGGACGATCCAGATCACCACGTGCAGTTTTGCGGGTGAGCTATCGCGCAATTACAGCTAAATCCAAATGTCGCTATGCAGATACTCCATTCCGATGAAGCGAACTTCTACGTAAATGGGGAGGTGAATAGGCAAAACATGCGCTATTGGTCGCATGACAACCCCGCATGAACAGATCCCTCCAAAATCGGTCCTTTTTTCATTCAAGGTAATTAAATGTGGAACGATACCTGGAGATGCTACAGGAACAAATACTGCCAGCTCTGATGTCAGAAGATGGTACATTTCCCTGGTTTTTTCAACAAGTTGCCCATTATGGCATCCAGGTGCATCAGTACCTGGATGAACAATTTCCTGGGGCATGGATTGGTCAACGTGGGCCAGTTGAATGGCCTGCCCGATCACCAGACCTAACTCCAATGGACTTCACCTTTGGGGACACGTTAATGCTATGGTGTATGGTGTGAACATTTGTGATCTTCATCTGGAACAACGTATCATGACGGCCTTTGAGCAAATTTCACCAGATACCTTGCTCGGTGTCCACAGACATTGGGAGAAGCATCTGCACACGTACATTGCCCAGCACAGACAACATGTGGAGCACATTCTGTAAAAGGTAAACATCACTTTCATGTTGCCAATAACATTTCACCAAATAAAGTTACATAAAATCTGATTTCAGATTTGACATCCTGACGAAATTCTAGCCTATGGTCATGTATCACATGACCAACCTGTCATTTTAAATAAAAATGTTGAATTCAAGATGGCGGCCATCCCCGTGACATACTCATAAAAAAGTTGAATTCAAGATGGCGGCCGTCCCCGTGACATACTCCAAAAGGTGTCCCCCTAGGCCTATTTTGTATCGCCCATTTCAAATTCCATGAAAATACATCACTGCAGATTTTACAAGGGGTGGTAAGGGACTTCTGATAAACCCTGTAGATAACAGCGAAAGCAAACCACACAAAATTCACGTCGGTGCTCTAGAAGGAATTCTAAGCTGATGTAATTTTCCAGATTTTGGAATATCGCAGCAGTTTTTTTGGAAGGGGAGGAAAATTTTTAAAAATGTGCCCTGGTGGCAGCCAAAGGTCCAGCCGAGCCTTAAAAGCTGAGGCTGCTAAGTGGCATTCACCACATATAATGACACAGAGGATTCTACTGGCTGTAGATCCAGACACCAGACCCTCATTGGCCTAGAAGAAACAGTTACCGGGTAATTAGTGGAAGTGAGGTTGACTTTTGAGTGCCTTACCAGAAGGTCACCCCTTACACACCCTTCAAATATTATTATAACAGGGTGGCTACTCACCAGAAATTCCTTGAAATTCCGGGTAAATTATTGGCTCCGGTAATTATGCATGAATTTTTCTCTGTATATATGAAAAATTTGCAACTTTATTAATCCAAAACCCATTGGTAAGTTTTTTCATCAAAATTTAGCTTTAATTTTTATCAAGGAAGGAAAAGAAAGCTGTAATTTTTCGTGGATTAGTATATCCCGTAACATTTGTGACTTGTTTGTAGATGTATTGTTAGTCTGAGTATATGTGGCAAATGTAAATTAAATATTTTAAATATATACACCGTTTAATTGAATTGAATTAAACATTTTTTAAAATGTTGGCATCACACAGACCCTTTATATTGTTAATATATGTGTGTGGGTGGTGATACGTTAAGTTGAAATAGAGAAAGCATGTGCTTATACTTTTGAATTTTTGGAAAGTTTGCCTTGAAAACCAGGAATTATACGAGGCTCATTCGGAAAGTAATCGCCGTTTGGGTATAAATATAAAACCTGCATAGATACAACAAATTTTTACTTTACATCTGAAAGGTACAGCTGTCCTCTATTTTTCAACATAGTAAATTCAAGCACTTGTCATAGCGTTTCACTAACTTACCAATCCCTTCTGAATAAAACTCAGCCGCCTGGGAATTCAACCAACCTGTCACAGCATTTTGAAGTGCTGTGCCCCAAGCCCAAGCCCCTTCTTCATGCGAGTGAACACATGAAAATCAGGAGCCAAGTCCAGGATGTATGGGGGATGATCAAAAATGTCCCATTTGAATTGGCGCAAAAAGTCTTGTGTTCGCCAAGCAGTGTGAGGGCGAGCATTGTCATGCACGAACACAACCCCAGATGTCAGCAGACCACGACGATTCTTCAGTATGGCTCTTCTCAATTTCTGCAAAGTGTTACAGTAAACTTCAGAAGTGATTGTCGGAATTTTTACCCAAAGAAATCTTATTACTCCGCGTATCTTCCATTTGTCGAGATTTTCGATGGAAGCACACATTTTGTGATGTTATAACCAGCACATGCACGGCACTACGATGCTCTCACTAGCACAGCTGGAAGCTTATTGAATCACAGATTGTGTGACGTAACAACGGTTGCACTCTGCCCACTACTACTAGCAGCATGCCCCAATGGCGATTACTTTCCGAATTACCCTTGTACTTAATTTTTATCATGGTCCTAATGGTAACACTGTAATAATAATAACCCATAGCTCTACAGCCCGTGAGGGCCTTGGCTTACCTACCGACTGCTGGTCTCCCTCCCACACTGTTCCTCCGTCACCTGTTGTAGCGTGGAGATCTTAGACCAGTATTGGAGTGTCGGGGGATCAGCCCGACGAGCTCCCAGCCGTTGCAGGTCTTCTCGATCGGGTTACGCTCACTCACTCGGAGCTTCCCAATTTCCTCACGATGGTGGGTTGCCACCGGCCCTATACATAGGCCGAATAAATTCCG
The DNA here is from genome assembly GCF_977018435.1 of Lepisma saccharinum. NCBI lineage: Eukaryota > Metazoa > Arthropoda > Insecta > Zygentoma > Lepismatidae > Lepisma > Lepisma saccharinum. Next base: position 14,970,015 of record NC_139257.1, read on the forward strand.
ACCAGAGCCGGATTCGAACCTACGCCGTCCCGCAGCGAACGATCTCAAGACGAGTGAACGCCTTAACCCGCACGACTACGGAGGACGAAATGGTAACACTGTACAAGCATAAATTAATTTTACCAGAGGTTTGCTTCAAAATATTCAAGAATGACATCAGAATATTAAAAAATTTCTTATGAAATCACAAAATACAGTTTTCTTGCACAACATTGGTGCAAATTAAATAAAGAGTTTAAATTTTGCGTAAATAAGCTCCATGAAAGTTGTCGCATGGAATTTTTGCAGACCTTGCCCTGCAAGAGACCAAAATGACTGAGAAATATTGGTTGGTAATGGTTAATAAAATCCCAACTGATATTTTCTGTTACCATTGGTATTGGCTGATACGAATTCATCCTGCTTTTCTGTCCCTTTATGTTAATTGCAATAAATGATTAGGTGAAATAAGTGAAAGAGCTGAGCCATACCCTGATCAGCACTTGAACACTGAATCTTCAATCAAGTAACGATACAATTTCTTATTTCCTTTCCAGGTTAACAGGATTGAAGTTGATGTTGTACCAGAAAATACCTTATTCCCATGATGCCTTGCTTAAAGACACTGTACTTATTTGTTATTAGGATCTCTTGTTAAGTTTTTAGAATGTATATAAATACAGCTGTTTGCACTGTCACTTTGGAGATAATATATTGTATTCAGTTGTAGTATTTTTTAAATGTTGCAATAATTATATAATTGCAGATTGGCCAGTGAAGATTACAAAATGTCATGTGTTTCACTGCATTAATATGTACACATTTTCTCAGGTCAGATATATTTTCTTGCAAATTATACCAGTCTACAATAGTCGTGCTGTAAGATCTCCCTGGATATAATTGCACTTGGTGAAAATGTTTGTGGACCTTCCCCATGTTGGGGATAAATTCAGCTTGGAATTTTTTTTTCTGCCAGTAACACAAAGGACTATAGTTTGCCCCCCCCCCCACTTAGGAATGTTACAATATCTTACCAGCAGAATTAAAACAATATTGTGAAACACATTACTCCAAAAGTAATTAATAAAAGACATGCTTTGTAATTTTAGCCCATATCTTTTAGGTTTAGTGAGTCTAGTGATAAATTTCACCATTTCCACTGTTGGCCATCCACTTCAGTTTAATCTCGTAGCAAGTTTCACCTTCCAATGTAACTGGAACATTTATTATGTTGTCATTATTTGGATCTCCAAGTTACCTAGGGTTTTGTTTACATCGTAGAAAATGGAAGTATATGGACATCGTATAAGTTTAAACTTGCAAAGTTAACGATATTTGCACTTACACATGAAATAATAATACAGCATCAACATAATTGTCTTTGCTCAATGATGAGAAAGTGATTGACGGGTCGTACAGCCACAAAAAAATATGTTGTCCACCTTTAATGTTGTGCAACGTTGAATTCAAGCTTGTGTAGTTATGACTGCCAATAGTAGTGTTTCCAACTTGTTGATTCACACTGTGACCCACTTTGGGAGGTTTGGTCAAAATTTTATGATCAGAAAGGCTGATTGGGAATAGATTTGAAACAATGTTAGCTACTACACTATTGAGAAGGTTCTAGCTTGAAGTTTCTGCTTGGGCATGTCCCAGGTTCAGTACCTGGTGGAGGCACATTGGTTCGGATCCCACTTTAAACTGTAGGCCTAGTCATGATTAGCCTATCTGCATAAAGTGGACTTAAAACAATAATTCAATGATTTTTTTTTTCCTTTCGCCCATTTGAACAAGTCTCTCATGTCAATTGATGCTCCAGAAGAATTTTACCCAAAATTAATATTAAGGATGGGCAATATATATTTTTGTGACTGCAAATGGCAAATAAAATTGTAGACAAATTGTCCATCATGTTCATGTATTCTATTTTTCACAACATGGGGTTTGAGAATTGAAACAAAAAGCACAACTTAGTACTGTCCCAGTACAAGAATAATTCCATTCCCTAAAACTAAAGGAAAAAGAATGAACATAGGGGTGGTCAATTTGCTGTTACATTTGTAGCTGTTGCTGATGTATAATGTCTCAAAAGGCGGAAATAATAATAGTTTTGAAATAACATCTGGTTTTCATTCATTTCAATTAACCTGATATGAGCATACATGTTCTCTCATGACTGTGATGTCTTTAGTTTGGTGTTCAAAATACAAGTGTACACGAGTACGTGTGTTTTTCTAACTTTTTAAGTTTCAGCTAAGGATTTTAGATAAGAATCTCTCTCGCCCTATAGTGTGAAGGGTACAAAAGGGCCATGTGTGCTGATACACACATTAATTTTAATTCATTCATTCTTTTTAAGTTCTTTAATTGCAACTATGAATGACTAGATGAAATCTACATTGGCAATGTAATATCCACGCCAGGACTCAAAACACAAATTTTCCACAAATAACTGATCTTTATCCATGAAATTTATCAGTTCATTTGTCAGTAAGAGTGGATGATATGAAAGCAGACTTCTTGTTCGCACATGTGATTAAAAATTAAATGTATTTTCATAGGGTGACCATAATATTCTGACCCAAAAATGGGGACATCAGAAGGTGGTCAGTTTACCTCCTCTGGAAAAATCGTTTAGGCCTAATTATAAAATTATTAATGTATTATTATTTATTAAAGTATGGGTCACAAATGATACATCGTCAACAATAAATAAAGTATGATATCCCGTTGTCAAAAGGTGTTACACTACACTCCCGTTTAACCGAATTTGATGGAACCAATGAGGAAGGGAGAAGAAAAGGGGAGAGAAAGTGGTGGTATAGTCGGTAGTGGGTCCGAACTTGAGGAAAAATGGGGAGTTTGCCCTTCCGGAGAAAGAAGAGTGGTGAGATAGAGAGAGATGGAAGGAAAGAGAAACTACAGAAAGGAAAAGAGGTGAGAGGAAACGAAGGGGGGGGGGAGAAAGAGGCAGGAAAGCCATTCCACCAACCCTTTCTCTTCGGTTGAACCAAAATTCGGTTAATCCGGAATAAGGGTTTTTGATATACAGTATGTACATTTTATTACGTATAGTATTTTGAGATACAATACATATGTATTTCAGCATGTAGGCATAAACAAAAAGCTTACAATGTTTTTGTAGGCAACATTTTGTAGTTTAGCCCAGTTTCATCTGCGTTGTATATCTGAGCAGGGCTTAATTTTTCGTCATTAATAACTAAAAACCACATAAAACACGGTCGCGCAAGAGTAACTGCTTTTTTTTTTTAGTGATTCGGTTAAACAGGACTGTACTGTAATTATTGTAATTTCTGTGCTACAGTGTTTCTAGTTCTTTCTGATCAACCTTGGATATTAGTCCTATGCTGAAATTAAGCGTATCAGCCACACGATGCAAGACTTGTCTTTTGAGTTTATGTCAAGATGCAGGAATTTAAATTCTAGTTGCAGGTCAGTATTGAAACTACAATGACCGCAATGGAAATCTTTACATAACTTCTTGTTGAACAATTTTGATAAGTAAAAAAAGCAACTAAAACCAGGAAAGCCTGATTCTTCTTTGTTTTATAGCTTTCAAAATTTCACAATTTTGTACTATCAAAAATCATCTTCAACTTCTTGTAATCTGAGCATTGAATCTGCCAAATTTTCAAAATAAGTTTTGTCCATTGTCACCCACAACTTCTTCAGCAGATCTTTTAACTCTGCGATGGTTGTTTTTCTTGAACCTCTTTAATTGATTCCATGCATTCTCAATTGGGTTTGTCAGGTGAGTTACCAGGCCATTCAAGAACTGGTATGTTATTGTCACTCAATCACTTTGTAACCGATTTCTTCCTGTGAGCTGGCGCACCATCATGCATAAAGTACCGACATTCATGAATTGGCCAGAATGTCTTCATGTGCTCTTCCAATACTTTTATGTATTGGCCCCCTGTCATGGTTACGTTCTTGGGGAGAAAATATAGTCCCCTCTACCATAAGTACCACTGAATGCACCGCATACCATCACACTAGCCGGATGTTTAACAGTTTTAACAGTGTACCTTGGATCATACCGCGACACATTTTTCGGTCTTTTCACAATTTTTGATACTGATCTAACAAGTGTAAACATTACCTTTCACCACTCTTCTGTCCAGTGTCGATATTTTCTGCAGAAATTTAGGTTACAAGCAGTTTCTTGGAAGCACGACGAGCTGGTAAGTGAAGGTCTTTCTGTAGTTGATGTTGTATGGTGCGGATGGATACATCACTTAGCAGATCTGCATGCTTCTTCTTCAACTGTGTGGCTGTAATCGATGGATTTGATATACACTTGCATGCAAAGAAATAGACCCACCTCACACTTTTGACAATTTTTTTTTAGAAAGAAAATAAGACAATAACAGAAGTATGAAATATGTTGTTTTAAAGGCCATTTAATAACGCTTAAAGTGAACCTAAATTTATTAACATTGCTTTATTCTGATAAGTGAAAATTTTCAAAAGGTAATGCTTTGAAAAAAAAAAAAAAATCACAATGATAGAAAACTGAGTTTTCAAGAACTTAAACAATAACATATGGTAACAATTATTAATAACATGTATGGCCTCCCCTTGCTCTAATAACAGCCCCCATACGATTAGGCATAGATTGAATCAAATTTAATATTCTTTCTTGTGGGAGATTACGCCACTGCAACACGAAGTTCTGGGATCGAAATAGGGGCAGGAACTCTAGTGCGAACGCTCCTCCCACAAATGTTCAATGGGGTTTAGGTTGGGGCTGCATGCTGGCCACTCAATAACTCGAAAACCAACCTCTGCAATGTGCTCACGAATGATATTTGCCGTGTGCAGCTTTGCATTGCCATGCATAAAAATAAAATTTTCTCCGATAAAACCAACATAAGGCACATGTTCTCCCAGAATCTCTTCAATGTATCATTGGGCTGTCAAACCCATTCTCTGATGACCACGGCCCTTCCTAGCGATCACAACAATATCCGTTCGTGCTTCCATAGAAACTGCACCCAAGAACATGCATGAACCACCACTATAACTGATCTGCTCTTCAATGCAGCACTCGGCAAATCTCTCATTGGGTCGCCGGTAAACTCTTTTTCTCCTGTTGTTGTTGCGAATGCAGAGTTCACTAGCACCTCCAAACGGTTGGAAGAAAAAGTTAGAACAAGTACGTAAACATTTTATGTCAAGAGTGTGAGGTGGGTCTATTTCTTGACACACAAGTGTAACTTCATGTTTCAAAATCTTGTCGGTTTGTGGCGACATTTTTCTGGTACCCTACTTTCCGTTTAGGTGTTACCATGCCAAGTGGTAGACATGCAGCTGCTTTTTTAAGGTCATAAATAGCCTGTCTTGAAACTTGCAAATCAGCTGCCACACGAATCACAGACATACCGTGCTGAAGCAAAGTCAAGGCACGAGTCTTCTCTTCCATTGTCAACTTCTTCCTCCCCATTGTCTTCTTAGGCCGAAATGACGAAACTGCACACTTCTGTAACAGAGAAATTGTTTACACTGGATACCACAACCGGGACTTCTTTTTCTCTGGTTCCCTTGTAAAGACTGTTAGCCAACGCATAACCACAAACACTGTTGGCTGTTGTTCACTGAACAATCAAGATTATAGACCACTCCCACTTTGTTTATTTCGGAGTATAACAATGGCATGTGCGATAACCATGTAAAAGATTTCCATTGTGGCGACTGTACATTTACGCATCTTGGCCATGCTTATTCATTGCTCCACAAATAATGAGATGCACACAAGGCAATACGACTAGGGATGCGAGCTAACTTAAAACAGTAGACTGCTGTCTGCTCAAACATTGTCGAGCATGGAACATTTTGATTGTAAAGAAGTGCTTGAAATACAGTCCAACTGTATTGATGCTAGTTTAAAAATTCCATCAACATTTTTTTAAGCATGAAATGTATGTCAAACTTAGATCTGGTTATCAAGCTACCTCCTAGATTTTTTATAAAAGGGACAAATAGTGTTTTTTTTAAAAATAATATCGACAGGATGACTGGGACACAAGTCTGAAACAGGATGTACGGTCAACCTATATTTTCAACTATTTAACGTTGCAAAATAATCATAGACTACGGTTCTTATTGTGTAATGATTTTCACAAGTTGTACAGGAATATTGAAAATTATTGTTGTGTTGACATTTGATTATAATTTCTCTCTTTTAAAAATGCGGAAGGAATTTGTGAGGAATTACACCACAAAAATATGCTGTTCAAGTGACTTTGCTGTCTGAACCATCCATCTCACATGGAAAACATATAAATATAAACCTCCAGCAGAAGGGAAGTGCTGAAATACTAAGGCAATGAAACTAAAATCCTAACCTATTCAAAATGCGGTATGTAGAAAGCATAAAAGCTAGTAGTTATATTTAAGAGAACAGTAGCTCAACCTTTAGCAGACTGAAGCTTTTCAAATGTGCAATGCTGCATAGAAAAAATTTAGAAGGAAAACTATTGACCACAGGCAGTAACCCTAAGTATTGTGCTGGTCCAAAAAACAGAATGAACTCTTCGTTGGTCACGCGAGAAAAGTTAACGTCGATAGTCGCACACGGTCTCGGAGACCGGGTTTTTAAAATATGCCAAAATAATTGTCTGAAATGCCAAATCCTAAATTATTAAAATTAGATCTTTTCTTTTAACAATTCATATCTATAAAACTATAACAAATGAAATTCTTTAAAATTATAAAAAGGTACTCTTCGTTAATCGGGCATGGAATGGCATATCGGATTTTCAGTGAAAACTAGGTACGCCTATAGCTGCACATGGACTCAAACAACAAGTGGCTTCAACGAACCCTCCCTATAGCGGCTCGAATATCTTAGTGAAGAAAAAAAAGAGAAAAAGAGAGAGAGAGAAAGAGAAAGAAAAAGGTGTTGCCATCCATCCATCCATCTCTCTCTCTTTTTATTCCGAGAAAGGAAGGAGATAGAAAGATGAAAAAGGGGAGAGAGATAGAGAGAGAAAGAGAGAGGCAGAAAGTAACACTGAAAAAAAATCGTGAAGTAAAAGAGGAAGGTTAGAAACTCAGCTAGACAGGGGGAGGGTGTTAACAAAACAATTGATAAATAACAACATTAAAATCACACACCTAGAATGAGAGACCGTGTGCGACCAATGCAGGGTTAAAATAATTTCAATTTTACAAATAAAATCATATTTGAAAAACCTGTGACCTGTTAACGTGCATTTAATGCATATTACAAATATGGGCATTGGTTATACAAGAATTGACAGCCGGTCAGGGTGAAGTGGTTTGTAACTTGTGGAAAATTACTCTGCACATGGAATCAAGATTTCACAGGGTGTCTACGAAAATAACAAATCCAAAATTCCTGACTTGCTTTAATTCAGGGTGGCTACAAACAAGCAAAAATGAAATTCCCTGACTTTTCCAGGTTTTCCAGGACAAAATTTACATTTTTCCCTGACAATTACAAACTAAACTAAAGCCATGTTTTTGTAAATTGAAATAATAAACTTATACAGATCCAGGCACGGATTTGTTAAGCACCAATATTATCTTCAATGAAATTGACTTCATTCCTCTATTCTCTATGATTTGAATTCAAACTGCAAAAAAGGTAAAGTGCTCCCCTGTGCTTAGCACCACGCCATGAAGGCGTATAGGGGGTGTGGGGGTAACGCCCCACACTTTCTTGATCCGGTCATGAGTGGGGGTGATGTGATCAGCATCACGCCCCTGACCGCCTTTACCCCCCAGGGTTTCCCCCAGGTACCCATGTTATTCGACGCTGGGTGGGCGCCGGGGCCGCTTCCATCGTTAGAAAAGTTCCCAGATTTGAACCGGCCGGGGATTGAACCCGGGACCTTGAGCATGGTAGTCAGACGCGTTACCGACTGAGCCACCGCGACCCCTTGATTACAAGGCTATGACGCTACCACTGCGCCATGTGGGAGGCTCTGCCATGTGAAACAGTAGTTTAAAAACACCGTCAAGGTATAATTTCAGATATTTGCCAGAAAATGCGCTAAAATGAAAATGTGAATTTTGGAAAAATAACACCGTATAGTAAAAACTAAGAAATAAGAAAATACACCAATTTATAAAAAAACTACAAAATATTAAGGTCCCTACCGATTAGGCATAAATATAACAAATTCCGAGGTACTGTGAAATTCAAACTGCAAAATAGTGAATTTGGAAAATTATTACAATTCACAAGCTAGGGAAGGATTACGGAATTTTGTTGTACACAGTAAGTTTAAAATAAAATACTTGATTATTTTTAAAGTTGCGACTAAATGAGATAAGAGTGAAGAGTGAATAATTAAGAAATACAATTTGTAATTTATCAGTCTCCTTATCCATTCTCGGTATTATATGTTGATATTTCCACTGAAGTTTGGAAGCCTCTGCTTGCAAGAACCATGAGTGTGGACTCAATTTTCAATGGATAAAGCTACTTCCCTCTTCTCTGTAAAGCAAACAACTTAACTCTTTCATATAAGTGAAACAATTGAATCGAACAAAATAAAGTGTCATATTTCCTTACATTATCAATGGGATTTCTGCTTCAGTACAGTATATCCAAGTGAAGTACTGTGAAACTGACAACATGCAGTTATACCATTAATGCTGACGAAAAGGGTATGTAGATATTAGAAATTTAACGCAAGGAATTTATAGAATTGCATTGTATAGGTACCTGATTTAGCTAACCACACATTAAAACACTAATAATAAAAGCTTCTGAAAGTTCATATACGAGGGGAATCCTGAAAAAAGCTCCAATGGTGCCTATACGCAGCACTAGTGGTCGGAGAGGGACACACACACATGCAGGCAGGAAGAAGTGGCATTTAGCTGTAAATGGTAATAGTCGTAATGCAGCCGTTTTAGGAGAGTTCTAGGTTAAAGATTGCAGCTCTCATACAGTCTCCCACCGACTGCGATGTAGCCTACATTGCACGCTCGGAATTTGGCACAGAGCCACCAGCAATTGTGTGAGGTGTGCAAACCGGACGTCGTGAACGATAGTATGGTCAGACAATGTTGCAGACAATTCACGGAAGGCCAATCGAATGTGCACAACCCCATACAGCACAACACAGGCCCTTTGCATCACTTCAGGTGAGAGATCTTGGACCACTCCCTGTACAGCCCTGCCCTTTAATGTACCGACTTTCATCTCCTGGTTTAACTTAAGAGGTTTCTGGCAGGGCAAGAATTTGACAGCTACACTGCGGTAGAGATAGTTCCAGTTTTTGTTTGTCAGACACATATACCATGGGCATACAAAATTTAGTGACATGCTACGACAAATGCCAGAAGAACGGTGGTGATTATGCCGAAAATTAAGTTAGGACTCACTGTTACTAATGCAATAAATTACTACTGATATTCTTGTTATATTTATGCCTAATCGGTAGGGACCTTAATATTTTGTAGTTTTTTTCTAAATTGGTGTATTTTCTTATTTTTTAGTTTTTACTATACGGTGTTATTTTTCCAAAATTCACATTTTCATTTTAGCGCATTTTCTGGCAAATATCTGAAATTATACCTTGACGGTGTTTTTAAACTACTGTTTCACATGGCAGAGCCTCCCACATGGCGCAGTGGTAGCGTCATAGCCTTGTAATCAAGGGGTCGCGGGTTCGATACCCGGTGGAGGCACAAGTGGTTCGGATCCCACTTTAAACTGTAGGTCCAGTCCCGATTAGCCATACTGTGCATAAAGTGGACTTGAAACACCAAATCAATAACAATAACAATGTTTCACATGGCCCACATATCTTCATGAGAGTTTGATATGTTGAAAGTTGTTTTGAGAAAGTTATTTTCCATACATCTTTTTTTTAATTTTAAGGTAAGGATTTTAGATAATGGAATTTCCCCCATATATACTGAAAGGTGCATAATGACCATAAGTGGCGACGCACCAAAAAAATTTTAATCAATCAATCTCACGTGACAGATACCGATATATTATAGCACCAAAAATTGGCATTATCTTTTTTTGACTTGTTATGTTTCCCAAAATTCGCGTTTTTGTTTTAGAACATTTATCTGCCAAATATACCGAAACTTAATACTTCATTGTGCTTTTAAACTATTATTTTAAATAATGGTCTACGTATTTTCGTGACAGTTTGATATGTTGGAACTGGTTTTTGAGGAAGTAAAAGTAAAGTGCTCCCCTGCACTTTTCCATGAAGGTGTATAGGGGTGTGGAGTTAGGGTACCACACTTTCTTGATCACGGCTCAAGGTGGCTAGTGATGTGATCAGCACCACACTCCTGGCTACCTTTATCCCTCAAAGTTTCCTCAAGGTACCAGTTTCATATTATGCTGGAGCCGGAGCAGTTTGAATATGTGGAAAACATCCCGGTTCTCCCCGCAGGGGATCGACCCCGGGTCTCTCGCATATTAGTCAGATGCCCTGATGACTGAGCTCCATTATTACTCGCTTGACAAATGCCGATGGTGCACACTTAGCTTGGTAATTCAAAACATATCTTCTGTGACAAATACGAATATGTGGCTCCCGTGTGACGGTAGATACGCACTCGATCTCCTGTTAGAACCCTACCACTTTGCTCTGTGATGGAAATGGTTTTGATAGAAGTTGAAAAAATTGTGGGAAATACATGATTTAATGTGTCTATCAGAATTATTCCATGTACGTATAACTCTACAATTTACTCTTGAGTAAAATGTTGGGAAACTTGCATGTTCTATGTACATAAACATGGCCTAGAAAAGACAAGAATGTTGGATTTCATGGAATTTTTAATTTTTTTAGGACATTTCTTTTTAAAAAAATCGTTAAAAAGGCCAACAATTTGCATTTTATGCCAAATTCGCATTATTTCGATATTTCGAACGGGCGAAAAATGTGTCCAGACATCACTGCACATTCCTAAACATAACTTCGCAGCAATTACCATTTTTCACGGTTTTGGCGTTTGCGAAAAATCAATGTCCCTACTAATTGGAAATTACTTTCTGGCCACCCCTCATATAAATCAGTAGATGAAAATTGAAAATTTAGCAGGGCTGGTAGAGAAAAGTCAATCCTTGAAGAAAGTGATTTGCTTTTATGACTGAATGAATCGAGTAAATATGATATTAAAATATTTACGTATTTATTATTAGTATTTTGTTTCATAATATTGGATATTAACCTTACCCTGTGAGAGATTAATGACCATCTCTCACGAGTTTAAACAGACAGGACAAAGAGTGGCGTTAATTTCAATGCAATACTAGTGTTACAGTAAATTTGAAGTTGGGAGCATGCTCTTGCCAATTTTTATAACTTTCACCAATGCAGTTTATGTTTCACTTTTTCGTGATAGTATTCAATATATATCCCGTTTGGTTGAATTCTTCTTGATATCTAAGAATAGTGCAATGTCATTGTAAACGTATGTTAACTTGTGCGAAACCAGTAATACGTCAGGATGATGAAAGAAGACCTACATAAGCACTGCTACATTATAAATAAGGTGAAGTGAGCCAGAAGAGTAATAAAATTCCAGCAGCATATTTGCAGTCCATGAAATTTCTGTCGCATGTTGTAGTGAGATACTTTGTCAGGTGGCGATATTCAACAAAAATCGTATGTATCAATGGAACCTATTTGTTTCCATGTTCCTTCAGTTTGCCCAACAAAATGCTTTACTACGTGACAAGTCCCCTTACTACTCCCATATGGACAAGAAAAAATGATAATTCAATGCATTTTCCACGTAATATTTAGAGGCTTAACCTTTACTCCCCCAATGATACCATATGTTATCATCAGAGTAAGGTCGTACTGGCCTGATGATACCATATGGTATAATGGTGCTGATTACGAAATGAATGTGCTTTTTGGACATTCATACTCTTATGTTTGGGTGGAAACTCTGACACAGGTCTGGAGCAAGCCTGGGAAATTCATATTGATGACCAACCTCCCCCTCTCCGCAACATATCCATGCCACATTTCCGAACAGAGTTTCACATTTTGGATCATTATTCAATCTGTATGGCACCCAGGAACATGAAATATGTTTCAATCTCTTTGGAAACGACCATTCTTTGAAGAGAACACTACGGTTTGCGCCTTTTCACTAAAATAGCGGGAGAAGAGGGGGCAAACCTCAGATTTTTATGTTTTTTTCATTGAAATTCGGTGGTCGCTCCCTCAAACCCCCCTTCCACCGTTCGGCGATCTGAATTGTACACGGTTGCATGCTCTGATGTTTTATCTGTAAAACAAAACTTATCCGAAGTAGATTGCTCCCATAGTGCCAGAGTTATAACAATTTTCCTCCAAAAATGCAAATTACCTATTTTTCGTAAAAAAATAATAATCACATTTTGGCTTATTATTCAACTTGTATAGCAGTCAAGAAGATGGAACATGCTTCATTCACTTGAGAAATGCCTATTCTTTGAAAAGAATACTAAACTTCACGCCTTCGTCCCAAATAGCGGGAAAAGAGGGGGCAAACTACAGATTTTTATAGTTTTTAATTAAAATTCGTGGGTCGCGCCCCCAAACCCCCCTTCCTCAGTTCGGTGTTCTGAATTGTACACGGTTGCATGCTATTATGTTTTAGCCGCAAAACAAAACTTATCTGAAGTAGATTGCTCCCATAGTGCCAGAGTTATAACAATTTTCTGAGCAATATGCAAATTACCTATTTTTAGTAAAAAAAACAGTGTTTCACATTTTGGCTTATGGCACCCAAGAACATGAAACATGTTTCATTCTCTTTGGAAACGTCCATTCTTTGAAGAGAATACTAAGGTTTGCACCTTATACCCAAAATAGCGGGAGAAGAGGGGGCAAACTTCAGATTTTTATGTTTTTTTCAATGAAATTCGGGGTCGGTCTCCCCCAAATTCCCTTCCTTGGTAAGGCATTCTGAATTGTACATGGTCGTATGCTGTGATGTTCTATCTGAAAAACAAAACTTATCTGAAGTAGATTGCTCCTATAGTGCCCGAGTTATAACAATTTACCTCCAAAAATGCAAATTACATATCTTTCGTAAAAAAAAAAATAATCACATTTTGGCTTATTATTCAACTTGTATGGCACCTAAGAACATGAAACACGTTACTTTCTCTTGAGAAATGTCCATTCTTTGAAAACAATAATAAAATTCGTGCCCTCTACCCAAAATAGCAGGGGAAGTAGGGGCAAAATCCAATTTTTCTTTCCATTGAAATTCGGGGGTCGTGCCCCAGGCCCCTCTTCCTCGGTCCGGCGTTCTGAATTGTACACGGTTACATGCACTGATGTTTTATCTGAAAAACAAAACTTATCTGAAGTAGATTGTTCCTATAGTGCCGAGTTATAACAATTTTCCTCCAAAAATGCAAGTTACATATTTTTCATTAAAAAAAATCACATTTTGGTTTATTATTCTACTTGTATGGCACCCAAGAACATGAAACATGTTTCATTCTCTTGAGAAATGTCCATTCTTTGAAAACAATAATAAAGTTTGCGCCTTCTTCCCAAAATAGTGGGAGATTTTTGTTTTTTCTATTGAATTTCGGGGGTCGCGCCCCCCAAACCCCCTTCCTCGGTTCGGCGTTCTGAATTGTACACGGTTGCATGCTATGATGTTTTAGCTGCAAAACAAAACTTATCCGAAGTAGATTGCTCCCATAGTACCAGAGTTATAACAATTTTCCTCCAAAAATGCAAATTACATATTTCATTAAAAAAAAAAAAATCACATTTTGGCTTATTATTCTACTTGTATGGCACCCAAGAACATGAAACATATTTCATTCTCTTGAGAAATGTCCATTCTTTGAAAAGAATACTAAAGTTTGCGCCTTCTCCCCAAAATAGTGGGAGAAGAGTGGGGCAAACTTCAGATTTTTGTTTTTTCTATTGAAATTCGGGGGTTGAGCCCCCCAAACCCCCTTCCTCGTTCCGGCGTTCTGAATTGTACACGTTTGCATGCGCTTATGTCTTAGCTGCATAACAAAACTTATCCGAAGTAGATTGCTCCCATAGTGCCCGAGTTATAAGAATTTTCTGTTCCCGTGCAGAGTTCCATAACGATATCTTTAAATAAAAAAATTAAAAAAAGTCAATGAAGACAAAATTCCCTGACATTTCCCTGACTTTTTTTGACACCTCAAATTCCCTGACTTTTCCCGGTTTTCCAGGTCTGTCGCCACCCTGTAATTGCATGTAAAAATTAATGCTTCAGACTTAATCTGGATGGGGAATGGCCACATTATTTAATACAAGGGTCGTTCAAGGTTGACTGGGATTTTCGTACGTAAAAAATCGATGAATAGCCGGATCATGATGAAACGTGCGGGTGACGTAATGTAATCCTTCATGAGTAACTAGCGCCCGGTATGACGTATTTCGCGCATGCGCAGCAGTTGCAGCGAACATGGCGGCAAGCAGTGTGTCTGTGGCTGTGGAGCAGCGGTGTGTAATCAAATTTCTCGTGAAGGAGAAAGTGAAACCAGCTGAGATTTTCAGACGATTGCAAGCACAGTATGGTGAACAAACGATGTCGCGGACAAGAGTGTACGAATGGTGTGAGCAGTTTCGCGAAGGACGGGAGCTGGTGACAAATGAAGGGCATGGACACATTCGCCCGACTGCAGTCACACCAGTGAATATCGCACATGTTGAGCAAATGATTCTTGAGAACCGGCGAGTAACAGTGCGGGATATTGCTGCCGAGGTGAATATCAGTGTCGGGAGTGTTGAGACAATCATTCACGACCACTTACGCTTCCGCAAAATCTGTGCAAGGTGGGTTCCCCGCCAGCTGACATTCGATCAGAAGTGGACATGCAGGATGGTCTGTGAACAGCTTCTGAATCGATTTCGAGCAGAAGGTGATGAATTGTTGCAATCCATCATCACGTGTGATGAAACATGGTTGCACAATCCAACGCCAGAGACCAAAAGACGCAGCATGGAGTGGCGGCATAAAGGTTCCCCGCCCCCCAAAAAAGCAAAATGCAGCCGTCCGCTGGAAAGATCATGGCAAGTGTCTTCTGGGACATGAAGGGCGTTATCCATGTGGATTTTCTGGACAAAGGAGCACGATTAATGCCCAGTATTATTCCACATTGTTGAGTGGTGCTGTACGAAAGTCCATTCGCAAGAAAAGACCTGGAATGTTGTCTGGAAATGTCATTCTTCTCCATGACAATGCCCGCCCTCACACGGCCAATGTGACAACAACAACTCTGGCAGACATGCGCTGGGAAGTTCTGCCCAATCCCCCCTACAGTCCGGATTTAGCCCCCAGTGATTATCATTTGTTTGCACCCCTTAAAGACCATCTGGGAGGGAAGAAATTCACGACAGACGAAGCACTGCGGAGCGATGTCCTCCAATGGCTACGACAACAACCAAGTTCTTTTTATGCCAAAGGAATTCGGGAGCTGCCAGAACGATGGCAACGGTGCCTCGGCGCGCACGGAGAATACTTTGAAAAACTGACATAGTTTGGTGTTTCTTCTGCTACCTATTTCCTCTGCAGAAATAAAAGTCCCGGTCAACCTTGAACGACCCTTGTATTTTTACAAAACTTCACGCACACAAGAATGTAATTCTTAAAAAACGAAGTCAACAAATATTAACCACAACTCAATACAATAGATTTTCAAATATTCAATTTTTATCAAATTCCAGCACAGGTATATAACGATGTAAATTTACTACTGTTAAAAAAAAAAAGGAAAAATTATTGACCAAAAGCATAATTTCTTGACCTATCTGTTGACTAGTAGACACCCTGTTTCAACAAACCTTCCTCAAAATGTGAAGGTTGAAATTCTGAAGTCTGCTTAGCATGATATCATTGGGTATGATGTTCTAGGAAATGCTATGAATAGAGGTATAAACAAAATAGAATCTCGTACCTGAGTGAAGAGTCCCCAGATGTTTCTTCCGTTGTTTCGAAGTGATGGTCTTCTTCAAGTACATTTTTTTTAAAATTAAATAGTGTGTGTCAAAGCTAGGGCAAACACTCGTTCTCTAAGAAATATCAAAACACAACAAGTAACTCAGCAACTTCTTTATTTTTCACCACTCAAGACAAGGGTGGCGCTATCTACCTCCACATGTACACATTCCTGTATATACAGGATGCTTGTGGTACGGGGAAGGTAACATAAATGACAAGGGAAATACTCTCCCCTCGGTCAGCACACTGGTTTTTCATATCTCAAGCCACTTGATTGCAACAAAAGAAATCTCACACAATTGTTTCCTTCAATAATAATATTCCATAATATTTTCCGTGTGTGTGTGTTTGCACGTTTGAAATAAACTGATACGAACATTTTTTTGTACAAAATGCATCATATGAATGGAATCCCTCCAATCTATGTTCATAGCAATGATCACAAGTTAATTCTTCAACGTTTGTAGTTTTTTTTATATATATCATAGGCACTTCTTCAATTCTGTGGAGGTAGCCTTAATTGCCGATCTTCAACGATTAATAAAGGCAGCGGAACGACCCCAGCTTTGGCTGCCAAGAACGTATTTACACTTCACTCGTAACTGTCGCACGCACGCACTCATCTGCACCACCTCACAACCTGTCGGGGTTAGTCAATTCGGTCACAGGACCTCCCAGCAAAGTTTAAAGTGTTAACGTTTACAAGACACTGCCGCATCACAATATAACACTGTACATAGGCTTTGTAAAACTTTTTACACACATGGCATGAACTTTTTTTCAAACAAAACTTAATCTTTCTACCCTCTTGCCACACCGCAACTTCTGGAGGGACGACTCTGCAGCAAATATATAATTCTCTTCTTTCATTATAAAATTCCACAAGTTTAACAGGCCTCTGCTGCAACGTATCGACTATGTACACAATAGAAAAATGTAATTTGTTTCTTTCACAATTCACTTTCCCCTACGTTAAAAAATACAGGCAGGCAGCCACGGATTTATCTTCAAATACAATGCACCCCAGGGGTAGATCATACGCCTTCGCCATAATCCCTGTCCCCCACGTTGATCCTGTCGGGAGCAGCAGTCACACTGAACCCCAGAATCCGACTGTCCACCTTCAGCATTTTGTTTTTCTTCACCTTCCTCCCTTTGCCCTGCAAAATAAAGAAGTATTTTATTTCCTGACCAAACTATTAGCAAGGGAAAGAAGAAAGCTTCATGCTGCATCCATGGGATGAAGCATGACTTCGAAGTCTTGTATTACCTACGTGAAGTTTTGTGTTTCCACGTTGCACAATTGGGTAGTTTTTTTTTTTCGATTAATTTCGAAGGCTCACTGCATTCATTCACTAAGGGTACAGCATCTGAAGCCGCGAGCCTTCGAAAATAATTGGACAAAACAATCCAACTGTGCAATGTGGAAACACATAACTTCGCATAAGTAATACTTAAACTGCACTTATCGTATCCATCATCAATTCTTGTATATGTTCACATAGTTATCATTCCATGGTAAGTGAAGAAAATAAGAAAGGATATTTTCAAGTGGTTCCGGTTTCAATTTTTCTTTTTTTAATATTCTGGCCCTGTTACTAAGGCCATGCAAAATAATCTAACACAGTTATTTTTAGTGGTTTTTATTTTATTTTATCTGCGACCATTCTGGTTTACCAGAAGTTTTTCAAGCTACACTAAGATATACATACAAAAACACAACTTCACATGGCTAGTCAGACCAAAGAGCATCGAGAAATGGTTTACTGAATACAAAGGAGAGAAGGAGAGTGATGAATTGGCAATGGCAGGTGTATATGAAGTACAATGTGGTGGATGTACAAGCAAATACATAGGAGAGACAGGGAGAAGCATGAATGAGAGAATTAAAGAGCATATTAAAGAGGAAGATCCAAGAACAGCATTGAGTGAGCATGTGTTGACATATGGGCACAGGATTAAGGAAGTACAAATGAAGGTGAAGAGGGAAAACGAAATAGAGAGAAAAGCAGCAGAGACGCAGCACATATGCATAAAAATGGGAGACAGAATGAACAAAAACGAAGGCGAAGTTGGTATGAAATGGGTGGAACTGAGAAAAAAGAATGTGGAAAGCAATTTGGTTAAGTTTCCAGAGCCACCTGCAATTTTCTGCACAAAAATGGAAGATTTCAACTTGCCAGATGAGTTGAAGGAAAAAGGGAAGGTCAGTGCCAACCAGTGCCGGATCTACAACCCGCAAAACCCCACAGTGTGGGGGGGGGGGGAGACAAGTAACCCTTTAGGGGGGCCCTCAGCCATTGACATAGTAGAGGTTTCGTATATCCGCATATAAAAAATAAACGTAGTTACTCAGAGGTACAGAAACAAATACAATATCACAGGTAAAGTTAACGTTCCCTGTGCATGTAGCACCGTGCCATGAAAGCACATTTAGGATATGTGGGGCTCGATGCCGGACATCTTGGAGGTGATGTGATCAGCACCATGCTCCGGCCGCATTTACACTCCCCCCTCCCTTAAGGAAAAATGCCCCTCTTCCCGCAAACAGAAAGAAATAAGTACTCATGCTTTACTTAGCTTTACCCCCAAATCTCTTAACAAATCAGCACATATGCACATCACTCCCTTCCCATTTAAAAAAAAAATTGGGTTGAATTCAATATGGTGGCCACTAATATGGTGGACATCCACTTGGAACACACCAACACCCCTAAGACTAACCTGTTTCTATCAATTGTACCCAGCCTGACTCCTTTACTTTTTATAGGGGGGTGTTAACAGACTTTTGAATCACCCTGTAGGCTAAGTTTTTCAACATGAGATCAAGAATTACACACACACACATTAATATGTGTAATATATATAATGGATAAAAGCAAGGAGGGCCAAAAGGGCTACGTAAAAATCAAAGAAGGTAAAAGGAAACTCACCGGACAATAGAAAAATTCAAAATTTTCGCTAACTTCGTAGCATCATTGGTGTGACGAGAAAGAGAATATGTGTGTGTGGGTGTGTAGGTAGGTAGAGGGGGCCTTTGGTAATATTTTGCAGGGGGGCCCAAGATTTGTAGATCCGGCACTGGTGCCAGCAGAAGGAGAAGGTGAGGGAAGACAAGAAGAGTAGGTTACAGGATGGAGGGGAGGGGGAGAAACAGCCAGCTATGACACCTGCAACGTGGAAAAACTAGTTTACCTAGGAGGAAATAAGGACACAAGGTATTCATTCCTTAGAAGTGTAGAGTCACCCGCCATGTGAGGTTGTGTTTTTGTATGTATATCTTAGAGTAACTTGAAAAAGTTCTGGGAAACCAGAAAGAAACGTCTCAGATAAAATAAAAAAAAAACCTAAAAATAATTGTCTTAGATTATTTTGAATCTACAAAAAGTGGTTATGTGATCCTTTAATAAGAGGTTCCTAAGGCCTTCTCGGGCACTAAAAAAAGGACAAACTAAATGGGAAAGGTAAATGCTTAAAGGGTTAAAGTTGGAAGTGTGCTGCCAATCTCCAACCTTACTCCTTTTTATCTTGCCACTTCTTTTAACCCATTTGGTATTTTAAAGTACTGACCTGAAACATGGAAAGAAATTCCACAACAGGAAGCACTTAAAAGCGGTCTTTTTTACACAAATTCTCACTGTTACCATTCATTGAAGGTTGTTGATTAACATTCAATTAATTTTAAATGACTCCAAGCATAACGAAGAAAATTATTATTTTTTCCCATAGTCATGTTTATTCATTTCAAGTTACTCGATGTAATTTGTGTGTGTGTGTTATTCCCGTTACAGTGAAACCCCAATTTTACATGTTCCCGCATTATTAGAGGCACATATTTTTGGTAAAAAAAAAACAAAATTTCAGTACAAAAACAGAGTTAATATCAGGTTGAAAAGCGGTAAATAAAATATAGAGGTTAGTATGTTATAGCGGTGGAAAAATGGATCAAAAGCAGTATATAAAATTATATTTTGGTTTTAAAATTGTGAACAGAATCCAAAATTTGATTTAAAAACTGCACTTATTACAATAATAAACATAACCCTTCTAATAGCACATGTATGTAGTTATTAGAGTATTAAGTTTATTCCTATATTAAGGAGTCCATTCTTGATTCTCAAATATTATCAGCAGAATTGATCTATTTTCCGTGAATTGCATAACTCTCAGGATAATTCAAACTTCAGAAAGTGTCGCATCGGTAAAAAAAACTAAATTTCATGTACAAGGTCTATTTCGCATTTTGCAGTTCATTTAACATCATTTCATTACAAAACATGGTAGGAAAATGCACCTCACACCTTTCAGAAACATTAAAAAGTAACATTAGAATGTGTTATTTTACATTTCGTGTTTTCGTCAAAAACGAAATATGCATGCCCCTACCTAGGCATTATGCATTCAATCTTGTTGGTCCCAACATAGAAAAATGTTATAAAATGTTCCTCAATTTTACGTTTTCCCACATTTTAAGTCTTTTCGGCTTGGACCTCTGAAAAATGTAAAATCGAGGTTCCACTGTATTAGTATGTAATTTTCTTTAATGATTGATTGATTTGGTTTACTGTCACTTTAGCTAATTGCAAAGTTGGGGACGAGTGATGATATGAAATTGATGAAAGAACACTCACAAAGAACACCTATGCCCAGACTGGAATTCAAACCTAGAACCCATGGCATTGTAGTCCACTGTGCTAACCACTATGGCACAAATGTCAGTGTAATTTAGCATTTAGCCAGAAAACTGCAATGGTGGGTCCATGCTCCATCCAATGTAAAGGATCTTTGACAGACCTTAGACCTCAAAGAACAGTTATGTCATACTTTAGTATACTCCTACATAGTGCTGTGCCATGCAGGGTAAGTCAAAATGATGGACCCGCTTACAGAAATTTATTCTGTGAAATCTAATAAACATATGTTATTGTGAGACATGCGCTTGGAAAGGTTAACTTTCAAAGTTTAGTTTCCATGCAGTGTTTCCACTTTCTACCGCTAGGAGTCAGCAGCGAGCAGGAAAATGGCGTTGACTGGAGAACGGAGATCTTTCTGTGTGCTTGATTATCATGTGAACAAGTCTGTGATTAGTGTGCAATGGCATTTCCGTACCAAATATCGGAGAGAACCACCTACGGGTAAGGCCATTCGTAAGTGGAATGAACATTTCAGAGATTCGGGCTGCATCTGTAGACGAAAATCGACTGGCCGTCCGTCGACTGGGGAAGAGACAGTGCGCACATGTTTCGTGCGGAGTCCACAGAAGTCCACCTAACGAGCAGCGAGAGAACTTCAACTTCCACAGAAAACTGTCTGGCAGGTTCTGCGCAAACGTTTACAAATGAAACCCTACCGCTTGCAACTAGTTCTAGCCTTAAAAGACACTGATTATGCTTTGCGCGCATCCTTCTGTGCTGATTTCCTCGCATTAATGGAAACCGATGGGTTCTCTGCGAGGTTAATTTACAGTGATGAAGCAACTTTTCACCTTTCAGGGAAAGTGAATACACACAACGTAAGGATTTGGGGAGCTGCTAACCCCCAAGAATTTGTGGAACACGAACACGATTCTCCAAAAGTGGATGCCTTTTGTGCCATTTTCCATGAAAAAATTTAGACCCTTTTTCTTCCATGAATGTACTGTGACAGGACTTGTTTTCCTTGATATGCTGCAACTATGGCTCCTTTCACAGCTTGCAGAGTATAGCGCAGATTTCATTCTCCAATTGGATTGTGCCCCTGCGCATTACCATGATAACGTTCGGGACCATCTCAATGGGGCATTGGAACAACGTTGGATAGGACGTGCATCTCTGGAGGATCGACCTCTCCTTCATTGGCCACCTCGTTCCCCCGACTTGTCCCCATGTGATTTCTTCATGTGGGGTTTTGTCAAGGATCACGTTTACGTACCACCACTTCCAACAACATTGGATGACCTGCGTGCCCGCATCACAACAGCCTTTGCTGATATTGACAGCAACATGCTACACAAGGTTTGGCAGGAGATAGACTATCGGCTTAATGTGTGCCGTGTTACGCGAGGTGCTCACATAGAACACTTGTGATTTGTTTGAAAAAAACTTTGACAGTTTACCTTTCTTAGCACATGTCTCACAATAACATTTGTTTATTATATTTCACAGAATAAATGTCTGAAATCGGGTCCATCATTTTGACTTACCCTGTATATCAATATCGAGTCGATATGTTTAAAACATTGAAGCGTCGATATGTCTGTATCGCCATTCTTAAATTTGTCAACAATCCATATTTAGACTAAAAACAACACTCATTTATTTACCTAGTTTTTCGGGAGGGAGGGAGATTGGCTGATGAGGGATCAGGTTCACCCTGCCCTCTTCTGTTGCTGTCACTGCTTGTAGCGTCTACAGGGTGTCTACCAGTGAAGAAAAAGTCAAGATTTTTTTTCTTCTTCAATTTAGTGAACTTACACTGTTATACAGTGGAACCTCAATTTTATGTTTTTCAGGGGACCAAGCTGAAAAAACTTAAAATGTGGGATAATATGAAAAAATGTAATATCCGGGAACATAAAATCGGGGTTCCACTGAATATCTGTACTGGGATTTGATAAAATTGAATTTTTGGAAATCTAAAATTGTATTGAGTTGACTTCGTTTTTTAAGAATTACTTTCCTTTATGCATGAAGTTTGTAAAAATCTTAATGTGGCCATTCCCCATCCAGGATGAAGCCTAAAGCAAGTCTAAATCTCTTGTTAAAGTACAGCTTTAGTTTTCATTTTAACTGATCTTGTGGTAGGGAGTTTTCATTTAATAAAAGTATCTATTTTCTTAATTCTTACCTGAGTAGGGAGCAATTAAATAGATGTTAAGAAAAAGGGGGGGGGGATGTCAAGAAAAAGTCAAGAATTTTGGATTTGTTATTATGGTAGACACCCTGCAAAACTACAAAAAGTTTGAGCTGTGACATGCTGCATATGTTGTTTATGCTAAATTGAAACTATAACGTGAGTTATTTGGAATTTGAGCCAGAGTCTTTGCCAAGTGTTGTCTCATATAGATATTACATAGCATTCTTATACTTGGGCACACACAGGTATCTAGCAAGTTCTATAAAGTAGGAAAATTACTATTTTAATTGGTTATTGCACGTACTTGCTTTCCATGTTAATCAGAGGCAATCTCTCATCATTCACATCTCAAGTTCTGTCCCTGCGGCGAGCATTATACTTGTCACCATAAACAATCTTGTGCTTGATTTCACTCTTACGTTAGGAATGGGACACCACCATTAAAGCTCCTTATTTTCAGTTCCTCGATTAGTGTGGTTAAGAACTGCAGATTCCAGTGTGTTATGGGACTCCTATTTTCGCCACCAAGAACAACACTATTCTCGGATTCTCTTAGATAACACTAAAATGCAATTAAAACTTCAAATTGAAAGATGTAGATGTCAATATTGTTATTGTCAGTATTGTCGATATCAATATTTTCGATATCATTGATATTGATATTATTGGTATCATCGATATCGATATTATCAGTTTTGTCGATATCGATATTATCGGTTTTGTTGATATCAGTATTATCAGTTCAATATTATTGGTATCGTTCATATAGATATCAATATTGACATCGATATTTTCGATACTCGATACATCAACTCAATATCAAACTTCAATATGAATTGCACAGCCCTACTCCTATATTATTTTTAAATTTCTAGTGTCTATTATCCTGCCTGCCCTCACTCACTCACTTACTTACTTACTTGCTTACTTACTTACTCACTCACACTCACACACTCGCACCCACACACACAAAATCCCTTATGATCCTGAAATATGCACAGTTTTGGTACCGAAATCTTGATCTTCTATTCACCGTAAATATGCAGCTCTAGCCATTTTTTGCCTGCGTAGAAAAGTAAGAAATAGTGAGAAAGTGAGTGTGTGTCCGACCAGTTTCCATGCATACAAAATATGCCAGACACTTACCTTAACTTCCTGGAAGTCATTATTCAGAGGATTCACAGCTGGAGCAGGAATACACATGTCGTCCTCCTCCGGTGTTGCCTTTTGTGCATTGCGCCACTTTGAACGTCGTTCCAGGAACTGGCGGGCGAACTCCCTCATCTCATGCCCTTCGCCCAAGTAGGAACGAACGTAATCGTTGACCTCATATGGAGACTCTATGTCTTTCAAGAAACCAACGAATGTGGGTACTGCAACAAGAAAAACAATCTGTTATATTGTTCTATCAAGGAAAAACTATAAGGATCCCTGAGTTTTTAAATAAATGAAATGCTTGCTTACATGTGGTTATCTAATGTCGAAAATCAAATGCTTTGTCTGCATATTCAAAACACTGTTTTGAAAGTCATCTTGTGTAGTGAAATTCGAGCAAATGTCTGCATTTCTATACTTCTCGTGGTGAATAAACAGGAAAAGGATGTACCTGCTGGTGTAAAAACATTAACAGAATGTCAATATTCCAAGGGTTGAAATGTTGTCATATGTCACTGAACATAATGAACAGCTTATAAAAATGTAACTCAATTCTTACCAATTCTTTACTGTAACTGACATTTCATTCTGTTTATTGGTTGAGTGACCATTACAATTATAATGGGTGTGTGCATTGAGGCTATTTCCACCTCCTAATGCAGTAACATAAGCACCTTAGCACCAATCTTCATGGCAGGGTACTACGACCTCTGGTGAAGGCATTGATGAATCATTGTATTAGTCTATTTCTAATTCACCAATTCATCATTCATCCTCATCGTTGTGATCAACCCAACACACAGAAAAGATATGTAAAATCAGTGCAAAGAAACAAGAACCTGCCCCTCAGTAAATGCACAAATTATTTAACGTTTGACGAGTGGAGCCTCTCCGGATGGGACTTTTCAAGCATGCACTTTTAAAACTTGGAACAAAGTACAAAAAAAAAAAACTTAGCTCAAGAACTAATAGTCAGAGAGAGATGAAATCTCCTCATCCCCATGACAGGGCTTTTCGTGGAGGTTAAATTTAATTGTACCTGCCAATAATGGAAGAAGAACATTGAAATTTTACGAAGAACTTTATATTCGGTATGCCCCTGTGCTTATCACAATGCACCAAAGTGAATCAAAAAGTGTAGTATGTAGCAGTGGTACATTCCTAAAACAATGCAAAGTTGCATTGAAAATATATTGACACACAATGCAAAGTTGCATTGAAAATATACTGACACTTCTTGGGGAAAAAAATACAAACAATGTTTAAGGAAGGAGAGAAGTGTTGGCAGCTTATGGAAAACATTTCCAGAATTTCGCTTGTAGCATCTGTCCTAAGGATGCTGGATGGACCAAATGCTGATTTTGAATTACCTGATGATATTTCAGATCCATTATTAAAATATTTTAACATCTTCAGTTAGAATAATAAAACATGCTTGATCACAGTGAAGGTGTTGTGTTTCAACAGTTCAACAATGTCATCGTATAACTGCAGCTTATTTTTGTTAAATTTATTCCATTGTTATGACTGCAACACAGAAAAATCATCATTACAATATTTGATTTTTAAGTAACAAAGATTTTGTTGTTGTTCATGATATCCCCTAAATCCACCCTTAGGGTCAAGCACATAAAAAGGAGTGAAAGTTTCAATAATGTAGAGTGAATTTTCAACACACACGTTGATACTTACCATCAACAGAACTCTGGAGCCCACTTAAAGTCTTATTACACCACTGGGTGAACTCATCAGCTCGTTGCACGTTCTGTTCAAAGATCTTCAGCACCACTTCTTCGTCCTTCTTGCTTCGAGCCTTTCCACCCTTTGTACTGACATTTCCTACTGGCTTCGACCCCACAGCATTTTCTGACGGTGTGCTTTTGGCTCCTGGTTTATTGGACTTCGTGACAACAGGCGAAGGCTCCTCCCAAAATCCTGTGAATGAAGTAAACACACAGACGATCATTCTCATGCACATAAAGTTAATTCCATATACAGTGTAACCCCAATGTTAAGTTCCCGGATTATTCATTTTCCTGCATTATATATTCAATCTTGATGGCCCCAACATAGTAGAATGCTGCAATTTCCTCGATTTTACATTTTTCCGTATTTTAAGTTCTTTCAGCTTGGTCCCCTAAAAAATGTAAAACTGAGGTTCCACTGTACTTCAAAGAGCTACTTTCCTACATAATTACAGTTCTATTAACCCCTTCCTTGTGAAATTTTCTGACAAAATGCTTTCCCGTTCTGTGCATTTTTTCCTGAGTTTGCGTAGTAAGCATGCTTCAGCACAATTCATCCGAGTATTATGGTTCATACGTCTTTCTCTTCAGAATAGAACAGGCTTTCAAATGGTAACACGCACATGTGTACATCAAGTATGATGAAAGGGAAGTTAGGGATAATTCGGGAAATTTCCCTCTGAAGAATCCCTTCTGGTAACTCTGGGGTCCTCTGGACCGGCCATGGATATAGGTACCCGATTATAATCTACCTTGAAAAATACTATGGTCTATAGGTAATGCGTCCGCCAAGTTTCATTGCAATATCTTCAATAGGTAACTGACTAAACGTGGCACACAAACAAACCCACGTTTGCACTTTGTCTGCATAACAAAAAAACAGTTTACTTTCCTCTGAACTACTACTACTTCTTCTTTGTCGGCACTGAAAATCGTGACTAAATAAAAGGTCGTTGTTTCTTCAATAGCAAAACATGTGTTTCACCAACAAAAAACATATTATTCCGTTCAACACAGGATTAGGGCTGTGACGAAGCTGAAAATTTACCGATGCCGATGTACTCGCCGATAATTTTTGGAACCGATACCGATGCCGATATTTAATTGATTCCGATACATAAGATTATTAAACAGAAATGGGATGTTATTTTCAGCATGACAAAAATAAATTTGCTATGTACATTTCTATTGCATATCATATGTATATACATATATATTCTCAAGAGATGCGAATGTACATTTGCATCTACAAAATGTTATGTGAACCTTTAAGAAGAACATTGATTCTCAAGAGATTAAACATTAGTACACAAGCAATTCCTGTTATGCCAGATTCAACTTCAGAAACACGAGATTTGGAAGCACTTCAGGAAGTAATCTACTTCTTCTCTTATCACAAATCTGTTCAGCAACACTGAACACTCAATCACTGAATACTGAACAGCAGGTATGCCCAAGTATTTTCTCAGGACTTGCTTCAGGTTTGTACTGTTTTATTTCCAATTTATAATTAGGTTGATCCTCTGAATGAGTTTGCAATAATTTTATTACAAAAACTCTACAGTAATGACGAATCATAACCAAATTGTCAATAAATCTTACAAAACTAGAATATAAAAGTTATTAGAAGGTAAAAACTCTAGTATAATCTGTACCGGTTTAAATATCGGTTTTTTGCCGATTCAGATACCGATGTGCCAATTTCGGCCGTTTTTCATACATCTGTAATCGGCTTCGGCACATCCCTACACAGGATACTTCAGTCAGAGATGTTCGCGGGCATATTATTACGCCCAACACAGAATAAGCTATAGTGACCAAGGGTGTAATATTACGCCAAACACGGGGAAGGTGTTAAGGCTCGACTGGAGCTATGGCAGCTGTCAGGGCGATTTTCTTCAAATCTTCCTCTCCATTCGAAAAACTGCTGTGACATTAAAATTACGGCCTGCTACCTCTTTTTCTATGGCCCGCGAGCTAAGAATGGATATTTTACTTCGATTTTGTGCCACTTTTGGCTAATTTGCGAAGATGGGGACAAGTGATGATATGATGAAATTGATGAATGGACACTCGCAAACATCCATGCCCAGGCCGGGATTCAAACCTGGGATGAAGTGACTGAAGAATTAGCTTCTATGAATAGTTTGCGTGGAACAGCTAAAATGTGGTGGTATCTTTGTGTAAACTTGTTTTTCTTTTCTATTTTTTAAGTGGACCTACATAAAAAATCCTCCAGTTTGCCTCTTGGCCCGCAGAGTGCAAAATATTTAATGTTTGGCCCTTTACAGAAAATGTTTGCCGACCCCTGTTCTAGAGCATTGACGTGAATTTTTGTGTGGTTTGCTTTAACTGATATCTAGCTATTATTAATAGTTTAATACTTATGTAATCATGAAAACTATTGGGAATAACTAGAAACAGTGAAAGAAAACCACACAAAAATTCACGTCAATGCTCTAGAAGAAGACTAAGCTCATGTAATTTTTCAAATTTTGGAATATCACAGCAGTTTTTCGAATGGAGGAAAAAAAATTTGCCCTGATGGCTGCCAATGGTCCAGTCGAGCCTTAACCTTTACGAGACAAGAGGTTTGAAGCATGTGCTTTTCAAATAAGCAGTGATGTACAAAAAATCATGGTAAGCTATTTATCATAGGATTGAAGTTTTTAATTTTTACCCAGGAAAGAATCGGGCTCTCACGGGTGGTAAAAATTCTCTTTCCATTAAGAACAATCAGAAGAAATTAAAATTTCACCAGAAATCCCTCTTCAGTGAACCCTTGCTGTAATTTGTTTATTATTTTTTATTTGTAGTCTATTGGAACATTAAAGTCTGCTCTAATTTTAGTTCATTTGTAATAGGTAGGGGCATGCAAATTTTGATTTTGACGAAAACACAAAATATGAAATAACATGCTGTAATGTACTGTTTCATTTTCATGTTCCTGAAAGGTGAGACGCATTTTTCTGCACAGTTTTGTCACGAAAAAATGTGAAATGAACTGCAAAAACGCGAAATATATATATATATATATATAAATATTCCTCTCCGAGGAATGGACAAATACAAGTCCTGGATGGTGGATAATGGGATCTTGC
This sequence comes from Lepisma saccharinum, assembly GCF_977018435.1. Classification (NCBI taxonomy): domain Eukaryota; kingdom Metazoa; phylum Arthropoda; class Insecta; order Zygentoma; family Lepismatidae; genus Lepisma; species Lepisma saccharinum. Next base: position 14,998,801 of record NC_139257.1, read on the forward strand.
ACCATTCTTCATGCAAAACATGGCCACAATCCTTCTGTGTCCTGCTGTCTCTGTCACACAGTGTACATTTTCGTCCACACAGGTGTTTATCTGATGATGTCTTTCTGGACACACTATTATGTCATCATGATCTTGGATAAGTCCCTCTCCATATGCCAATTAATATGGCTACTTCAGCAAGAGACACATGCAAGGTGGGCACCAACAATTTGCCGTCTTTGAAACACTGTCAGCTCGGACATGATTCAGTATCAACTGCACTGCTATCTACAGTGCACCTGTCGACTCCTACCAGTCCAACAGGGTACTATCTCATGGCGCAAAACAAAAGAATGTCGCACCGAATCCGATTTCAAGTGGAAAAATTGCATCAGTATCAGCCGTTCCGATGTTGTAGCATTTCCATATTTTTGTCCATCCCCTGTAAGTGAGAAGGGGAAAAATTCATGGGGCCTCTGAGATTCATCGATCACACTGAAATTGACAGTGTAGTTGGTGGTGTTGTGTGTGGGATCCTTGAAGAATGCTGCAGTTCCAAGGTGTGTTGCAGATTTATTTGATTTATAGTTGTTTCAATCCTGATTATTTTGAAATAAGGTGCAGTTGTGTCCTTGCAAACAAATAATCAAGTACAACCACAAAAACAACACTCTCCTTTTAACATTAGTGATTAATACACAATGACTGTGGTTACATGCAGAATCTGCCAAAGATATAAAATCTCGAGTACTCTGATGGGCATTGAGAAAAATTCCCTAATACAATTTAACAATATACCCTACATAAAACCTACCTCCACCAGTTGCAGACCAAGCAGTTTGATTGTTGCCCCATGCATTGGTGTTTGAAGATGACCCACTCGTCGCCCAAACATTTTGAACACTCTGCGAAGCTTGGCCCGTTCTAGAAGACCACGAGAGATTCTGGGTAGCAGTCTCCCATATGCTGGAGGAACTCAGGCAAAGCTGCGTTTGGCCTCTTTCGGCACGGTCACGCTCTTGTTGCTGAAACGAAGCAAAACCATCAACATTGTATGAAATAGCAATAACACAGTAGACATTCCTGAAAGAAACTAGGTGAAATTTGACACTATGTTGGAACACAATAATGCATGCATTCTAAGAAATATCTACGATAAATATTTTTTTCCAAAGCTATCTGGCATTATTATGTGAAGGGCTCTGGAGTAAAACATGTGAAATTTTTGTCATTTTGAGTTGCAAAGTAAAAAGAGTCATCCATCAATTTTCTCGCATAATGTCATGCGATATACATTATATACAGGTTGTTCGCTTTATATCCGACCATTTTGGATTTGGTGCTGCCACCTGGCATATTATGCTGGAACTATGGGTCTGCTGGCGGGAGCAGTGTTGTGTCTGACCTTGTAGGTGCGTGAGTGTTGGTAATGAATGTTATCAAATAGTGCCGAAAATCAACCGGTATTGGGAGGGTTACGTAATGGCCCTTTTCCACACTAAGTTTTCATATGTACGCATTGTGAAACAGTGTAGGGAGAATGGGTTAACACTCGGGGTGACTACTGCGAAAGCTATTGTGGCCCGTTACACACAACAGGCTCTCCTTGCGAAACATTCACCTACGAAAACCACCAGGAGAAGGGCTGCAAGCAAAGTGTCACCCGTAGTGCGAAGGGGGGTCCATCGATTGGCGTGCCAAGAAAATCCCCCGACTCAACGTGATATGGCCCACAGATTTCACCTCGCACCGTCAACTGTGAACAAATCAATTTGAAAGCGCCTCAGGTTGAAGTGTGTGCAGAAGGCCCGTGTACACCACCTTCTACCACGTCACATTGCCGAACATAAGACGAACTGCAGGAAACTGTATGAAAAGTACCTGGCAGGTTCCAAATGGAAGAAAGTTGTCACAATGGATGAATCATATGTCCATCTCACTGCTGGTGGTCACATTCGGGTGATCACATACCGTGACACTGACAGGAAGGAGCGCAGCAACTTCGTTCGTCAGTGCAGGGAAAGTTTCCCTCATGGCTTTATGGTTGTGACGGGATTCGGATATGAGGGTAAGTTGATGATACGCAAGGTGGACAAAAACGTGAAGGTGAATGCCAGATACTTCCAAGACTCCATTCTGACACCTATCTATCGGAGAGCCATCCCACAATTGTATGGAATGGACGCGAACCAGGTGATGATCCATATGGACAAGGCTTCGAGTCATACCACCAGAACATCACTACGTTTTTATCAGGAAATGGCAGAGGAATTAGGAATTCGTGTCATTCCGTTTGAAGACATTCCTGTGAAAAGCCCAGATGCCAGTCCAATGGATTTTGCGCATTTGGACTGGTTTTTTTTATTATTATCAATTGGACTCATTGAACACTTCTGACATTGGTAACACATGAAAACCATTTATCTACAACATAGCTTCAATTTTTTTTAATGAACTCAAAAATGAGCAAAATGTCATGTTATTTTACTCCAGAGCCCTTCATATGTTTGCATAACATGACGAGTCACAAAGTGACAAAGAATCATTTTGCTAACATCTAGGTCTAGGTCTGTATTTTATATGGGAAGTGGGGTAATTATGCATCAGAATCAATGTGTACGTAGAATAAATATATCAATTTGTGTGTTTTGAATTGAATATATATAATACTACTATTGCCCTTGCACTACAGCAATGTCTATTGTGATGGCCATAGGGACTATTCACATAGGATTCCTTTTCTGTCCCATTTCCAGTCTGGAATTACAGGTCTGTGGTTAAAATGAATGGACTCGCACATGCTCAGATCATTTTGTCTCAAGCCGCTCCATGCGACACCAAATTCCAAGGTCCTTCGTTGCTTTGTCGCAAACTGTCGCAACGTAACTAGAGTCAAATGTTTTGTCCTGTGTGCAGTTGGTCATAAGAGACTAATATTAAACCGTTCCTGCGACAGTTTGCAACAAAAATGACTCGTTATGTCATGCGTGGCTGGCCTAAGGACATCAGGAAAAATAACACACAGAGCAAGACGTGATATGGTACAGACATACAAGGTGCGAGAAAAAGTGGAAAGGCGAAAAGAATGGGAAAAAGGGGTTTGAGGATGGAAACTGCAGGGAGCACAATGAGTGATGTGAAGGAAGTGTAAGTATAAATGCTGTTCCTGAACGCGTATGTCAAGCTTGGGACGAGGGTACACCAATCCTCACCTTCATCATCTGTTCTTGTTCCTCAGCTTGGATTTCGGCAAGGGACTTCACTGGGCCTGCACTCGAAGCTCTTTCGGCCCATTTCAGCTGAAGAGAATTCCGCTGGTTTGTCTGCTGTTCTACTGCCTGCTGGGTCTGCTGTTGGAGTTGTAACAGCAACTGCTGCTGCTGCTGTTGCTGCTAGAAGATTCACATAATATCTACAGTCACAGAAATCCGATTTAAAATTAACAAGTACCGGTTTAAAAACCAGATAAATGGTATGGTGTTCCAACAATAACATATGGTTCCCAAACATGGCCAATAAGGATAAAAAAAATAGAAAAGGATCCAACCAATAGACATAAAATTTCACAGAAAGACACCAGGAAAATGTTAGCAGCTAAAATAAATGAAAGATAAAATAGAGGAGGGAGGGGGTAAGAATGAAGTGGTATGGTCATGTGATGAGAATGGAGAGGCTACCAAGGAATGTGTAGGAAGTACTGTATTTACGTGTGTATAATGTGCACTCTGGTTTTGGATGATAAAAGTGACAAAAAATTATATCTCATATACAATGTGCAGTACAATCCAGTTTCAAGAAATGGCTTTCTTAGTTGTAGGTTGTAAAGTTGTTGCTATGCTGATCAAGAGTGAATGACGTCAAACCTATTCAATTGTTCATTCCTTGTTTTTTCAAAATGTATAGTTTTTTTTCTTTCCTTGACTAATGTAACATTTATACGAGGCACATTCAGGACCTTCCAAATAGCAGTTAGCAGCACAAGATTTCTTCCATTAAGGAATTTACTCACTAGATGTATGTCATATTATTTGGCCACTAATAAATTTTAATTTTTATTATCTTTTCCTTATGTTTTCATTCATCCAAAGTACCATAAAAATCAGAACGTTTCTTCATTTTTTGATGAACTTATTTCAACTGCATTTCATGTTGGCTGTCTGAATTATTCCGTGCATAATACACACCACAGTTTTTGGGGGAAATTTTTTTGGAAAAAAGTGTGCATTATACATGAGTAAATACGGTAGATAGGAATATCACAGACAATGTAGAGAAAAAAATGCAAGAGTGCAGAAGAGTAATGAAAAATTGAATGGGTTTGAACATATTGATGAATCCGGATGACTGATATGAAGAATATTCAAATTAGGATTCAAAAGTACTTTGATATTTAAGCACCATTTAGTGACTAATGCATAACATTTAAGTCCAAAGCTGAAAATTTACAAGGAATAAATTAGTACTCTCAATTTATGCAAAATATACCTGCCTGTGAACCCATACTTGTGATCAGTGAACGAAGTTCATGGCAGAAGCCACAACAAGCAGTAACCAGCTGTATTCCTGAAATAAAACTACTTTATAAACAAGCGACATACTGTCTTTGCTTCACTATTGTCCATAGCTCATCTTTTGCTGTGTTAACTAGGCTCAAGAGTTTGCTTTCGAAAGGTGGAAATGTCCAAAACAGCATGCTGCTGCCATCTAGGAGTAAACAAATGAACTTCATTCACTGATCACAAGTGTGTGTTCACAGGTATTGACATTTGCATGACTTTTCCAGAGGGGAAAAAATCTCGAATTTTCTAGATTTTCCACCCTCATAGATTTACCTGTGCTAAAAACCTCTGAGAACATCACAGTATATTATTATGCAGGGCAGAAGGGCACGATAAAATTAAAAACTCCAGGTTTTCAGCAAAATTTCCAAAAATTTAAGAATAATATAATTGAATAGTCTATGAAGACTTTCCCCCCATTTTCACCCTCTTTGTCTATATCAACAGTTCATGAAGTAAAAGCATTTCATGGTTTATAAATATCCTCATACAATATTGTTATACTTTCTGAAAGTGTTGAATTTAATGTACATAATCATTAATATTTACTTAAAAAAGATTTGATTAATTTAAACCTTCAATCATTGCATGGTGAAGAAGAAATATGCTAAGAAGATACATTAAGCTTGAAGCTTACGTTATTATTTTATAAGTGACGGTCACAAAAGAAAATCATTTGCATCCTTGTACATTTCATGAGCTGTGATGTCCAAATTTTTCAATTTGCAAAAAAAATAAAAAAATAATAATAAATAAAAAATAAAATGAGAATTCCCAGCCAGCAGATGCCCTGTTATTGTAAGTCTACTTTGTAACCATAGAAATGAGTAAGGGATGCAGCGAATGATAACTAGGGTGCCGATTTATAGGCACTAAAAACCTCTCAAATATGCAGGCAAATAGGCACGAAAAATGATGAAAAAAGGTGCTATAAAATAAGAAAAGGGTTATTCCATGTCAAATCGACCAATTTCAGAAAAGTTTCCAGGTCATGGTTTTTTGATTTGGATGAAATTTGGGTCCGAGACTCATTTCCCAGATTTGGGTCACATTTTCTGTTGTGCACCACCTTCTTTCACAGGCTATAACTCTAGAACTATTTCTCGGAGGAACCTAATATTTGGAATACAAGCCTTCCAGACATCATTGAACCTTCATGCCATGATCCAAATCAAAAAACCATGACCTGGAGGCTCTGGTTGATCTGACGTGGAATGACACAAAAGGCAATTAAAAGACACTCCAAAATAAAAATGCATTAAAATAGGCATTGAACATGAACTTATTTCATTTTTTCTTCTGCACAGTTATACTCATTGGCATGTCGAAAAGGGGGAGGTTGGTGGGAGTCATAGACCCTAGGAAAAGTAAAGTAAAATGAGAGCCAACTACTAAAAGGTATAAGTAACCCTCCCTTTCAACAATCCTGAGATACCACTAATTACCGTATTAGCATTACAGTTTATACATAAAGGTGTGCCAACAATTCACAATTGATACTATGATCGAAATTCACATTTGTGGGAAATCGTCAGTTTAAGTAATTCTCCATAAAGAGCTTGTGTTGATGATTGTGTCAATTTGAACAATGTCCCAGTTGTGTGTACAGAAAAACTATTGTAATGTCTCCAGATGGGCGAAAAAAGACAGGTGCAAACATGCATGCAGGTCAAGCCAAATATCTGCTACATCCTCCACTACATGTCAGAGGTCCCAGGTTTGAACACCAGCCTGGGCACGGGTGTCCCATTATATCTCCATAGATAACTAACTATCTACAGGAAAACCTCGTTAATACGGAGTTCAAGGGACCAAAAAATGTCAACTTCAAATTATCCAAACTTTTCAAGATGGCGCCAGTTTTCAGGTGTAAATAAAGTAGAGTATAAATTACCCCCCCCCCCCCCACCACAGATGTTTTTTACTTGGAAGTAGCTCAGAAAATAAGCTTTATATGTATTATATAATAATATTGTAATATTGAGCTTACGCGGACACAAAGATTCCGAGGAGACTGTAACACCATTTATCCTGCATAGTTATACAACCTGTTATGTACAGGATGCATGTTGTGGGAAGAAAAATGGAACATGAAATCATTTTCACCAAAAACGTATTTTAAAAGTAGGTATTTTCTTTCAATTGTGCACATTTGTTGCTCTTAAAACGAAATTCTTACAATTCTAGTTCATAAGAAACCAGTTTGCACGGAGACCTACAGAACGGAAAACAATCTCTTTTAGTGCAAGAAGCGAAACTTGGAACAATTTTGACAGAAGCCACACTGGCGCAAGCAAAAGACGGGTGATAATCGGACAATGAATATTGGATTTTATGTGGGTTCACTAGAACATTGTCCACTACAGGATTAACTGGTAAGATAAGATTCCCTTTGGGGACAAAACAACCTTTCTCAGCACCAGAAAAAAAAACCTCTGGGCTGTAAATTTTGTTGAATCGGCTGTCTAAAACACATCGTAAAAAAAGAAGTCACGTTTTCAAATTTTTAAAAGATTTTTCAAAACGATTTGAAATTGTACAACTTATATGAGCTTTTAAAGGAACTATTTGTTCCAAAATTCTCTGTCAAAATCTTACTGACCGCAAAAAAAGAACAATCAAATGTAGAACACCCACCTCGAGAAAACTTACAAAATATTTTTTAAATGTTCAAATCTCAATTTGTTTCTCGTACTCTTACAAAGTATACGTAGGAAAATACATTCTGACTCAAATATAAGGAACCGAATGTTGTCACATTTCAATATCGTTATTTTGACAACTCCCAACATTTCATGTGTGTACTGCAATGGTTTCTACATACAAATTCTTTGCATTCCGAACAACGTACCGTCGTTTTATTCTTATTTTTAACTCAAAGTTCATGGCTGCCGTGCTGTGATTTAAGGTAGGAAATGTTCCCGTGCATGGTACTGAGTGCCACCAAAGGGGTGCTGGTCACTTCAGGGGCGTGTAAGCAAATGAAAGAACGACAGAAAAAAGGCGCAAACACATCTATGTTTTCGTGGTAATAGTGTACATAGGTTTTATAGTGTTTTCCTGGCCATTATTGCACTGGTAAGGAAAATACTTCAAAGCCGTGCAGGTTACGGAGGGTTAAGCGCATTGACGATCTTTAGTTGGCCTACAGGGCACAACAGGCAAAGAGTTAATCGGTCACGGGAAACTGCCGAATCTCGAGCTCCAAGCTATACAGATGGATGAACATTCCTCCGATCTTATCTCGCATTTCTCATCTGGCACTGGTGAACATTTCCAAGGTGGCACATTCGGCAGTGAAAGAGCTTGACCTGCCATGCTCATTGACAAAGAATGCAAGTCCAGCGGGCATTTCAGGCTGCTTCCCTCGAGTTGTCAGCAACTCTTAGGACAAGGAAGCATGTCAAGGTCAAGTTAAAATAACGTATAAGCTATCTCCACATTCGATCTTCTCTTGTAGACTTACGCAGGTGTCTACTTCGAATTAAGCGAAACCAGTTTTGCCGAGAGGTTTCCCTGTACTTCCTTTCAGACACACAACAACGCAAATTAGTACTGATTGACTCCTGCAAGCTTTCCGGTGGAAAAAAGAAGGGTTGGGTTGGTGTTGTGTTGTTTAAGTATGAGTCACCAACAGGTTGTCCAGTTTGCTTACCCTGTTAAGTGACATTTGGTATTTCCAAAGATCTGACATCCTTGAGACTATCAAATCTGGCGAATACCAGATTCCAGTCAGTTCAACATCAACAAAGGCTAACTTCTTCAATGTAGGAAAGCCAAAGATGCATAAAAAAGATGAAGTAAGCAAAAATTGCAGTATAGGCATTTTCAGGCATGATTAAGCAAATTTTGCATGGACACTCAAAATAGGCATTTATAGGCACAAACACCACGAAACTGATTTAAAACATTAAAGCCTATGTTTTTCTACAAAGTAACAAAAAAAGGCAATAGGCAACAATCTGCATCCTAATCATAACAGCGGAACCTGTTTTACATTTTTCGGGGTACCAATGTGAAATAAGGAAAATGCAAAATTATCCTTGATTTTACAGCATTTTGCTGTATTGGGACTATGAACATTGAACGTTAATGCGGGAAACTGTAAAACTGGGCAACGTAAAATCAGGATTTCACCGTATATATAATTGCTCTATAAGCCAACTTACCTCACGCTTCTCTTTCTCCTGCAGCCTTTGGATATCTGTGAGGCTCATTGTGTCCAAGATCTGCGTCGGCTGGGCCTGTTGACTCCAGGGTGCTGCTTTGGCCCTCTGCTGCTGTTGTTCCTGCAGCCTCCTCAGGGCTTCCTGCTGGCGCCTCTGCTGCTCCACCCTCCGCTGCTGTTGTTCCTCCTCCTCCCTGCGAAGTTCCTCTTGCCTGAAACAGGGCAATTACATAGCTACAGACGCAACAGTTTAAAATTTTAGCCATGCGTATTTTTTAAACCAACAAAAATAGTATTGGCATGTATTTTACAATTGAGCCGTTTGGGAATAAAACTTGATAACACACACAAGTATGAAATCGAAAAGAATGCAGGTGAAAGTTTCCAGTCACATTATGGCATTTCTGGCTACTGAGGGAACTTCATTCGTTATTGTATAGCAACTGGAGACTGTGCAGCAACTACATCCAATGTTAACTCAATTTTGAATGGAATGTGGGTTATCAAACTTATTATTAGTGAGCCTCTCAATTATATTTTGAAGATTTAGGTTGTAATCATTCTCTGTATAATTACACTGTTGTGGACATAACTCGGAAAGCACAGAACGCACTTCCAAAGTCTACCAGATGCTATAGGGTGGTAAGGCACTGAGAAAGTTCAATGTCAAAGTGGCACATACTACTTGCTGCCCTGGTGTGTAAAAGGACACATGCAATGTTGGCTAAACTACATCCGTTGGACCATCATATCTATGCAAGGCAAAACAGGTGGACACTTGAACTACTCCACAAGCAAAACATCACAGTCTGGCCTTGCAAGGCACCTTAGCACCACAGTGCTCCACCTGACAGGTTCTTTCACTGAAAACACTATCCAAGAAACCCATGCAATCATTCAGCCATAGCTGAAAAGGAAAAGCCATAACCCAACAGGTACAAAACAGAACAGAAATTTATATTCTCCAGCATCAACAAATGGTAGAAATTCCAACCAAGTGAATGTAAAAAATGTGATGATGTAATGAAGTGAAGAGATGCACAACTAATAAATTTATAAATACGGAGAAAATAGTACTCACTGTATCCGCAAAACTGTTTTCTTCTTCTTTGTTCTATTAATTTCAGTAGCCACTGCCACCATCCTCGTTGCAACTTGGAATGAATAGAACAAAGAACAAAAAACAGTTTCGAGAGTGAGTACTATTTTCTCCGTATTTATCTACTACCGCATGTCTCTTCTCCCAACTAAGAATAATAAATTTATATTTAAAAAAAAACAAAAGAATAAAACCAGTAAAGGCAACGAAACCAACAATGTGGGCATTTAGATTTAACACATTGGGGTCTCACGACGGGCATAGCCCGCAGTGCACTTAAAGTCAATGTGGACGAACGACGGGCATAGCCCGTCGTGCGTTATGCAATCGCTTTGCCGATTCAACTACGGGCTATGCTCGTAGTTCGTCTCATGCGCGTGTTCATTCAAGCCCGTCTGTTGAAATTCCGACCGCTAGGTGACTCATGTGCTATTTTTATCTCGCACCTGTGACTGTTTGTTGTCGGGTTGATGTACTGTACATTGTTTAAAATGGCGTCGGTAGATCCAGACTGCATAGAGGATTCCGCCTCAGAGTTTGAAGTTAGTGACAATTTTGATGATGCAGATGAATTTGAAGATTTGGAAGGTAGGTTATATTCGTAATAATTATTGTCGACAATATAAACAGTGTTGCAAACACTAGTATTTTATGAATGAAGTGAGAAGATGTACATTTTTTGGTTTGGGTCTATTCATCTTGCCTCTTCCTTGATTCTCCAAAATGCACTGATATATTTTTAGTTTTTCCATTTATTATTTGTATAGTGTATATAAAATGAAAATGTATTTTATTTATTTAGTTTATTTATTTATTTAATTTTTACAGATGACGCAGAACCAACTGATACTTCGTCTGGTCCTGTCCTGCGGCCACTTTTTCATACAAAAGATAATTACTTGTAATTTGTAATTATTTTTTGTTATGTGCACATAAGAAGTATTCTTATGCAAGATTCAAAAGATGTATTGGTAGTTTATGTAATTAATTATTGAAATTTCCAGATTACGAACTTAAAATATCTCTATATTAACATTTGTTACAATGTTGTACTTTTTTCTTCTTCAAAAAACATTGCTGAAAAAAATATTAAAAAACGTCTGAAAATGAAAATAAAATTTAACAAATTTTTGTTAATTGAAAAGAGGAAGTTTTGTAGATTTAAGAAATATGTGGTTTAATAAAAACAAATTAAAAATATTTTTTCTATGATTTTTTGAAAAACAACCAAAAACCGCAGACCAGAGGTAACAATGCTGTATTATGAGGCCAGACCCGAATGTGTTAAGATCCTCATTTTGTTCTCAAAACAACTAATTACAAGAACTAATTGCTGGAACGTCACTATTTAACTCACCTTCTCCTTTCCTCCTCTTCAACTCTCCTCATTTCTTCCTCCTCCTTTTGTTTCCTCTCCTCTTCATCTCTTCTTCTTCTTTCCTCCTCTTTCCTTCTTTTCTCTTCTTCTTTCCTCTTCTGTTCTTCTTGTTTCTTCTGCTCTTCAATTTCTTTCCTTCTCAACTCCTTTTAATAAAGAACATAATGGCAATGGTAAAAAGTGCATTATGTATTTCTATGCTTGCTAGTTTTAAGATAAATACTACAAGTTTTGATTAGGCATAATAAACATTACAATGCAGGAAAATGTAGAATTCAAGAATGCAAAATTGGCTTTTCAATGTCTTACCTTCAGCAATGCAGCAAGATAAAAATAATATCTTATCCTTGCTTTATCACTCTTTTGTACATACAAGGTTCTGACATTACACAATTTTTAAATTTATTTTAGGGATGGGACAGATCGGTAATCTATCGGTAGCAGCCGATATAGGCATATTGGTGTATCAGTAAAATCATCGATAATTTTACTAATCCGACAAATCTATAAATAGCTTATAATTTAGTGCAATATTCTGCCATTTTGTTATAATTTTTATGGATACAAGTACACAATCTCCATGCCCTACTTTTCTTAAGAAGTAAATCTCTTAATATGCAGCTTCTTATGCATTGCAGTCATCTGAATGAATCATTTAGATTTTTAAAGGACCGTTTGCAATTTTATATCAGAACTTTTATCAGTATCCGCGAAAATTTCATATCGACCCATCCATAATTTATTTTATAATGAAGAAGGGTTTGAAATATTCATGGCACTGAGTTTTGAATGTTGAATCAAATGATCTAAGGGTCATTCCACATTAAATCAATGCAACGAACAAAGATTTTCTTAACCACCATCTCAGATTTTGATGAAACTTGGTACACTCTTCCCTTATTGTTGAAAGAAAGCCCCTGAATTTTTTTCACTCTATCTCAAATTGTTTTAATTTTACAGTACTTACAGGGTTTCTTTCAACCATAAAGGAAGGGTGTACACCAAGTTTCATCAAAATCTGAGATGGTGGATGACAAATCTTTGTTTGTTGCATTGATTTATGTTATCCCTAAGTTTTATTCAGAACTGATTCATGATGAATGCGGTTAATGTGGTTCCAACATTGCATAAGTAACGTTTATATTTGAAAGTTTACTTTTGCAATTTACTTGTGAAGCTTCCTTCTTATAAATATGGAGAAACTAGTACTCACTTTATCCGCGAAACTGTTTTTTTGTTCTTTGTTCTATTAATTTCAGTGGCAGCTGAAATACAAGTCAGACACTCTAGCCAACCACAATCAACCTATCTGCAAGAAACCCAGCCACAATCCACCAATATAAATGGTTTGCCTTCCCCTACCATCCCACCACTTCCAACCGCATATCCAAAGCCCTTCTCCCATATGGTATCAAAGTAGCGCACAAACCCAATTCCAAAGTAGCTGATAAACTGAACAAACACAAACGGTGCTTCCTCTCCCCCCTTGATAACCCAGGTGTATACGATGCAGAGTGTGAATGCAAGACACATTACATAGGCAGGTCCATCAGATCTGTCAATGAAAGAATCCAACAGCACCTAACAGATGCAAAAAAAAGCCCAACCCACTACTGGTCTTGATAAACATATCAAATACAATAGCTATAAAATTCAAAAGGTTCAAGTCAAACACACTCCCCACACGCTCGTAGACACCAAAATCAAGGAAACGCACGCCATAATGCACTTCCCGCACGAGCTAAACATCGTGGCGGACAAGCGCACCACACTTGGATTCCCCTACTACAACAGTTATCACCTGGAAATATCAGACAACACAGATCCAGATGCACAGTTAACGACAGCACACCTAGCGGCAACCGGAAAAAAAAAAAAAAAAAAAAAAAAAAAAAAAAAAAAAAAAAAAAAAAAAAAAACACGCCAAGCAACAATACAGCAAGTTCCAACGAGGATGGTGGCAGCAGCCAGTGATATTAATAGAACAAAAAAGAAAAAACAGTTTCGCGGATAAAGTGAGTACTAGTTTCTCCGTATTTATACTACCGCGTCTCTCATTTTGCAATTATGAATTTCCTTGTTAGTTTGTGAAACTCCTCTCCGTGCTACGCTACCGAGAACAAACAAACTCAAATGAATATTTTATTACCTCTAGTCTCTTCCTTTCCTCCTCGGCCTTCTTCCTCTTCAGCTCCTCCTCTTGGCGTTTCTTTTCTTCAAGTCTTTTCTTCTCTTCTTGTTGCCTCTTCTTCTCTTCCTCTTTCCTCCTCTTCTCCTCTTGCCTCTTCTCTTCTTCCAATTTACGCATCTGTTCCTCCAGCCTAATTTTCTCCTCCTCCTTTTTCCTCAACTCTTCTTGTAGCCTTCGTTTCTCTTCCTCCTCCTTTCGCTTCAATTCCTCTTTTCTGAAATCATATATAACATAAGCATACAGAAGCAACCAGCTATGCATATTACTACCGAAGTGCAACATTTAAAAATACCAATAGTCAACACTGTGCTTTACCAGGATGATCACTCTAGGGCTACAATAAAATTCAAGTACAATTCTACGTTTTCAAGGAGAACTTCAAAAAAATTCAAGGGTAAAAGCAGGTGTTCTCTATTTCAAACCTTATGTATTACTACCTCTCACCACTCAACACCCACCCCAATATATTAACAATACAAAGGATCTGTGCGTTTCCAATGCATCCAAAAATTCTAATTCAATTCAATTAAACTGTATATATATAAAAAAGGTGCAGAGTTTACATTTGCCATTTCACATACTCGGACAGAAAATACATCTACAAACACGTTACGGGGTATACTAATCTATGAAAAATGGTTAATTGTATAAGAATTTCAAACTCAAATTTAACTGATCACTAGAGGCATGCATATTTTGATTTTGACGAAAACACAAAATGTGAAATAACACATTGTAATGTTAAATTTTCACGTTTCTGAAAGGTGCAAGGTGCATTTTCCCACCCTGTTTTGTCATGAAATAATGCGAAATGAGCTGCAAAATGGGAAATAAACTCAAACATGAAATTTGGAGTTTATTTACCGATGCAACACTTTCCGAAGTGAGAATTATCCTGAGTGTTATGCAATTCACGGAAAATTAGTTAATTCTGCTGTAAATATTTGAGAAGCAAAAATGGATCCCTTTATATAGGAATGAACTTAATATTCTGGTAATGACATAAATGTGCTATTAGAAGGGATATGTTTAATTTGTGTAGTAAGTGCAGGTTATAAATCAAATTTAAGATTATATTCACATTTTAAAAATCAAAATATAATTTTATGTACTGTTTCTTCACTGCTTTAACAGCGAAATTTCATTTTATTTCCTGCTTTTGAACCCGAAATGGACCGTTTTTGTACCGAAATATTGCTTTTTTATTTACCAAAAATATGTGCTTCTACTGATCACCTTTACGATACCGTACATTGCAATAATCTTAGTCTGTCAGATAGATTGTTCTGCAAAGGACACTAACAAAGCAAATGGATTGAGAGAATTCTGTTTTGTTTCACATGCACATTTCTTTTCCATCCTCGTTAAAAATAAAAGCTGAACTGAAAAATGTGCCTCGGGGTATTTACAAATTCAATGGCATTTGGATTAATAAAAGTAGCAATTTTTCACGTCTACGGAGAAAAAATCAAGTAGGATTCATGCATAATTCCCACAGAATTCCAGGAATTCCCGGTGACTAGTCGCCCTGTTTAGAATATATAATTGTACACATGAAAATCACTAATTAACCAAGTAATGTTTGGAGAATAATAATGTACAGCAAATGCTTTGTAGTCTACGCAACAAAATGGATTGTAAATAGACAATTTTCTCCCACCTATCTTTTAGCTTTGCAACTCTTTCCAAGCAAACTACTAACATATATATTTGTCCATTAAGTGCACACATCTTTTAAAACATCAAATTTACCTTAATTTCATTGCATGTGTGCTACATCCCACTTTGGCTTCTGACTACCCTGCCCAACCGACTAGACCACTTCGTATCCCATTTAAACTTACAGGAAGGGAGGGAGAAGCATCTTAAGAATAGCGAAGAATGCAACCAAGAAAAAGGAAAACAGAGAAGAGGAAGCGATTATCTATGAAGTGAAATGTAAAGAATGTCAGTGTGTGTACACAAGAGAAACAAAAAAGAGGCTGAAAGACAGGTTGAAACAACATAGGGATGATGTACAACTTAAGACAGACAGAGAAATGCGATATTTAAACACACGAGAGAAACAGGGCATGACATAGAGTGGGATGAGGCTAAGCAGATAGGAAGGGAGAAGAGAATACTAGTGAGAAAATGGAAGGAGGCCAAGGAAATAGAGAAGAACGGTGAAGAAGACACAAAAAAACTGGAATGGGGGACTGAAGATAAACAAAGAAATGAAGAAGGTGTTAGAAAGAGTGGAAAGGACAAGAGAGAAAGAGGAGAGAAGAAGGAAGAAGAATGAAGGAAATAGAGTCCAACCACATTCACTTTCAGGTGAAAGTACAGTTGACAAGGGAAAGCCACCTGCTAGAATGTTCCAGAACAACTTTCTAATAGTCTGGAGGGGAGTATTTTTGTGTATATATATCGTCCTGTTTTGTACCTTGTTACATTTGTACTTGGTGCAGAGTCTGAAGAAGACCTTGCTAGGAGGTTGAAATGTTACGTTTAGTTTATGTTTTATAATAAAATAAATTTCTGTACTAAAAAGTACTCAATTATCTCCACTATTCTACTAGGATATATTTTAGAAAAATCACTAACTACATAACAAAGACTTACCTCAATTCTTCTTTCTTCCGTTCTTCTTCTGCTCGAATCTGCTCGGCCTACAAAAGAAAATAAATGAATAATTTTTATGATGGAAAAATTCTCAACACAAAGTCCTTATAGGAAGTTTTCTGTAAAAGCTCTATAGTAAACAACAAAAAAAAAGTATAATTTAAAGCAAAATCTTGAGAGATTAATATACAGGGTGATCTGTTTGGGTATGGATAAAATAAAATGAATGTGAATTTTTCTGTCAAATGTAATTACCTGAAATAATGTATACAAAAGACTTAAAGGTGGGAGTATTTATTTTTATACACTACTAACAGTTTGGTACAGTTCTCAGTTTTCTACATGTCCTCCATTGCGAACTCTGCACAACTCATAACGGTGATTCAATTCATTCCACATCTGGTATAACATCTCTAGGGTGATTCTGTCGAAAGCCTGTGTGATTTTGAGCTTCAAATCATCAATGTCTGTGGGTTTCTGTGAATAGACAGTGTCTTTAACAAAACCTCAGATGAAGAAGTCTGGAGGGGTTAAATCTGGGGAGTTGGGAGGCCAAGTAATTGGTTCCCCACAGCCACACCAACAACGATTGAAATGTTGGGTCAAGAAAATCCCGAACCACTTAAAAATTTATTGTTGCCAACACACTACAGCAAAACTCCCATGTTTCACACACGAAAATTTTCCTACTATCACATTTACGTTTCTATTAATGTTTTATTTTATACATTCTCGAATGGATAACCCGGTAGTTTAGTTCCAATGAAATTCTTACATCCTAGGTGATGACAATTCACGTTTCCCTACCCAGCGCCTTCTGGAGGCCAATCAAAGAATATTACTGCATTGAAACTTGGTATTGAGGCTATGCAGATCATGGGCAAGCAAATGTCAATGGAGAAGAGTTCTTTTACCTTAACACTTTGCAGACTGGCCTGAAAATACCACAAATTCCACAGAGTGGTTTATTTGGCTGTTTTTTTGTGAAAATCATGGAAAATATTAGGAATGGGATAGATTAATCGGTACTCTATAGGTATTGGCCTATATAGGCATATCAGTATAAGAGTTAAATTATTTGACCAATCCGATATATCACATAATTTAGTGCAAATTTCTTCCATTTTGTTACAATTTTTATTAGCGATGGGCAGATATGAAATTTTGGCCGATACCGATAAAGTCTCGATATAAAATTTACTGATACTGATAACCAATATTCTAGCCATAAAAAATATAACATAATGGCAGAATTTTGCACTAAATTATAAGGTATTTATAGATATATCGGATCGGAAAAATAATCTGTAATTTTACCGATAAACCAATACACCGATATGCCTATATTGGTCGATAACGATCGAGTACTGTTTAATCTGCCCCATCCCTAATTTTTATGGATAATCTCCATGCCGTACTTTATACTAAAGTAAATGTCTAAATGTACAGGGTCCGGCAGAGGAGTTAGATGGTTTTGAAATGTGATTAACACACTTAATTTTCAAAGGTACAGACATGTATTACTACAGAAATACAGGTTATTGTATGCCATTTTTATTTACCACGACAGTTTGTGCAAAAAAAAAAAATTGATGCCTTCAATTTACTTCTATACACATTCGAAGGCCATTTTCCTTTCCTTTTAAATGACCTACGTAAGATCTTGAGTCAGCGCTTTGTCCGTTTGAACAATTGAAATAAATTCAAATCAACAATCGGCGATCCGGTGAGAAGTTGGTAGCCTGCTTAACTGTTTGTCAGCCCAGTAAGCATGGAGCCCTGGAATGTGCAACATGGAGTGTTTGTTGTGGAGGGATTCTTCAAGACTGGAGAATCTGTATTGAAAACTCAGCATCTTTTTCAACGTCATTTTCATGTGGCACGCCATGGGTTCGAACACGACCAGGTGGTGACCTATTCATAGCTGATGCTGTCAATCTGAAGTTCTGCACCCACGTGAGGATAGTGTTGCAGCTTGGTACATGCCCATGGCGTGACACATGAAAATGACGTTGAAAAAGATGCTGAGTTTTCAATACAGATTCTCCAGTCTTGAAGAATCCCTCCACAACAAACACTCCATGTTGCACATTCCAGGGCTCCATGCTTACTGGGCTGACAAACAGTTAAGCAGGCTACCAACTTCTCACCGGATCGCCGATTGTTGATTTGAATTTATTTCAATTGTTCAAATGGACAAAGCGCTGACTCAAGATCTTACGTAGGTCATTTAAAAGGAAAGGAAAATGGCCTTCGAATGTGTATAGAAGTAAATTGAAGGCATCAATTTTTTTTTTTTTTGCACAAACTGTCGTGGTAAATAATAATGGCATACAATAACCTGTATTTCTGCAGCAATACATATCTGTACCTTTGAAAATTAAGTGTGTTATTCACATTTCAAAACCATCTAACTCCTCTGCCAGACCCTGTACAACTTCTTTTGCATTGCAGTCACCTGGAAACACACATTTATTAAGAAAGTCAATGAACCATTCAAGTTCCTCTTGTATCATTTGGGATTTTATATTGGATCAGTAGAATGTGTTATTGGTATTGGTATATTTTATATTGGTACTTTATCAGTATCAGCCAAAACTTCATATCAACCTATCCCTATGGAATATATAGAAATAATTAAAATTAATCTAAAAACTCTCTATTTGGAATCAAAATCATTACTAAAAGTGATATCTGAAGTGGAATCATTGTAAAGAATTTCCACAACGTGCATATAAATTGTTCAATGCCATTCTCGCCAAAGAACAACGTAATTCAACATGAGTGCAAGAATATTCAACAACTAAGAAAAGTGACATCTAGCAGTTGGAATTTGAAAGAGGTGGTTACAACAGGTGTGTTCAAGAGATGTAGTGTGATTGTAGCCCGTTGTTCATTCACAGTACAAGTGTATAACGAAGGGCAGGATATGCCCATTGCTTACCTTATTGGACAGTAGTTGTACGATGGGCTAGGCCCATTGCTAGAGGCATGCACATTTCGTTTTTCATGAAAACACGAAATGTAAAATAACACATTGTAATATTAATTTTTCATGTTCTTGAAAAATGTGAGGTGCATTTTCCTACACAAAATGATGGGATTGATTGATTGATTTAGTGTTTTAAGTCCACTTTATGCACAGTAAGGCTAATTAGGCCTGGGCCTACAGTTTAAAGTAGGATCCGAACCACTTATACCTCCACCGGGTATTGAACCTGGGACCCCTTGCCATCGGAAAGACCCCAGAAAATGATGGAAAATGTGCTGCAATACACACAAACACAAAATTTAAGAGTTTATTTACCAAATCGGCACTTTCCGAAGTTGAAATTATCCTGTGAGTTATGCAATTCAAAGAAAATTGATTAGTTTGCTGTAAATATTTGAGAAGCAAAAATGGACCCCTTTATACAACGATAAACTTAATACTCTTGTAACTACATAAATGTGCTATTCGAAGGGATATGTTTATTTTGTGTAATAAATGCAGTTTTTAAATCAAATTTTGGATTCTAGTCACAATTTTAAAATCAAAATGTCATTTTGTGTACCGCTTCTGATCCAATTTTTCACTGCTATAACACCAAAATATTATTTTATTTATCGCTTTTGAACTCGAAATTTATTTTTTTACCAAAATTGTGTGTTTTTATTTACCAAAAATATAGGTTTCTACCCATTGCATGTCCGGAATGTGTTAATCATTAGGAAAGGGAAAATTACCAGAATCTGCTGTTCAGTCTTCATGTCCTTTCCTTGCAGGTCCCACAATGAGGCTGGGAGGTTTCCACTCTGCGCAGAAAGAGGGTGCAGCTGTCCAGGGGGTGCTGAAATCCCAGTCAACCAACCGGGTCCAGAAAACTGATGTGGCACAGATGAGTTCCCCCACAATGAGTCCACCTGCTGGCATACAAAGAGGATAGAATTAGCTTGCAGCTTAATTTAACTTTAAATGCAAATCTGTTTGTTGTTCTTGGATTATTGTCATATTTGACACAAAATATATATACATATTGCATGGGCACATAATACTTAAGGAATTATATGTTGTTAACAATAGTGTACACAAAAAAAAACATTGATGTATAAAATATGTATGACAAGAGGATGCTTAGTAGTTAGTTATTCTTTTAGACTGATTGACTGATGGCCGAGTGCACCAACGAAAATCAAAATTGAAACTCAGATCGAGAAAGGATCATTGGAAAATTCCATTCCACGAAGACGGTTCAACACTTGATCGTGATCTAGGAACATCAAAATGAGTTTATCTTCTGATCGTCCATTCGCCACAGTTTTGCTGGATGTTCCTGGTTCGAGATGCCGACGCCGACTGCAGCCAGTTATTTTGAATAGAAAAAGAATGGAAAGTGATATCAAGTGCGTGCAAACGCTAGAGATTTTGGAGGTACAATGCTGATAATTCGAGAACTGTGTAAAAACTGCCAAAATAATAATAATAATTTGTGGTTCTGTGGTGCAAAGTCGTAATGTTTCTAAATATTTCCTACCCCAAAACACAAAACATATATAAATGTCATATATTGCTACATGGTGTTGGAAATATTTTTGCATAAATTTACGAAAATACATGTTACTGGCTATTTACATGACACGACAATATATAAGAATTAAGAAATGAAAAATTCAAATACCACAGACATCAGTAGCATCAAAATCGAATGCATATCGTAAGACATTAACCACTTGCCTGATTAACCCAAGTTAACTCGGAATTTGTTTTTGCTTTACATATTATTTACCAGAGTTATCTCGTTAAAATCGTGCAACTGCAGTGCACTTTTCTGCCTACCCGGACAGACTCGTTTGAGCTTTAAAAGCTGTTAATTCCTATTTTGGCCACTAGATGGAAGGTGTAGATAGCTTGTCGAGGTACTGCTGTCATCTACCGGATTCCCATGACACTACCTAGTTGTCACCTTTCCAGTGGTACTTGTGGTCGTTGTATGAGTGTAGTGCCAAAACTTACAGAGCATTTTTTGTGTTGTGAATACATTCTGTTCATGTTTTAGTGTTTTCCATCGTGTGAAGAACGACAAGATGAGTGACAACAAGCTTACAGACGAGACAGATACAGATAGTTGTGGTGGTGTACAGTCGCCTTCCAAAATCTTTGCTTTGGTATATCATTTGTTGGGAAAGGGGTACTGTTTGACAATGGACAATTATTATAACTCACCTCAACTTGCAGATCTGTTCATTTTGAAAAAGACTGATGTATTTGGAACACTGAAACGCAGTAGGAAAGGTACCACAGGCTCTAAGAACAGACAAATTGAAGAAAGGTGAAGAAGTAGGGTTGCAATGCGGCAAAGTGACAATCATGAAATGGAAAGATAAGAAGAATGTAACATTGTTGTCAACCATCCATTCTGTTGAAATGATGACTGTAACACAACGTCACAAAGCAAAAATTAAACCACGAGTGGTGGTCGATTACAACGACAAAATGGGTGGTGTTGATCAGCATCTTGCTTCGTACGCCACAAAAAGGAAGCGTGGCAAAAAGTATTATAAAAAGATTTTCTTTCATCTGTTGGATCTGTCTCTTTGGAATTCAACATTAAAATGTGAAGACATTTTATTTTCCACAGTTTATATGCTATTTTGAAACATTTGAAGTACTTTCCATGTATGTACGAGTTAACTCTGGTTAATAATTATGGAGGTTTTTTGAATAGTTTGGTAACCTTATTTGACCCCAAAAATAGAATTTCATTACTGTTCCTTAATTGCCGATATTGGTACATTACAAAGACACAATAAAAAAAATGTGTAAAATATGGACCATTTTTTGGAAAATAATGTGTCAGGCAAGTGGTTAAAGCATAACGAGCTAAGGTTCTGTCCCGTAGAAGAAGGTTCCATGCTTTCTCCTTCTCCTTTTGTGTTGTACCGTCAGTTCTTTTTTAATATTATTATTTCTCTACACTCTACTACATCCTTGTACTTGTCAACAAGGTTGATTAGTATATATCTCAAATTCAGAGAACTTTGCAGCCCAAATTACTTTCTTCTCCTACATGTTGATACTTAAATACATGACACTACTCTATGCGGTTCTTGATTGTAATTTGTTTTAGCCAACCAATCAGGTATAGCCTTACAAATTAATCTCGGATCAGTTGAACAGGATCTCGTGAACATAGTTTTTCGTTGGTGCAATGCAAATCTTTAAACCAAGTTCATTTAGAGTGGATTAAAATTGATCTCGCTCATCTGAACTTTGAAATAATCAGCGTTGGTGCACGCGGCTATGACTTTTATTATTTTACTTCACTTTTCTGCCACTTTTAGCTAATTGCGAAGATGTAAATGAATGCCGATACGATGAAGTAGATGAAGGGACAATCAGAAACACATACAGACAGATAACAGCAGAAGCCTCACGGACGGATTATACTGGCAGGGAGTCCAGACACCAGCGGCTCTTTACTGCAGTCCAAGGTGCACTACATGGCAGTGGCAGCTCGTGGTCTGGCTCTATGGATGTACACTTCAGTCTCGCGTCCAGAAGTGTTATACCACCACTGTGAAATACTCGCATCAGTTTTTTTGTACATAATGATGCTTATATATATTGGCAACCAAAGTTTTGATCACCTTTCACTGAAAATGAGGCTATGACACGAATTTTTTTACAAATTTCAAATATTTCTGAAATTATCCTGCCAATCACGAGAAGAGCGATGTTATTGTGTAATATGCAATTCAGCATTCGAAAACCTGATAAAATCACTCAAAACATAGAAATACCGATCTACAATATAAATACTATTGTTAGAGGCACGCATATTTCGTTTTTGACGAAAAAACGAAATTTGAAAAAACACATTGTAGTGTTAATTTTCATGTTTTTGAAAGGTGAGAGATGCATTTTGTGACCATATTTTGTCACGAAATAATGCGAAATGAACTGCAAAAAGCGAAATTAACTCTTAAACACGAAATTCAGGGTTTATTCACCGATGCGACACCTTCTGAGGTCTGAATTATCCTGAGAGTTATGCAATTCCCGGAAAATTGATTAATTCTGCTGTTAATATTGGAGAAGCAAAATTGGACTCCTTTACACAGAAATAAACTTAATACTATGATAACTACATAAATGTACTATTAGAAGTGAAATGTTAATTCTGTGGAATAAGTGTAGTTTTTAAATCAAATATATATAAATATAAATATATATATTCACAATTTTAAAACCAATATGTCTTTTTATATACCACTTTTCATCCATTTTTTCACCGCTATAACACCGATATTTAATTTTATTTACCGCTTTTGAACCTGAAATTGACACAGTTTTTGTACCAAAATTTTGCTTTTTTATTTACCAAAAATATGTGCCTCTAACTATTGTCGATTTGCAACATTCTTCGTGAAAACATTCCCTGGCTTTGCTGATATTAATGAACAAAGCGAACTGGCGTACACCAAAGAAGCCAATCCAACTAGCACATGGAGGAAATCAGTTGTGATCTATCTAGCCATTGTTTATTTCTAATGACAGACTGATCAAAGCAAGCAAATCAAGCGAAATCAAGAGAATAATAAATGTTAAAGAAAATTACAGTATTCACTCAGTCAACACTGCTCTGCTTCGTACTTCAGAATTTTTCCTTTCCTTCTGCCGTATCCATATACGGCATCACTTAAGTTGCTACAGGCTTTGAAGCTAACTTCCCTCCAAAAATTCAACAACGCTAAATATCAAGTCTCTGCTTTCGCTATGTACAGTTTTCCTATTCATCATGAAATCACACACTTTGCACTGAAACAGGTACGAGCTTTTGACAGCGCTAAACAATTTTACAACGCAGTAACAGACTATATACAATGCAAAACAACGGACTGATTGATGCACGCTTGATAATTCAGCTACTGCAGCAGAGACCGTTTCTTTTGGCCAAGATGCACTAAGCAAAGGGGCAATATCAGGCATGTTTAAAACACCCATCTCGCTTTCAGTTGCCCTCCTCCCTTTCCCCCTCTCATGATCAGGGCAGAATCGGAGGGACATTATACCATTGAAATTTCCCTTTTCTAAAAAAAAAAAAAATCCCTCAATTTGTAATGACGTATGGGTTGCCTCCACTCCGTCACACGATCTCCAATGGAATTGGTTTGCAACACTACATTTGCTAGCACACCAATCGCTATGTTCACGGCTTTCCTAAATGATGCAACCTCCCCTCACATGGCACTCAAGCTAAAAAAAGACCCAATTAGCATCCTGTACGCAACTGCTGGAACAGCGTCATAAGGAGAGAAACTAACATTGCGTTCAAGGCAAGAGTGCGGCTCGGTCTACGTGGGTTGATATCACTGATCGCAGGCTTCTCCGCCATCTCTCTTGGTGGAGAGGTGTGGGAACACTTGATGTTTCGAAGGAGATAAGAGTTCAATAAATAAGTATAATAATAATGATTTACATTACAGATTTATTTGGGTGCGCACGTGTGATTAGGCAGAAGCCGCTACTGCTACATGGAAAAAAACATCAATACAGTGGAACCCCGATTTTATATTTTCCTGCATCGTACATTCAACTCTGATGGTCCCAATGGAGCAAAATGTTATAAAATTTTCCTTGATTTTATATTTTCCCTCATTTTACATTTTAAATTCCTTGACCTTTGTCTTGTGTAAAACATAAAATCAAGGTTCCCCTGTATTTGGGTGTCATCAGAATGGCTCACCCTTTACACGCCTTATTCTTTTTGGATGAAATGACGCACATGTCTACTGAAAACAATGAGAAACAGATTATATCTAGGAGCATCAAATTTTTAAATTTGTGATATACATTACATAGCAGAAAATACTACGAATCAGAAATTTGCATCTACACATTCTTCAAGTATTGCATTTTTAAGGCAAGAATTTTTTTAAAACAGGTTTTCTTTCTTGAAAAATAACAACATCGAAGAATTCAGGTAATTGTCATGATCACAATGTGTACATGTGTAAATTTGAAGCAAATTCATTACAAGTACCCAAAAGATACACACAATTATGCTGATATCAATGGCAATACTATTACAGATACCAACAATACTAATGCTAATCCATTGCAATTATATGCATAAATTTGCCAGTTTTGCTTTAACATGTTCAAGAATCACAAAATATTTTTTTTTTTTTAATGCTGGTGGACAATATATGAAAATTTCAAATTTTGCATAATTTCCAGGACAATTGTATCCCACAAAAGGACTGCTCTCAACATTTGGGTGGTGCCTATGAAATACCCAAATCAGGAAAACTATCACCTAGCCTCGGTGAATAAATTAGAACCGATACTTTTGGAGAACATTGGTATCGATTCACTTTTAAGCTAATGTAAGTTTTTTAACAATAATGTTGCAATCTTTATACTATAATTTTCTATCCCTGAAGAAAGATTGAGGGTAATACAAAAATTAGGACAACAAAACAAAGGTATGTGTTATGAAAGTCTTGTTTTTTTTATTTTCCTATAGCTTACGGTTATTACAAGCATAAGAGAAGCATAAGAGAACAGTTTCTCATTGTGACGTTTCAGGAGAACACAGACATTTATATTCATTTTGACTAAAGATATAACAATGGTTAGCAATTTTTTAAACAAAAAGAATCCGTTATATAATGGATGTTGTCAATGTTACATTGACAACATTGCAAAACAACAAAATTGCTAACTATTGCTGTATCTTTAGTCAAAATGAAAATAAATGTCTGATGAAGGGAGCGTGTGTACTCCTGAAACGTCACAATGAAAAACTGTTTTCTTATGTTTGTAATAACCGTACACTACAGGAAAATAATTCTACAATGCAAGCAATGCGTACATACTAGAAAAACTTGTTTTTTTATACTGAATATTGCATCTTTTTCATCTATCACTGGGAAAAGCTTCAAGATAAATTTTTCAAACCAAGAGCAAGGAGTGCACAAACCTGTGACTGTGATGTAAGTGGACCATTGGTATGAGTGCCCAGTTGCCGCAAGAGAGACTGAATGGGGTCGTTATCACTCTTGGACACTTCCTGGGGAGGAACTGCGGGGGTTGCATTTGACTGCACTGCCATCTGTTGGATTAACTGTTGGATTGGATCAGTCTTTGTACCAGGTGCCGCTGACAGAAGGTTCTCACTAGGTGTCACTTTTGGCTGCTGCAAAGAATAAAAATTATTCTCACAAACACACACACAACACATGAAAGGCAATATTGACTGAATTTAACAAATTCATTACAAGAACTGGCATGTCTATTAATCCTAATACAAAATTTTGTCGCAAAAACAATACAATACAATGGGATCTGATTCTATGTTTGCGAATTTCGACATTAACATTCATTTGGTTGATTTGGTGTTTTTAAGTCCACTATATGCACAGTAAGGCTAATCAGGACTGGACCTACAGCTTGAAGTGGGATCCGAATCACTATGTGCCTCCACCGGATATCGAACCAAGGCCCCCTTGATTACAAGGCTACGATGCTACAACTGTGCCATCAGGGAGGCACAACATTCATTTGGCATAGTCCCAAAGTGGTAAATGTTATGCATTTGTCATCCCAAGTATGGCCGAGATCAAGAATATGTGGAGCTCTATACCTTTACATCACCAGGAAGACTTAAAAATCAATCTTAGCTATATTTCTCTTCTAGTTTATGATTATTACAAGCATAAGAACCCAGTTTTTCGTTCTAATGCAATTCTACAATGCAAGCAATGCGTACATACAAGAAAAACAATCAATCTTAGCTGTTGGCAAAATACATGTGCGCATGTGTGTCGAAATATCAATCAAATAAAGAAGTTAATTTTCAATGTAAATATTTATGTAAAATAATATATTCTTATTTCATCAGTTAATGTACAGTACTGTCACAGAGTGGCCACCATAGGACTCGATCAAATTCAAGTATAATTCCCGGTTTTCAAGAAGAACTTTCCAAAAATTCAAGGGTACAAGCAGATGTTTTCTCTTTCGTATTACAGCCTCTCACCACTCCCACGCATACACACACAACTATATTAACTATGTAAAAAGTGTGGGGAAA
Organism: Lepisma saccharinum; assembly: GCF_977018435.1. Classification (NCBI taxonomy): domain Eukaryota; kingdom Metazoa; phylum Arthropoda; class Insecta; order Zygentoma; family Lepismatidae; genus Lepisma; species Lepisma saccharinum. The sequence goes on from NC_139257.1 coordinate 15,025,857, forward strand.
AAATTAGTTCAATTCAATATATCACAAATACAAGTTCAAAATATTTTGGGATGTATTGATCTACGAAAAATTGTTCATTCAAGTTCTAAGGTATCCTACTTTTTTTTTTCATAAATATGATCAGTTATAAATGGGAGAGTTGTTTGAGATGATGCATCCATTCTTGAAGGTTGATGAGGAGGACAGATGGCAGCATCGTCTACCTCATAGGAAGCTAGTGGCGCTGTCTAGCGACAGGTGTGTTTTTGATACTGGAAATGGCACAGTTTACATTGGAAGAACAGCATGTTATCCATTTTCTTCACCTGCATGAAGAAACACCCATCGATATTCATCTTCAATTGACCAAGACATGCTCTTGTGGTGTCATGGATGTTAAAAATGTGTGTTTGTAAGTGCTACATTTCATGAAAAGCTGAACGGCATGTGAAAACAAACCAAAAGAGCCTAGGCCACAAACCAGCAACCCGTTACCACCATTGCTGAGAAAATGATGTATGATGACAGGAAAGTCTTTATACTCTCGCACATCGTTATGCTAAGGGTAACACAGTACAAGCTATGAAGCTTTTTCGAGAACAAAGTTACTTCCAGCATTTCGAGACAAACGGCCGGAAAAGGCTGCAGCTGTGTTCTTTCATCAGGACAACGCACCTCCTCATCGCGCAGCCATTGTTCACACGTTTTCATTGGCTCTTTCCTGCACAAAAGGACAGTTTCCATGGTAACACATTTCCAAGCCGTTCTGCTCTTACAATCAGCAATTTTTAAGTATACAAAACAGACTCCTAAAGAAGCGTTTGCACAGGACATGCTATCGTGGTGCCAGTATTGTGAAAGATGTGTACGTCTAGAGGGAGATTATGTTGAGAATTGACGACAGTTTTAGCTTTCTGAGGTGAGTATACTTTTCAGAATAAATTAGGAGACCTTAGAACTTGAATGCACCCCGTATAAGAATTTCAAACTCAAATTTGCCTAATCAACTTGAAGATATCTTGCAACAATCTTCCGTCTATCCGGTAGATAGTTCTGCAAATGACACGAACACAGCAAATGGATTCAGAGAATTCTGTTTTATTTTCCACGCAGCTTTCTTTTCTTGGAAAACTTTGTTCAGGGCAAGTATAAATTCAATGGGATATGGATTAATAAAAGATGCAATTTTTCACGTCTACGGAGAAGAATTCATGCATAATTCACGGAGCCAATAATTCCCGCTGAGTAGCCACCCTGTGTAAAACAGTATTTGAGTAGTAAATTACCTGCTGCATTTGGTTGAAGAGAGCCATAACAGGATTGTTTTGCACAATGTCACTCTGCATCTTCATCTGCTGCATCTGCTGAACATAGGGATTCACTTCCAACTGCTGCGTCAGGAGCTGCTGCATTATCATCTGCAAAGGGAAATAACTTGAAGGAAACTGGCTGGTGTGCACAATGAGCAACTGTCACTAAGATTATAAGCACCTACAAAAAATGCTTAAAATTCCATGAATGACTCTCAACTGGAAGAGAACCAGTTTTGCACGTAAAATAGATTTTGTAACAGAAAACTTTGTTCTTAGTGGCTACATATAAATTCAGACAAGAAAACTTATGTCTGATAAATGGAGCGTTATTTATCCCGAAACGTTACAACAAAAATTGTGTTTATATGCTTGTAATAACCATGAACGACAATGCAAGCAATATTTACATGCAAGAAAAAACTATTCTACAGTTTGTCCAATGAGAATGTAAATGTTCTATCTCCAAATTGTAAACAAATCGAAATATTTTGGCTGTGATCTATTTAGGATGCAATTGTTTCTTCTCTGCTATCGTCTGATGCCCACATACAATCAATATTGATATATTGAGAGTTTTTTATTCCATCCACATAATATGGAGGCAGCTACAAGAATGCAAACTCCAACAGCCAATGAAATCTTACGACAATTTTCTCAACAGCTAGAAGTGCCATCCTACTATGAAATAAACCCCTTGCATTCTAACTTCATTCACTTGTGGAAGTTGTTTACCAGTAGTAGTGGTCTTCTTCGGTTCTTACTTTTGTTGTTAGCAGACAAAAAATTTGGATAACAGTGGAATCAAATGAGTTGGTTGATTTCCCAAAATATGACTGATATCGAATGACAAATTTACAATGAAATTGTTTCATCTCGTTTTCAGAATGCAGTGTTATATCTGGTAGTTAGACCACTGGCATTCTCAAATCAAAGTTAGTGTTCTATCTGAAATTTCGATTATTAATTACAGCATAAATAACTAATCAAACGACTACTTCTTTTGTGAGAGGCTTCAAATATATCAGCCTTTGCAATGGCTGTAACTTCCAGTGCAATGGCGACAAAGATCCAAGAGGCTTGTCCGGAAAGTAAAGATACAAACCAAAAATAAGATATAAAAGAAATGTATTGCTCGCAACTAAAGTTACACTTGATACACTGATACAGAGGCTATTTCTCTACATAAGTGCCACCATTGTCCAAACGTTTGTTCAGACGAGGAACAAGTTTTTGTATCCCTGAATCGTAGAAAAACCGTCACCTGCATCTGGAACCAAGTTGTAACTTCTTCCCTGACTTCATAGTCGTTGGCAAAGTGTTTTCCATCAAGATGTTTCTTGAAGTACAGGAACAAGTGGTAGTCGCTGGGTGCAAGGTTGGGGCTGTATGGCAGATGGTGAAGGAACTCCCATTGAAACTATGCAAGCAGATCCTTGGTGACATTCGCTGCATGGGGGCAGGCGTTGTCATGAATAAAGCAGATTCCACTTGACAACATGCCTCTCATTCTGGCAGTAGGTTTCAGCATTAATCGTTCTTCCAGGTGGCATGAATTCCACCAGCAGGATGCCGTGGCGATCCCAGAAAATGGTTGCCATCAGCTTGCAGGTTGAAATTGAAGTTTTGAATTTTTTGGCTTTTGGAGAATGGGTATGGCGCCACTGCAGTGAATGCTGCTTGGATTCAGACGTATGGTTTCATCACCTGTCACAATGAAGTCCAGGAATGCATCTCCCTCTTCTGCGTAGCAAGTAAGAAAGTCCAGTGCATATCCTAGTCGTGCACACAACTTTCTGTACCGTAACCCACTCACAACTTCATGAATAGTGGTTTTCGAACTGTCAGGAAATATAACACACAATTCTCGAACTGTCATCCGCCTATTTGCACACACGTTTCTTCAATACAATTGCGAAGGTCATCAGTGATCACGGACAGCCTCCCACTTCTCTCTTCATCATGAACATCATGTCGACCTTCTGCAAAGGCATGGCACCATTTCGCCACATTTTGACGATTCCCATACACAGTCACAATTTCTCGGTGGATCTCCGATGGACGCTTTCCTTGTGCCTGCAAAAACTTGATCACGGCGCGCACTTCGCACTTGGCGGGATTCGGTATCGCCGCTGCCATTTCCAACGCGTGTTCCTCGCACAAGACTCAGTGCAGCACTGACAACTCACTCCCAATCATCGTCGTATGGATCACGGTTACTGCCAGTGTTCCCAACTTTGGTACACATTTTTCCCCTAACATGCGAATGTGTTTGTATCTTTACTTTCCAGACAAGCCTCGTATATCATGTCAAAATTTAAAGGGCTCTCCTGCAAAAATTAAAAATTGGACAGAACATTTACATTCTCAGTGGACGAGTTGTCAACCTTATTATAATGCCAAGAAATAAACCTTTAGAGCAATTTTGCTCTAACCTCAGCGTTTGCCCTGACCTACAGTAAACAGAGCAAAATATTACAGACAATGGTCTCACCTGCTGCTGTTCAGGACCGGTTAACGTACTCCAATGTTCATTTTGCGATAATTTGCCTATGATAGCTTGAACTGCAGCAGCCTGCTGTTGCCTAGAAGAGGAAAATCTCATTTAATCCTGCATGCTGGGGTCAGCTGGAATTCTAAAAATTCAATTACATCTAACGAGATTACACTTGGGGGGGGGGGGGGGGGGGGGCTTCATGGTGCAACAGTCCTTTGAGGAAGGGAAGAAGACAATGGGCAATGCAAAGTCTGCATATTGACTGACAACTGGTTTTCTGCACCAGATTCTGCAATTTCTTTCAAGTGGAATTTTTGGTTCTAGTGAAAATTGAAGCCTTGACTGCTCGCACCAAAAGAAATAAAGCAGAACTCCATTACAACACATTTTAATCATGAAGAATTGCAAAATCTTATTTTCATTATTAGTACTTCTTCAAGTTCACTTCATGGAGTTAATCTTTAACAATTTCCTTTTTTTTGTACTCTTTTTATTATTTGTTGATATGTTAAGTGAAATTATGGACAATTTTGCTGATCTATCTCTATATAACCTGTAATTTTGCCATTTTGTTCTAACTTTTAACAGTAAAAAGCATAATTCATATACACTGATTTTTGTAAATGTCTAAATCTTTTTCTAAGTCAAAATATACTGCAGTAACCTGCTAACATACATTCATTAAAAAGGTTACTAAACTAGTTATGTCCTTTATAGAAAATCTGCAGTGTTATAGTGGTAGAATTATTGGCACTTGTAAATTTCATGTCGGCACTTCTATCGGTATTAGAAAAAAATTCATATTTGTCCATCGCTGGCATGTATAGTGGAATCTCAATTTTTATCTTTCTCGATTTCTTTTTCCACATTATATATACATTCTTATGGTTCCAACCTGTTTCAAAATTCACCTGGATTTTTAAGTATTTTGATCTTTATCCCCTGAAAAACAAAATCGAAATTGCATTGCACAAGGTGAGTCAGACAAATGGCTACACTTTTATAGTAAATGTAGGGTGTTACTGTACAATGTGAAGCATAGGTCCCACCCCAAAATTTTCAGGTTATTAAATTTCTAAATTAAGGATACTTTTCTTTACCTCCTGGGACCTGAGTAGCAAAATAGTTCTGGACTTTTTATGGGATGCAAAACTTGTCGATCCTGGCTCCCGAAGTTCGAAGTTTGATTCTGCCCCTGTAAGTTAAGTCCCAAGTTTCATTCTGCCACCCCAAAATGATGTCCTAAGTTTGACCTCCCCCCACCCTCAAAGTTAAGTCCCAAGTTTGATTTTGCCCCTCCCAGTTAGGGCCCAGGTTACGCCCATGATGTAGAGGGAAATGGTGAATGGTATGTTCAACTCAAAACTTCATTTTCTAATATACGATAAGCGTCACATGCCAGAGCTTATTTCATTAGATAAGATGGCACTGAACATGCAGCAAAAAGTTACTGTTGCAGCGTGGGCAATTGCATACCAGAATGATTGTGAGACTTGCGAGACATGATTTTAAACTAACATTGTGGAGAAAATGACTGCTTGCATCAAATTATTGTTTAGTTTAAGTCCATTGCTGTGCACATGGCCCTCACGATCATTCTAGTATGCAATCGCCCATACTGAAACTGTAACTTGCTGCTACATGTTCAGCACCATCTTGGCTAATGAAGTAAGCTCGGGCACAGGCACATGAAGCTTATCTGAAATGAAGTTTGACGTTAAACATACCATTTCCCTCTACATTGTACAGTAATACACTACATTTACTTCAAACATGTAGCCATATTTCTGACTCGCCCTGTATATTGCATTCTAAGTAATATACATATAACTTCTGCATTTGAAAAATGAATGAATAATGTTTCTAACCTGAGTAATAACTGCTGCTGAAGCAACTGATACTGGTACTGCTGCATCAACAGTGTTTCTTGCTCAGGAGTAGACAGTGGTGTGGAGGTTGCGGCTGTGCTAGGAGGCGTTAGTGATGACTGTACTGGTGTTACCACAGATGTGCTTGAAGGAACTGTAGGATCTGAAGCCTGCAATATTTTCAAAATAAATAAATATCACACACAATAGAAAATTTTAAAAATTTCCATCACAAAGTATGTGTACGTACACTTCTGTTCAGATAAAATGGAATATTCATCAACTGTTGAAATCTATAAAGTGGGACACTTTATGTGAAAAGGAGTGTATATACATTTCCAAACCTTACTCATGAAAGGTTGTTTTCACTACAAAATGGCACATAGGCTGCACATCACAAAATACATAGACAGTTGACTGTATGCCTACCTATCAACTTTACACACACCAGTCTGACACATTCCAATGTACATGGAGCTTGAATCAGTCTGTGAATATCAGTGGGCACTTGCCTTCTGCAGTTGCAGTGCTAGTGTGGCAGAAACATTTCTGTATTCATCTACTTGTAGTGAGTAATCTTGAAATGTGCTAACAGTCTTCAACATATATTTAAATTTGTACATTTCATGCATTTAATAATGTATCTACAATCTTAGTATTAAAACAATTCTTAATATTTTCCTGTTTTATCACATTTATAATGACAATAATACAATATTCTTTTGTTGTGTTTTGTTTTCTATCCAATTGGTCTTTATTTCCTGTTACCCCCAGCTCGTTATCACAGTGGAACTATAAATTTGTTCATTGCCTTCAAATTGCACACACAAGTAACTATATGACAGTAAAAACTTCTTACATCACGTGTCAGCAACATACTTGTTAAAAACAACACAAGGCACACGAAGAGCACAATAAAAATACTAAAGTGTTTGTCCAAGATTTAAATTACATCTCTGAATCATGATCAGGGCTGGTTGAGAGATGCGGTTGAAGTTCCGCTGTGTCTGGAACTTCAACTGCGTCCCCTTCGTCAGCCCTGATGAGAATTCTGAGACGGAATTGAAACCTTGGACAAACTCTTAGTGTTTTTATCGTGCTGTTTGTGTCTCTTATGTTGTTTTTAACAAACAAGTAAGTATAGCATGGATGAATGGCTAGCAGCACATGTGTGGATGCATGAACGTCCACAGAGCAGTAAAAGAATAAGGGAAGTGCAATGTGATTTCACAAATAGGTCTAACTCGAGGCAACACTCTCACACAGGACATGCAGACAAATTATCTGTGTCAATAAAATGGTGGAAGTCATACTAACCTTCTGGATGGCTAACTTCACAAATTGTTCTGCAGAGGGTAACAAGACACTTGGACCTCCCTGTAATGTGCCTTATGGTGTTTAGTGTGTTTGTTCAAAATTTTGTGTATGTTTATTGCACTTGTAAGAACAACCCTGATATAAGTTGTGGACAGACAGCCAGAAGACACCATGATAGAAACAACTAACACTGCAGCACTGTTTCAGAATAGAACAATGGTAAAGATAAAAAAAATAAGAAAGGGCACTATCAAGGAACAATGAGTGAATTCCCACTGGCAGCTTGTAAACATAACAATGCAATCATGATTTCATCAGTCTGAAGCTAATGGATTGGATTGATTTGTTGTTTTACGTCCACTTTATGCACAGTAAGGCTAATCGGGACTGGACCTACAGTTTAAAGTGGGATATGAACCACTATGTGCCTCCACCGAGAATCGAACCCGGGACCCCTTGATTACAAGGCGACGACGCTACCATCTGAAGCTAATGAAAACAGCAAACCTTCGAATTAATAAATTTCAGTATAAAAAGAGGCACGGAAGTAGGATATTGCTTCCATTTCAAGCTGACCAATTCAACTTACCTTGAAAGGTGGAGGAGCAGGTCCAGCCTGGAATGGCATCCGGCCCCAAACCTTCATAAGTTCACCCAGCTGTGAAAAGTGTTCATCACAATCTCGGCGAACCAACAGGTTGGTAGTGAAATAGCCCGCTCGAAACCAGTCTGACATCTCCATCGCAGTAAATGGCCCTGCAACAAAAGAACGATTTCAACTCTCAAGTAATTCAAAAGTCTTATGCTGAAATTATTGTTATTACCAAGACAAGAACTACATAAAAAAAAAAAATATTCAAGGCTCTCACTTATTTTGCAAAAACCAAATTGTCTGGCTTTTCCAGGTTTATCTATCCAGTCATTTTAAAATTCCCATAAATAAAGGTTATATTTTCAACTTTCATTCAACACTCTCAAAAACAGATAACGAAAAATATAATAGAGCAACAACATGATTACCTGAAAATCCTCCCTCTCACACACAAAAAAAGGGTTGGGGGATAATGCATAATGTGCTTTTAGTTGCAAATATTGGTAAACAGAAAAAGTATTTTATTTCCCAGACTCTTCCAAGTAACTGGGAACCTTGATATTACTATTTCATTTAACCAGAAAGAAAAGTGTGAGCTAACTAGGATTTGCTGATACCAGTTTCAACCGATACTCTTACCGATTCCCGCCGATACTTGAAAATTTCAATAATTAAATGTTGTTCAAAATATTGATCAATGTTAGTGTGTAAATATTCTTCTCTGATTATATGCATCCAATTACCAGGAAATTTGCTTTAGAATATTCCAGAATTACATCAGAGTATTAAAATATCAATGTTCTTCTTGAAAGTTCGCATAATCACTTTTTCTACATGCAAAATAATCTAACACAGTTATTTTAAGTGGTTATTACTTTATTTTATCTGCAACATTTCGTTCTGGTTTACCAGAACTTTTTCAAGCTACACATACAACAACACAACCTCACATGGATAGTCACTCTACACTTCTAAGGAATTAATGTGTGTCCTTATTTCCTCCTAGGTAAAACTGGATTTTCCACCTTGCAGGTGTTATAGCTGGCTGTTTCTCCCCCTCTCCTCCATCCTGTAACCTACTCCTCTAGTCTTCCCTCCCCTCCTCCTTCTGGTGGCACTGATCTTCCCTTTCTCCTTGAACTGATCTGGTAAGGTGAAATCTTAAATTTTTGTGCAGAAAATTGAAGGTGGCTCTGGAAACTTAACCAACATGCTGTCCACATGCTTTTTTTTTATTAGTTCTACCCATTTTATTCCAATTTCCCCTTCGTTTTTGTTAATTTTCTCTCCTCTGTTTATGCATGTGCACTTTGTCTCTGCCACTTTCCTCTCTATTTCATTTTCCCTCTTCTCCCCCATTTGTACTTTCTTAATCCAGCTCATTTGTCAACATATGCTCACTCAATGCTGTTCTTGGATCTTCCTCTTTAATGTATCTCCTATGTTCTTTAATTCTTTCGTTTATGCTTCTCCCTGTCTCTCCCATGTACTTGCTTGTACATCCACCACATTCTACTTCATATACCCCTGGCATTGCCAATACATCACTCTCCTTCTCTCCTTTGTATTCATTAAATCATTTCTTGATGCTCTTTGGTGGCTTGAAAGGCACTCTTAGTTCATACTTTGCATAGATGTTTCTTATCTTTTTCTCAATCTTTCTTCTGAATGGCACACTCACATATTTCTTCTCTTCCTGTGCATTCGTATCGTCCTCTTCTTTTTCTTTATTGTCACGAGAAGGAGGAGGAGGTTACAGGATGGAGGGAAGGGGGAGAAACAGCCAGATATAACACCTCCAAGGTGGAAAAACAGTTTTACCTACGAGGAAATAAGGACACACACTAATTCCTTAGAAGTGTAGAGTGACTATCCATGTGAGGTTGTGTTGTTGTATGTGTAGCTTGAAAAAGTCCTGGGAAACCAGAACGAAACATCACAGATAAAATAAAATAAAAACCACTAAAAATAACTGTGTTAGATTATTTTGTATTAAAATAGATGATATGTAATCAAGAAATACAGTACGAATTACAGTGTTTCATGCAAATCTCGTGCAAAATAAAAATAAAGTTTGAATTTTGCATAACTTCCAGGATAATTAGACTACGTGAAAGTGTCACGTGGCATTTTTGCTGGCACCGTGAAAGACCAAAATGCTGGAAAAGTATCGGCAGGTATCTGTAAATGAATTCCAAACAATACTTTCGGCTGATACATCAGCATCGGCTCAGCCCTAGAAAATACAGGTTTTATTTGCATAATATTCGTGCAAAATCAATGGAAATTTTGAATTTTTCTTAACTTCGACAATAAACAATCTGTAAAAATATTGTGGAATATTTTTGTGGTCTCCACAAAAGACCAAAACACCCGTGAATAAAATCTACCGATATTTTCCAATACAGATACTGATACATCAACATCAGTTCTGCCCTACTCTTTACCTTTCACTGAAGATACTGACAAATTTTGGTGCAGGTTCATCTACATATGGGACACAGTAAAAAGAGTTATGAGGCTTTCTAGGCACTAAAACTTAACAAATAGACAGGTAAAACAATGGATCACCTTTTACTATTGGGAAAAACATGATCGCCCCTTTGAGACATCAACAACTAACAATAAATCTCAGTTTTCCGCTTGGAATTCCGAGGATGGTGGAAGTGGCTACCGAAATTAATAGAAAATAACTTACAACAGCTTCGCGGAAAACATGAGTACCTGAATATCTATTAGTGTCCCTCATTCCCATAGTATAAAAAAAACTCCAATGAACACATTGGGAGCAAAAGACTAGGCTGATATTACTTTGAAGCGATGGAGATACTACTGCCAATACTCTTCCTGATTCTCATTGGCAAAAACACAGATGCTTAGAAATTGTAGCAGTTTCAAGTATTCCCCTGCATCAATTACATATAAATTTAGCTTTAAAATATTAAGTAATTGAATCTGAATATTAAAATAGCTGAAATTCAACCACTAACTATCTCTTTCATGTAATACTTGAGCAAAATAGTTGGAAACTGAATTTTGCATAATTTCCAGGATATTTAGTGTAATTTTGTGCAGGTGAAGATTTATAAAATTTGGGCCCCTAGGCTATCCTTTGTTTTGAGCTCTGACGGATAACATTTTTATTATTATTAACTCTTGTTATCATGGTACTTTACTTCCACTTAACATTCAGCATTAAAACCCCAATACAATATCTCATACAGCATTTATAACACACATGCACCAAAGGAAATAAAACTGACAATGGATTATGGTAGCCACACTGGATGTGAAGGATGTTCATTTCAACCGTCAATATCACTCACCTGAGTTTCAATTGTTGGCATTCACAGTAATATTAACACACATTTCTCATTTAAATAAATAATAAACAGAACTGGGAACACTAAAAAAAAACTTTCCAGTATTTTGCAAACATGTTTGTATCATTAGTACATGGAAGAAGTTGACCAGCTTGTACATGTATCTATTGTTTACTGTTTTACTACTATTGCTTTGAACACAGTAACAATTTTGCCCAATAGAATGACCTACAACATATTAAAAAACTTATATATGTTTACCAACATTAGTTTCTTCGAGAATCAATTGCTTACATTCGAGCACTGTTATGTGACCTCTGAAAATAGGGTTAGCATTAGAGGTGCAAAAAAGACAGCTAATTTGAATGGATGTTTCTTTTTTCATAAAAAAACTGAAATTTTGGCTTTTTATCAATTATGGGTAACCTATTTCACCTGGCTTTAGAGGTTCACAATGTCATATTTTGGAACTAGCTAAATAATTGTGTAAGATGTGGCAGCCAGAAAACACCTATTAGCCATTTCTCCTGCAGGGTGTTAAAAAAGTCACATAACCGAGACTTTGAATGTATGTAACTTTTGTACAAACAGTGATAGAAACATGAACCTTGCATTGGGTATTAACTTTGTCCATGTGGATATTTTTAAAACATGAAAAAAGAAAATGATTCTTTGCATGAACATTCAGTATGGAGATAAAGTTACTAAGGTATAAATAAGTATTTGTACAAAGCAAATAAAAACATCGATGAAAGACAGACATGGAGTCGCTTACAATTTTTTTTTATGTTTGTCAATGTTCTCTGTGGGTATTTATGGAATTGGCAAAAAGAACAAAAAAAAAAGTCATGCATTTTATGCATTAAAGACGATTTATGGGGTATATGGCATATTCATAAAGTATGTTCATATACCTCTGCCTGTCTGGAGATGGATTTGGCCGCCAGATTCTTGATTGAATGTTATAGGTTGTGGTGGCGATTGGGTGCGGCAAAGTGCCAAAACTCGGGGGGGGGGGGGGGGGGGGGTAACCCAATAGAGGCACAGTGGTTCAGGTCGCATTTTGAGCTGTAGGTCCAATTACAAGTAGACTAAAAACAAACAATATTTAACTGACAGAAAGCCAGATTTTTTTTAAAAAAAATGTACTTGTTGTTGGTCATTTTTTGCCAATGGATTTCAGTTTTTGACTCAGTTTTAGGGCCACGGAGTACTAGGGAAGTGTCTATCAACTGCCAGCTGCGGCCCGGTATCAGGCTACGAGAGTTCATTATATCCAGTGATTGCCTACTCTATGAAACACAATTAAGACGAGACATATACCATATTGCATAATTTATTTAATATTTAATTTCAAGGGTGCATATTAACGTATAAAAATTAGAAAGGGGTACAATTTTTGAACAGGGCATGAATTTACTGCGCTCTGATGTCACAACGGTTAAGAACCACTACATGAGGCTTGGTCCGTGACCAGGTTTAGCAGCTATTACATCAATACGTGATACACTTGAAAAACAGAATACAAATATTTTATGCTAAATACAAATGCAAAGGGGTTTGATACTAGATTTTTTATTTTAGATAGCTATAGTTCAAGATAAAATGGTATCACTGAGGGTATATTTGATAAGTGTGTTAAAAGATGTAGCAATATTTTCTTACTTTCTTTTAACTTTATATGCACATTCCTATGCTAAATTCTAAACAATGATAATTCTATTAGTATACTAGTAGATTCTATTTACAAAATTACACTGTACAAAAATACACCAAGTTAATGTGTGTGTGTATATACTATGTAGATACTGTATATTTAATAAGTCTACTGAAATATGAAGATTACACTTGGATAAAACCATCCATTCAAAAAAGCTTCATTTTTGCAACTATTGCTTATGTCTAGCTGAGAATTCCATGTCGAAAGTTGTATTTTAAATTTTGATACGAGTGTCTTTCGTAGTAGAGAAAAATGAAAGCTGTGGAACAAGAAAAATGCAGTCAAGTAATGTATTTTCATCGATTTGAAACACTTTGTGAAAAAAAGCTGAAAAAAAGCCCAATCAAAAAATCATTTTTCTTCCGACCACTTCCAACTCTAGTCGGGACACAAAAAAATATTTAAGGTTATTTGAACACTAGCGTTACATATCCCTCATTTTCATATTCGAGTTACGTTTAGCTAGGTAGCCTGGCAGGAAATATAAGGAATGTGTTAACTTCAGCGCCAGGATTTGCAGAGGGAAATGGGATGAGAGAGAAAAAAGGGGAGGAGTTTTGATCAGGGTGGATGCAAGTTGCATCTTGCTCGGGACAGTGGGTCTTGGGGTTAGGAAAGGAAGAGAACAGGAAAGTTGTTCGGGAGTAAGAAAAGAGGATTCTTGAGTTTTGGAGAGAGGAGAGTGAGTTTCATTTTGAGGGAGATTCAGGCTGGATTATGAACAGTGAATGTGAGTTTTAGGAACTTGTTTGGGAGTGAATTGCTGCGAAGCTGAGAGCCAATTTAAGAGGCGAACTTCAGCAAGTGAGTGAGAGTTAATTTAGAAACTCTTCGATCCACGCTTCAAGAGAGAGACAGGTAATATGCTTTTCTAATGCCATCCTTGCTTGCCTTTGCAGACTTAAGGTCATTGTAACCCAAATACAAGAGAGTTGCCATTCTTTAAAGGGTTCTGCCTGACCCTGTGGCCGACTGGTTAGCACATCACGCTGCGATGCCAAGGGTCCCGGGTTCGAATCCCGGTCGGGCTTGGTTGTTTGTGAATGTCCATTCATCAATTTCATCATTTCATCACTCATCCCCATCTTCGCAAATTAGCCAAGAGGCACAAAACATGAAGTAAAATAAACTAAATCAATCAATTTAAAGGATTCTGTAAATTTAAGTTTATTTAGGTACCTCCCGCAGTTAGCAGATGCAGCCAAGCAAGAGCTTACGGGCTACTGCTAACCCATAATTGAAGAATCATTCATCTAAAGGGCTCCAGGTTCGATCCCCGAACCTTTCGAGGTTCACACGCTTAGTAAAAGTGTGACTCAATACGCTAGAAATTCGTTCCTTGTGGCTGCTTTCATGAAATAGCAAGTAAAAGGACTTGACATGTTGTTTTATTTTGCTATTTTCAATAGTCGATGTTTTTTTTACTTCTTTACTTCTGCCCCTTCAGTCTCATTTTTGTGCAGCCCCCCTGGACTTAGCCTAGTGGCAAATGCCCCCAGATTTTGTGGATCCAGCTCAGTGCCAGAGAAAGATTTAGCAGGATAATACACAAAGCAGAAGAATAGAGAATAACAAGTAAGAAGTTTATTTGTCTTACCTTGAACTTCTCCTTGTGGATCTCGGTAGTACCACTGATCGTGATGCGTCGTACTCTGCACATTGTGGTTCAAGGGCACTGGCGGCATCTCCTTCCGTTCCTCTTCCTCCATGAGCTTCGCAACCAAATTGTCCGCCACCTCCTGCATGTGCTCCATGTCATCCTCGGACTTCTGTCGAATCGTCGGGGGAGGAACGGAAGCTTTCATGGCTGGGGGCAAGAACTTGGGCACCACGACCGGGGGATGAGACTTCAGACTGTTCTGTGATGTTGCCGTTTGGGGTTTGGGCGACACCCTCTCTTTCACCGGGGGCGACGTGTTTGTGGGAATTGCACTATCTTTGGGAGTTTTCTCGGATGCACTGGAAAGGTCCTTATCCTGCTCACTGCTCCTAGTCGCACTGCTCTTGTCCCTCGAGCTGCTCAGTTTCCTGGGCACACTCTCTGTCTGCAGAGTTTTCTTATTCACAGGTACCTTTGCCTCCCGATTGGACTCACTGACAGGGTCCTGTGAAACACCACAATCGCTAAGACACAACGCAAAAACCTTCCCATCTTATACCACCGACCTCACATCATATACACTGTAGACATTTTTTATGAAAACAGTTGTACCATGTTTTAGGGTATGCAAAAAATGTTCAGTGAATATGTGTAGATGTGTGTACATGAACATTAGCCAATAACATACTAAGAGACACTAATAAAATATAATTAACACACATTTCTCATTCAAATAACTAATAAAGAGAACTGGAAACACTAAAAAAAAACATTACCGTATTTTGCTAACATGTTTGTATCATTAGTATATGGAAAAAGTCCAGAAGATAATTGACCAGCTTGTATATGTATCTATTGTTTACTGTCTTACTACTATTGCTTTGAACACAGCAAAAATTTTGCTCAATAGGATCACAGACAACATATTACCAAACATATATAGACAGGGTGTTCATAAAGTCCCGGTACCATTACAAAAAAAAACAGCTTGAACAGTACCTTCTTCCTCAGTTCGAGCAATTCCAGCTAACCATAACTTTTCAACAAGATGGGGCACCCCTTCATTGGTCCAAGGATGTTCGAAGTCTTCTGGATAGACATTTCCCTGGCAGGTGGATAGGAAGTGATGAACCTATTCCCTGGCCACCGTGCTCTCCTGATATCACACCCTTGGATTTTTTTTCGGGGGTATGTCAAAGATTGTGTTTACTGCACTCCTGTTCCAGATGTTGTTACTCTTCGAATAAGAATAACGGAGAGTATCGTAACTGTTACTGGGGATATGCTGGGGTGTGTATGGGCAGAAGTGGATTACTGCCTTGATGTTTTGAGAGAAACTAGAGGGGTGCACATTGAGGTGTATGGCATATAAACATAGAGAGTTGTAGCTCATTTTGCAATCAACAGCATTGTTCTATTGCATGTAGTTTCAGAGCTATGTTTTTCTGTAATGGTACCGGGAGTTTATGAACACCCTGTATATTTACTAATATTTTAAGATGGTACTTTATTTGAATGAAATTAAACAAAATGTCTTATTGTGGTGTCTGGTGTGTTTTGATTAAACATCTCAACAAAATAAACATTTACCATAACATAGCTACAACAGAGAATGAAAGCATTGCGAGCCTTCACTGAAAGTGTTATAAAATACTGTTTATCCAAAAATGACCTCAGAAAAATTAATGTAACTCAGTATATTGCTATGATAAATGGAAAACAGTCTTGGAAACATCAAAGTACCTTTAAAAATACCACAACACAACATGTGTGTAGCAGGTGGGCCAGTTAATAATTCTTAATTGATCCGAAAGAAAACAAGTGTATCTGGGAAGAAAGGTAACAACTGCTTTATTCAAAGTATGCACTATCGCTAGCTATACATTGTGTCCATCTGTCAGTCAAATTGTGGATGCCCTTCCACAAAAATTGATCACATTTTGAGGTGATCCAGTCTGCAAGCCATTGTTTGACATCTTCGTAATTGTTGAAGTGTTGCTGGGAAACTGAGCGAGACATCGATGAAAACAAGTGGTAGTAAGTCTGGTGCATATGGCGGGTGGGGCAAGAATTCCCTGGTCAAGTGCAGAAATGGTGTCTCTGATTCCTTTCGCTGTGTGTGATGAGGCGTTGTCGTGCTGCAAAATCACTTTTCCGTGTCTTGTCGCCCAATCTGGACCTTTCCCATGGCCTGAAGACGATCAGATATGGTTTGGCGACCAACATTTAACTTCTCTGCCAGTTGTTGTTGCGTTTGTGTATCGTCTTCGTCCAACAGTGCTTGCAATTCAGCATCTTGAATTTTTTTTGGCTGGCCTGGGTGATCTTTGTCTTTCAAGTCGAAATCACCACTTTTGAATCGTCGAAACCAATGCACACACGCATCTTGCATTAGGACATTGTCACCGTACGTTTCCACAAGGATATGATGGCTTTCACTCGCATTTTTCTTTTGATTGAACAAGAAAAGCAGGACGTGCCACACATGCTCCTTATTTGGTTTGAAGGTCGACATGTTTACCACACAAACCCAATATCACAATCACTCGCACTCTGTTGCACATCCACGGAGTTTTGACAGGTACTGTCCTGGCAACACCCTGACGTAACAGTTGAGACTGTGCACCAACCCTTGTTTCCAGCGCCATCCAGCGACGAAATTAAGAATTATTAACCGGCACACCTGGTATAAAGTTAAACATGACAAAAAAATTAAAGGCAACTATAAAAGTGGAAACACTGGCAAGAGGTGGTTAGAAGTTTTTTTTAAAAAAAAAGAACAGTGAAATATTCTTCCAAGAGTTTTCCACATAGACTAACAATGAAGCACAGTAGTTTCACCTCCTATGGAACATTTCCTATAAAGCATCACTACGACAGCTACATTCTATCTATTCCTCAAAATGATACCAACACTTTTTTTTAACTTGGACATTTTAACTTTTAATACCATCTGACTTTACCTGAAGAATTTTCTGATGCTTCTTGAAGAAGAGCAATGTTTATTTGGTTGAAGCATTGAATGAAAACAGAGCACAATAAGGTATTTTCTTTAATTTTCATTGTTATGAATGGTTTTGTCGTTTCTTGCTGTTATAATCTAACAAGATTTTGTATTTCTTCCACAGTATACTATCACAGCACGTGTGCTGTCTTCAGACATGAGACTCTTCCGGTAGGTCCCTTGTTGTTAAACTTTAGAAACTACTAAGTTGTTTTTAGTTGAGTGCATTTTAAATTAAATGATCTTTTAATTACCAAGATGTCTCCTACATTTATCTATTTATTGCTTACGACATGATAAACAATAATAATACCAATTTTTGGGTTTGACATTTTACTATCTTGCTTGAGTACCTATGGAAGATAGTTAAACGTGGAAAAGTAGACAAGTGATCTGAGACGGGAATCCCATATCCCCGAGACTTGTCTCCTTGCATCTCTACACATTTTTATCAGTGCTTCTGGAGTGCTCTGATCCCGGTCTCTCAGATGGTTTCTGAAAGTTGTCACAAAGTCCCCGACAGCACTGATAACATCATCATCACAGTCAAAATGCTTCCCAACCAATGCCTTTTTCAGGCTGAGGAAGAGATCGTAGTCTGACGGTGCAAGAATGGTGGGTGTTCCTTTGAACTCTCTTCCATGGATGGTATCCATGGAAACAACGCTAGCAGGAGCAATTACTGTTATTAACAGATCCAAATCTAAACACATCATTCTTTGATCCACGCACGTGGATGGAGGCATTGTCCTGATAAAAAATTGTCCTCCTAGAGATCTTCCTGTAATGCTTGACCATCAAAGCCTCTTGTAACTTCAACAACAATGTAGTATAATAATGTTCAGTGATGGTTTGGCCCTTTGGGAGATTGTCACCAAGCACTAAACCATCTGCTTTCCAGAACATGGTAGTCATCACTTCATCAGCTGATGAAATGGGCTCTGTCTTGTTGGAAATGGAGGGCAGGCATGCTTCGACTGCTGTTCCATCTCAGGAGTATAATGGTGGTCAGATATCGTTCCACAAAATTCACCTCAAATAGCATCAGACTTTGTTATGGCAGCGTGCAGCTTGTTCCTTAGCAACTTTGGAACCCAATGCACAGGAATCCTCTTTACCTGAAAATGGTCAATTTTGACACCTGGTGTTCCTCACAGATGTGCCCAATAGCCACACGTCTGTGCCATAATCATCTTGTGCACTTTAACCACATTTTTCTGTCACCACCTCCACTGGAATGCCTGGGCATTTGGCTACCCATTTCATCACTGGGCACAGCAAGGAGCATACTCCCCGTCGTGTATGCACACGCAGAGGTTAAATGATTCACACACGTAGGTACTTGATAATATGAAGACTAAATAACGATTTAATACTAAACTTACAATAACCATTTCTAAGATGGCTGAACACACAATCCTATCAATCAATAACTTTACAAACAATTGAATATCGATTCAGATATTATGCACACTTAACACTCCCCATATGTTGACACCTTCTACTTCCTGCTCTGTACTACAGAAACAGACAAGCATTTAGTGACAAAATTGGTACTCATATACACAAAGAAATACACTACGGATTCCCAAATTATTTTACAATCTAGGACAACCCTACTGACAGAATTTGCAATATTTTCTATAAAGAATGATTTTGAGTGGTGTAATGGGTATTACACTGTTGAAGAATATCATTCCAAGTTCAGAGTGAGTGTGTGACTGAAGGAATTTTCTTCAGCACAGCCACCTTTTGCAAAAAAAGTCATTAGCTTACTTACCTCTTCATCATCAGAGTAGCCCCCACCATGGAAAGCACCTGAGGCATCGAAACTTCCGCCACTCTCACTGGGGTTCTCCGTAGCCCTGAATGGATAAAGAAGCTATCAGAAACAGTTCAAGGTATTTAGTCATTGTACCTAAAAAAACCTAAGAAACAATACACAGCGTTGTGACTGAAGCAATTGAGTTGGCAAATGGGTACAAGATAATCAATTTTCATGGAATTTAAATTACGAAAGGTAGGTTCTTTCATCCTCAAGTTTCTTGCTTTGTGAATCTTGAATTCATTTGCTAGCATAACTTACATATTTAGATTTCCTGACAAGCAAGTTTGCCATTAATCAAAAATACGGTCAATGGAAAAATGCAACGGATTAAATAACTAATTCTTCCAGCAAACTTAAAATGCTTTGAGTAAAGTCAACTTTGACGTTCCCTTGCTGACTACTACAATCACTTAAATCTTTGGTTTAAAAGTAAAATTAGTCACAACATAACAAAATTATAATCTGATGTATGTGAAACACAATTGTTTTTTAGATGCTGACTGACTACTGTATTGCGGAAGGCCCACTCTGAAAGGAAATGAATAAATGATTGATTGACTGTTTGGTGTTTTAAATCCACTTTATGCACACTAAGGCTAATTGGGACTGGATTTACAGTTTAAAGTGGGATACGAACCACTATGTGACTCCACCGGGTATCGAACCCAGGACCCCTGAGATGAATGACTTGTACACAAAAACCTTGCAGGGTATTTTGTGTAACTTGGATGTAATAATAAAGAAAACTACATTACATTAGCACCTAATTGTCATTTTGAAAATGTGTGCGTTTACTCACTAAATATATTCACAGTATAAAAAGTATAGAATACTTACGTGAGTGAGTATAATAGTCGTAAAACTCCTTGAAGACGACGTTTCGCGTTAAAAGTGCCATTTAGACTAAAAGATTCCATATCCCACTACCCTTTTTTACCTAATCCTGAATTTATTTTTACATATATGACGATGTATTTTATATACTGAAAACAAATACCTGAAGAAGCAAAGCGTAGCTTCGCGAAACGTCGTCTTCAAGGAGTTGTACGACTATTATACTCACGTAAGTTTTTTATACTGTTTATACTGTGAACCTAATTGTCTTTCTCACATTGCTTCAAACCACCAAACAAAGAGTTTTATTGATTTATTCAACTACTCTCTTGTCATTTAAGAAAAAATCGAGGTTTAATTTTAAGAGCAAAAATTATCTTTAGGTGTTTTTCTTAATTTTTAGGTCATCAACAGCTGAGACCTAATGATGAGAGATGCTGGTGGAGAATTATTACAATTAGAATTATTATATTTACGGGTGAGCAGATATCACTTTGAACCAATACTGATGCTCTGACTGATTCTGATGCTTTAAAACATAATTAAGTTGTTCAAAATATATTTTATTGTTAGTGTATAATTATTCCACTAGAATTATAATTATATGCATTAATTTACCAAGATATTTGCTTTAAAATATTTGATTGATTGATTGATTTGGTGTTTTAAGTCCACTTTATGCACAGTAAGGCTAATCAGGACTGGACCTACAGTTTAAAGTGGTATCCAAACCACTTGTGCCTCCACTGGGTATCGAACCCGGGACCCCTTGATCACAAGGCAACGACGCTACCACTGCACCATCAGGGAAGCCTTAAAATATTTGAGAACTACATCAGAATATGAAATTATCATCACAAAATTCAGTTTTTTGACACAAAACTGGTTCAAAATTAATAGGAACTGGAATTTGCATAATTTCCAGGATAATTACAGTCCACAAAAGTGTCGCATGTTATTTTTGAAGAGTCTGTGAAAGACCAAAATGCCAGAAAAGCCATTGACAGATATCGGCAAATAAATTCCAACTGATACGACTGTTATTGGCATCGGTTCAGCCCTAATTATAATTACAATTATAAGTTTATGGACAACACTGAAAACTTACCATTCTGGAAGTGGGTCCCCTTCGTCCCACATCCGCCTAGGATGGGGTGGATGGCCTTCTTCCAGCCATCGAGAGCGACGACCATCACCAGCATCCCAACCTCTCCCCCTCTCCTGCTCCATGCCATCGTGCTCCCTTTCAGTACCTTCCCTCCAACTTCCACGACCTGCAATTTGAGCACAATAATACTATAAATTTGAGAACATGGGTCCTAGATGTAACAGACGCCATTTCTTAAAAGTATTTATTTTCAAATACAAACCACCTGTTGTACCAAATTAGTGTTTACACAGGGTGGCCACTGTAGGACCATGATAAAATTAAAGTTCATGGTTTTCTAGGTGAATGTTCCAAAAAATTCAAGGATACAAGCAAATGTTTTCTCCTTATTTCAACCACCCACACATATACACACAAATAATTAACAATATAAAGGGTGTGTATGATTCCAATGTATCCAAAAATTCTAATTCAATTAAACGGTATATATACTATTCAAAATATTCCATTTAAGGTGCGGAGTTTATATTTGCCATTTCAGATACGAAATACATCTACAAATGCAAGTCCCAAATGTTGTGGGATATAATGATCAAATCTAAAATTCTACGAGAATTTTGTTCTATTTTCCATGGAACTTCCTTTTTCCTTCCTCAATAAAATTAAAAGCTAAGCTGTGAAGAACTTGCCTCGGGGCGTTTGTAAATGTACAAATTAATTTGGATTAATAGAAGTTGCAAATTTTCATGTCTACAGAGAAAAATTCACGAAGAATTCACGGTAAGTAGCCACCCTGTTACAAATACATGAAATGGCACATTCAGCAAATGTACAATGATGTTATTTTAAATTCCTAACTTTTTCAAGATTCCCAGGTCAGTGGGAATTCTTCATTTGTGTGTGTTGTAGAATTAGGCAGATGAGAAAAACCAAATAATCTGTACCAGGATCAGGAAAAAAAATTATAGTTTTGATCCAGACCTTTATTTTTGGGGTTCGAAAGTCAGGAAACTTTAAAATGTGCTAAATTTTCACTTTACTGCACATAAAAGCAGAAATTTCTTGTAAATGGCAGTCTTCATGTCTGACACGTGAAAACTGTCAATTTCGTGGAGAAATAGTGTGCAGAATTCAAGATTTTTACACTAGCAAGAAATCTAGATCTGAAACATTTTGAATCTTGAATGTCAGGATCTTCGTTTACTAACCCAACTCTATGTCAATATCACCTTCCCTCCTCTACTCAGAACGGTGCTGCTCCGGGCATTTAAAACTCTGCAATTATTATGAGTACAGTGCACGGAAGATCAATTGCAATGCATATTATTGTGCACATGTATGCAATAGAATACTCGCTTGATACTTGAGTACTATTTCTTGGGTTGGGGTGTCAGATCTTGTGGTAAGTCAGAAAAAGTTATCAATATCCTTATGAATTCTTCCAACACAAGAAATTCCTTTAACATTTTCCTCTGTACAGCCATTCTTGAAAAGCATCATGGTTTCGATTGCGTCATGATTTCTAAAAGTTGTAGAGAAGCACGAGGAAAACATTTACAATACTGGAAATGATTATGGAACAAAAAAATGAAATTTGCAAAAACTAGTTTGTGCAGACAACATTAATTTGTGAGGGAATATGTCATGATTGGGAAGGGATTTGCAGTCCCAAATTGGTGCTGCCTGAATCCATTCTTCTTGCCAGGCATGTACCCAGGGGGGGGGGGGGGGGGGGGGGGGGGCTTAGGGGGCTCGAGGCTCCCACCCTCAAAGTTTTTGGTTTACACTAGATAAAATGAGATTTTTGTTTCTTGTGGTGTCAAATAAAGTAATATGCCGTTAATTTAAGGAGAGAAATGATTATCAAGTCAAGACGGAGAATATTCTATAACCCTGTTATTGGTAACAACTCGTATCCAAGGTGGGAATCAGGGGGCTCAAGCCCACCCTTCAGAAATTTTTCAGTTTACGCTAGATAAAATTAGGTTTTTGGCTTCTTGAATAATATGATGATAATTTGAGAGAAATAATTATCTAGATAAGACTGAGAATGTTCTATAAGCCTGTTATTGTTAATAGCGCATATCCAAGGTAGGGATCAGGTGGCTCGAGAGAAATTGCAACTACCGCTGCCCGGGAACAAACAATGCAGTGACGTGGTACCATCTCCGCTTCAAACACTGTACTCTTTTGTGAATGAAGACAGTGGATCTTCGAAATTAATAGGATGTAACCATCAAATTGTGCAATGCGGAAGTATGAAATTTTCTAAATTTAACATAAGTAATTTTAAACCGCGTTTACCGCAACCATCATGAATGTTCAGTATGTGTTTATGGACATGCACAGAATTTGATTCATGCAAAAAACACCTTTGTATCATGGTCAAATTAGAATAACAGGATGGCTACTCTAGGACCATGATAAAATTCAAGTACAATTCCCGGTTTTCAAGGCGAACTTTCCAAAACTTCAAGGGTACAGCAGATGTTTTCTCTATTTCAACCTTACGTATTACCACCTCTCAACATCCACACACAAATATCTTAATAATATAAAGGATCTGTGATTCCAACATTCAAAAATTATAATTCAATTTAAACGGTGTACGTAATATAATTGAAATATTTAATTTAACCTTTAGTTTCCCAAGCGTCTCGATCGAGATACCCAAAAGTAACCCTCACAGTCCCAAGCGTCTCGTTTGAGACGCTGTGTCAAGGTCGTAGTTTATACGTTATAACTTTTCTATTTTTGGCTAGAATTTCGATTTTTTTTATATATTGTTCCCAACACATGTATTTAACAGAAATGTTTCTTGCACTTTTTTTTCTTCATAAAAATGGAGGTGAAAAGGCAGGAAAAGGGACTTCTCTTTTGCATCTCTTTTCAAGGGAAAATTTTTGCTGACAAAGGAAGACGAGCTTTGTTGTTCTAAAGCAATGCTTTTCACTCCCACCTGTTAACTGCATTCGAAGGAAACTTGTTTATCAGTATCCGATGTCAAAATGAAAGTTTTCCGTGAGGGCGCAAGCAGGGGGTGGGGGGTGGGGAAGACTGGTTGTTGAATCTGCATTGTGAGAATGGAATTTCGAAGCGTGCTGAAGGAAACCTTTGTTTTTTTAGCACAAGTGTCCACAAGTTGCAACAGTGTTACCCTGCATTGTATAAAAATAGAATTTCAAGCAGCTGCAAGAATCGGCGCTCATTTTTCACTGCGTTCTAGCTTTTCGTCCGTGAATGTTGTGCGTAGGTGTCGTTTTGTGCCCACGTGCGAGGACATTTTTTGGGTGGTGACAATTCTTTAAAATAATTTTTGGGGGTGTTCGAACAGACAATTTGAATTATTTTTTCAACATATGGCACAGTAGTTTGGATCCAACTTTAAACTGTAGGTCCAGTCCTGATTAGCCTATGTGCATAAAGTGGACTTAAAACCACAAATCAATCATTCAATTTTACAACTTTTTTTCAGTTAGACAGTTTGCTGTGCCCTAGCTATGGTTATAAACTTCATAAGACTAAGAAAAGCAATTGCGAGTGTAGCGAACAAGAAAATTTTACGAAAATATTTTTTACTTGCATAAAATATGAATAGGATTTGGATTAAAAAAGTTGTAATTTTTCACGTCTACGGAGAAAAATTCAAGTAGCATTCACATAATTCCCGGAGCCAATATTTCATGCATAATTCCCGGAATTCCTGGTGAGTAGCCACCCTGAATAACTCAATTGGAACCTGGAGTTTATATTACAAGATAACAATAATGCATAGTGTTGCAAGTGGCGAAAGTGAGAGTACAGATACTAGGATAACTTACCCCATTTTTCTGAACGATTACTTGTTCTCCACCCATCATCATCCTCCCCCCCTCGACTTCTTCTCCAGTTGTCTGCCAATCCCCTACCGAAGTCCTTCCGGGGACTGGTAGAGCCATTCCAGTCCCCGGGATCTACCCCATTCCGCTCACCCCAGCTGCGATCTTGTGCACTCTATAAAATGGTATGGAAACACATGTTTTAAACTTGCATTAATAAAAGTTATGCCAAAATCAAAATATGTTATCTATTTACTATCAGAATGTGGTTCCATTAAAGAAATTTGCTTCATAGGTAACATACTCAACTTTCAAAAAGATAGTACTCCATGCCACATGTCGTTAATAAATTGGAATTGGAGAGAATTAGAACAAGAAAAAAATATATAAAAAAATTTACCTTTTAATTTATAGTTAAACAGTTTTCCAACTCTCATGAACAACCCTGGAGGTTTGAAAAGTTGAACTAAACACAAGGTACATGTTGACACTTTAATCTAGTACATGTTGACACTTTAATCTAAGTCAGTTTTGCTATCTTGCTTGTGTTGAAACTTATTAGCATACTCAAGGACCTACCTATTTTTTATAAAGAGCAATCTATCTTCAAAATATTCATTGAAGCCATGAGTAACTATGAGAGTACATAAGCAAAACGTGCTCTGCAACTGAAAAATAGTCTTGGACTTCCTCATGTAATGCAGTTACTTCAGCATGAAGTCAGATATTTGGATAAAAATTTCAGATGCATGCTATCTCAATTATTCAAATGCCACATATCTGTAAATCTGATCTACAACAACATGAAAAATATAAGAGACAAAATAGCATAGAGTACAGCAAATACTTCATGTGTACTTGTGGGAATAGTGATTATGAAGACACAAAAAAGTTATATTTTAGTGAAGGCTGGAAACACTGGAAGACTAAAAATTTGCATGTATATACCAGGGTGTTCAAAAAAGTGTATACACACTTTAAAAGCATGTCATACATGTAATATGCTTCAATTCACGTTGGCTACGGGTTCAACGTGTAGTACTATCATTCGGAAACAGCAACAGATAGCGTTAGTGTTCAGCGACTCTATGTGCTGTGCAATGCGATGCAATAAGTTGAGAAAGTGCAGCGATGGCGCAAACACGGCTGTCATTTGAGGTGCGAAAAAACATTCTGAAGTGGTATTGGAAGTTCGAGAATGTCTGTGTAGTGCAACGACTATGGAGGCAAGAATATGGAACTGAACCGGCAACATGCCTAAGCATTGCTCGCTTGCTTGCACTACTCATGTACTGTACATGTCATCAGGAATGTACAGCATCGTGTGCAAAGGTGTTTGCAGGCTAGTGGTTTGCAGTTTGAGCACTCATTGTAATTGCATGCAGAAACTGTGTCTATGTTGTAACTTTTCCCTTTGTATTGTTGTAATACTCACAATAATATAACAGCTATTCCATTTTAAAGTGTGTATACAGTTTTCTTGAACACCCTTGTACATGCAACATACACCTATGTATTGATAATATACACATCACGTTTTTCATTAATAATAATATGACACTTTTAAAATGCAAGTTCACTTTCTATTAAATTTTCCTTCATTTAGCACAACATATTAACATTCTTTAATAGTAAAAAGAAAGTCAAACGCTGATAAAGTTCAGCTTCAGTTAAAAATCACTTCAAGGGCTCCCAGCTTCACAACTGGAGGAAGTATGACGAAAGAATAAAATAAGATTACTCACCTGTGACCTGTCAAAGATGCGTGAACCCCTTGAGAATCCAGAGGGAGGCCCCCCTTCCCTCCGTATCTCCCCATCCTCCTCAAAGCTTAGACCCCGCGAGTAGTAACCACCACGCCCACCCCTTCCTCTTCCCCTGTCCACGCTGCCTCCCCGACCCCTCTCCCTTGGTCCCTGAGCTGTTCCTTTTCCAGTCAGGCGAAGAACTGCATCACTATTGATCCCACGCTGCCACATACGCTGCAAGAAGAAAAATATAAGCACTTATTATCTGAAGGCAGGGCGTGAATTAACATGCACGGTTTCCCCCACACTAGACCCATATCTCCATGGCAACGAAGGTAATTTTTATTCCTGCTGAAAGGTCTTATTCTACCAATCTCCCAACCAGTTACAATTGCAACACAGACATTTCCCAAATGTAAACTCGTTCACACAATAAGCAAGTTTTTGTTCCTTGAAACATTGTGAATGCAATTACTGACATTACATCAAACTATTGTGAGAATGGCAATAAATTATATATAATATATATGTACTTCAGCTCAATATAAATAAATACTGTACGTGCTACATATATTTTACGTTTGATAACTTTGGCTAAAAAGTAATAAAAGGCATGAATATAATGGAAGGCCTGTAGTTTCACCATTCACACTTTAAACATTGCATGCGGAGGAAGGGTTGATGACACCTCAAATAAGGAATTTAGATATCAGCTCCATGAAACAGCAAATTTTCTTATGAAGGGTCCCAGAATTAGGTAAAAACTTTTGGGATGCTTTCAGTTTCTAATAAATGATCTTAAAACACATACCATTTGTTTAGTAGTGAATAGTAACACAAAAGTTTGTTTCTTTACAGGTAAGCTCGAAAACAGTTGTTGGCAAGATGTCAATTGAAGATGGCGACCAAGTACAAAAGGGAGCATTGTGTGTTTCATTGTGGAAAATAGAGTACTGCATTGGACCAGTTTCGCTCGCTCAAACTCGATCGAATCTCCCACGCTCGAGCGTGATTCGCTCAAATATATAGAATATCCAACATCATTTCAATGTGATGATAATCGTACAAGTATATGTGTAAAATACGTGCTGGTAGTTCCAGCCCATAATCATCTATTCACTTTCGTATATTGCTATGTATTGGTAAGATAAACTAAATTATATTTTAACATGTAGATGACGACAAAATGCACTTTAGTTTCAATTTCACTGCGTCTTTCTCTTCACGAAGCATATTTTAAGGCCCACTACGACAGACAAACTACGGTTGTACTTTGAACTACTGGGCTTCAAGCATATACTGATCGTTTGCCTGTACGAGCGTTATTCGCTCGAGTGAAGAAACACTCGATTCCGTAAGCCATCTAGCGTCATTCGTGCAAACTATTAGACAATCGAGCCAAAAAAAACCTCAATGCAGCACTCTAGTGGAAAAGTATTTGGAGAGTAAATGGTTAAAGGTTTCCTGGACAGAGCATTCCCCCCAAAAAAGATATTCTGCTGTTGTGAAAAAGTTCTACAAAACGGGAAATGTGAATGATTAGCGGTAGGGAACAGTGGGTGCCCCAAGAACCATGATGACTGATGGAAATGTGGAGCGAGTGAGACAAGTGTGGTACACAGCCATAAGATCAACTCAATGGGCATCCATGCAGCTAGGCATTTTACAGAAATGTCGCCACTGTACAAACAAATTACAATCTGTACTATGCCCTCAGAGAATAACTAAGTTTGCTGCTTGCAAGATGAAAAGAGGCATAAAACAAAGAATGTGAACTAAATATTGATGTCAAGTGTACATGGGGATTTTAAAATTAGATCTTCATCGTACAGAGATTGGTGTAGATTGGAAGTTAATTTACTGCTGATAGACAAGAAAATATGTCATTCCATTGACATCTCTATGCTGGAAGGAACGAGGCAACGTCGACATCTACAGTGTTTCAAAGGCAACAGATTTCGTTGTGGTAGCACTTGCAGAACGATTCCACACAGGTAAAACAGCATCAGCGAAAAATCAGGCAAGGCCAGGCTGGCTCGGTAGCTCAGTGGTAGAGCAATGGCACGATATGCCCGAGACCTGGTCGAGCCTGCATTTTTTGCTGAAACTTCTACGAAGACAATATGTATGAGGCGCATCCAGAAAGTAAGTTTCCCTATTTTTTAAAAAAAAACAACAACACAGTTTCAGGAAACCATTTATTGGCAACAGGTACAGCAAAGGTTCAGCTATTTTTCAACATAGCAACCACCAGAATTGAGACACTTGTCGTATCGTGGTATCAACTTTTGGATCCCACTGTCTTAGAACTCTGCCGCCTGTGAATGGAACCAGCGGGTGACAGACGTCTTCAGCTCTTCGTCGTTGCCAAAATGCTCACCGGAGGACAGGAATTTCTTGAGGTGCAAGAAAACGTGAAAATCGCTGGGACCCAGATCAGGACTGTAAGGTGGATGGTCAAACAACTCCCAGCCAAATTCAGTCAAAACAGCTGCTGTGCGCCAAGCCGCATGTGGACAAGCATTGTCATGGAGGAGCACAACACCTGCAGTAAGCATGCCACGCCTCTTGTTTTGAATGGCACGTCGCAATTTCCTTAGTGTTTCACAGTAATGGTCAGCATTCACCGTTTCACCTCTGGGGAGGAAGTCAATGAGCAAAATGCCCTTCCTGTCCCAAAAAATGGTGCACATCACTTTCTGTACCGACAGGGTCTGTTTGAATTTCTTATTGACCGGAGATCCACTATGCCGCCAATGCATTGACTGCTGCTTGGTTTCCGGGGTGAAGTGCGAAATCCAAGTCTCATCGCCCGTGACGATCCTGCCGAGGAAATCATCGCTGTCATCATGGTACCATTGCAGGAATGTCAGTGCTGCTCCTGAACGTTTCATTTTGTGTTCGGGTGTCAGCTTTTTCGGCACCCACCTGGCACACAATTTTTTGAACAGCAGGTGCTGCATGACAATCTCATGCAACACGGATCGTGATATCTGCGGAAAAAGGCTACTCAACTCCGTAATCGTGAAGCGACGGTTCTCTACGATGCGCTGCCGCACCAGCTCAACCAGATCATCAGTGATGAGGGACACTTTGACGACCTTCCGAAAACTGCCGACCCCAGCGACGCACCATCTGCTTACTCATAATGTTCGGCCCATAGACCTCACAGAGCTGATGAATGTCAATTGGCGCAATGCTTTGTGCATTCAGAAACTTTATCACCGACCGAACCTCGCATGCGGCGGGAGAAGGAATACCAGCTTCCATTTCGGACCACTGCTGCCTCGCTACTGGCACCGGGCGGGATCTGTCCGCCTGGCATATGATTTATACGTCTTAGCTCTGCTGCGCATGTGCAATTTACACGGCTCATTATGTTTACTTTCATGGGGAAAAAATAGGGAAACTTACTTTCTGGATGCGCCTCGTATGTCTATTGCCACATCAACTTTCATGTTTTTTTGGAAATTACTATCCAGCTATTGGAAGAAATAAATGGAAACATCTAAATACTAACTAACTTATGATCAATTCACCCTTATTCTTATTTGACACCTCTTACTATCTGTGAATACTTCATTCTTTTACACCAATAGCTAGGAACGTGAAGTTTTAGTTTTAACGATAACACAAAAAGTTGAGGAAAGAAAAATGAAGTGTTTAAAATGTATTTGGGTAGGTAAAGTAAGTAACTTTTCGGTGTTTCGGAATCTCAATATAATGTGAATTTAGCCATGTTTCTGAATAACACCGAATTTTGCACTTTTAACACGAAAAATGCTTCAAATTATGCAAATAAACAGGGGATAACACTTCTTCTGTTAAAAAAGAACTACCTGAAGCCTATTAGATCTGTCATTTGTAGTCTAGCTGGTGATAGTTCGATTCAAGACAAATTTATTATGGTTTGGCACAGACATGCCTTCTGTTTAACCTCGTCCTGAAATAGAATTTGCTCGGGGGGATCTTCCCAGAATGAAAATTTCGTGGGAATGGAAAAATTTTCAGGGATAAGCATCTGTTGTGTTTCAAGAGTGGGGAGTGTATGTGTGTGTGTGTACACAAAACGGCATTTTGAGTTCGCAGAGGGATTTCTAGGCATTGTTAGGGAAATATAATGTGTATGATTGTGTTCAGAGAATTGGGTGTTATCATCAATAAAGATTTCATATTAGTGGCTGATGAGATAAAATAGTTTTCCAAATGGAAGAAATTCGGTCATTTCTCACAAAGGTAATCCATAACTATTTTGTCATTAACACTAAAATTTGTCTCAATTTTCCAGAACTAAAACAATGAGAAAATGTTAAGCATAGAAGAAACAGTAAAACCACATGTATAAATAACAATGATTTTAAAATAAAAACATCAAATTTTGCCATAAACCACGAAAAATAACACAGAATTGCAGTAAAAAATAAGTTCAAAATTTGGGGAAAAATAAAACAAACTTCATGTCCCTACCAATAGCACATACTAAGTTACAAATTGTAGTGAACCACATCTAAGAAGTAACAACTCTCAAACACAAATTAATTCATGCACTTGAAATATCTACACTTACTGTCTCTTCCTCAGTCATCTGTATAAGAGCCAGCGGTTGTTGGAGTTTCTCGACGTACAGAGGCGGAAAGCTGCGGAGATGATCTGGGGGACGCACAGTTCTATCGAAGAGCGCGAGCATCTCCTCCCTTCCGTACCGATGCTCTGCTAGCTGATAACGAGGACCAGGGCTCGGTGGGGGAGAGCCCCCATGGTTGTTGCCTTCAGAGAGGGCACGAAGCCTACAGGAAAAAAGATGTAGCAAAATCAGTTCAGGATCTTTTGTACAGAGGCACTCCTCTTATCCACAATGACTGAAATTTGAGGGGGGGAATTACATTATTTCTCATGGTTTGATTTCTATTTATGTATGTTAACACATACTTTAAAGTTGTAGTGATTACTTTACCCCAGCTTACCCAAAAAAAGGGAGGTGCTGTCAGGTCCACCACTCTGAATTTTCGATTTTTAACTGAAAATTTTGATAAAAAATTACATTGTTCCCTAAGGTGTTTGATCTCAATATTTCTAAAACTTTCAAATACTGACCGAAGCAAAATTTATTGTAGAAAAAATGTACACAACAAAACTTAACGTTTACACCCTATTGCTTTTGATATCTAGAAACATGCACAAATGTATGTACTAAAAATGTATGGTTTGGTATGGAATGACCCTGGTCTCAATCACGAAACCCCTTCAAGCCTCATGTCGATAGTAGTTTGCAGAATGTCTTGTCGATGGGAAGCAGGGATATTTGCATAAGGTACACCCAACGGCAAAAGAAACTGTAGGTGAATTGTCCATTACCATTTCCATTCGGCCTGTATTACACAATGTAATGATCATGAATTGAAGTAAAGAAGTTAACAAGCACACCTCCTTCGAACCAATACAATTTCATTCCTTAAAACAACACACAATGTAGAATAAAAAGTAATGAATACAGCGATGGTCAATTTGCCTAGCATTATCTTTGCCGTTGAGTGTACCTTTTACATCTTCTTAAAATAAGACTTTTTTTGGAACTGCAAACAGTGCTAATTATTTCCAGAAAGCTTCAGACTTACTTCAACAATAATTTCCACTAATCTGCGATACTTTCTTCTATGAACGAATATTGCCATGTCAATGGGAAGTGCGGATGCTTGCAAAAGTTGTTCTTTTGATTTTTTCCAGATAAATTGCACTTTTCCGAATTTGAAACAGTGGTAATTACCTTAGCATGGTTCAAATTTACTTTCACAATCATTTATACAATTCTCCAATACTTCATCTTTCTCCTATGAAACTTTGAAAAATCATTAAACAATTGAAACATTTACCCATAAAGCTCTAAAACCTTTATTTGAATCTAACGTGAAGAGTTTAAAAATGATTGACTGAAATATTCAAGACTAAAATTGCCAAAATTATTTTTCAGTCCCATGTGATCCTTAATAATACTAATATAATGTAAGCAAGACGGAAAACAAATGAAGAAACATCATACTTCTAGGACAATAGTTTGCACGAAATAACCATTCTGTTAACATGTGCAGAAATAAATATGGCAACCAACCAACAGAATTTTGGAGACTTTCTTGGAGATATACAAAAAAATCTACATGAACTATCGGTACTAATCTCATATTCCCCAGACAGATTTCTTCATTTTAACAGAAGAAACAACTTACGGTAATAAGTTCGCATTGTCTAACCTCTGGAAGGTGTTTTGTGTGATGTGGGAATGTTGCATAGCTGAATTCATGTTTTTTATTGAAAATTAATTCTCCGACGGACAATAGCGTTTGGCGCATACACCTTCGTACATCATCACACGTCGTGATTGTGTTTTGTTCATGTTCATTGGGTATCCAGTGTTTCGAACTGTCTGTGTTTGCAACGAAAGTTAGAAACATGAAGTGTCGCAGATGCGTGGTGAAATTTGTACCGGTGTGGAAGATCCAGTGGATTTTTTAATTTAATTGAACACGGGATCGTGAAGGAAGGAAAGGAATGTCGAAAATGTGGCAGTGAATATAAGCTACTCGTTAGAAGGAATGGGCTGTGGATATATGTCTAATATGATGTGTCGTGGGTGTGTGGTGTAATTCAGGTAAGTTTTCCGTATCCTGGAAACAAATTTCTTCAAATTTGAAAGTTTGGGGCTCATTTGGGGGCAGGTGACTCCGGCCAATTTCTAACATGGCTTTAACAGGGGCTCTATAGATAAAGCCAGGTAGCTGTAGCAGAGCGGAGCCCGGGCCCTGGTAGCGGGCAGTAGGTCAATTACCCCAGGGGAGGAGCCCGGAATCTCTGGGAAATTTGGACTCAAAAATTTCAAACAAAAATAATTTGTTAGTTTAAATTTCCCACCGATTCCGGGACGGATAGCCCCAAAAACTATTCACAGATAGCGCCACGAATCATTACAATTTTCTTCGTAAAACAATGCGAAAAAGTTTTTAAAAAAATTAGATCAGATGAGCTTTGTTCACGGGTATTTCTTGGGTTCCAAAGGCTGAAACACTGCATAACGAATGAAAATCAACAAAACATAAACACGACATGCGATTATGTAGGAAGGTGTACGTGCCATATCGTGTCTCAGGCAAGTGAAAAGACTACGAGAAAGAAGTACTCGTAATGTGAAAAATTGCAATTACTTTGATCAAAAAAAACGTGAATACACCTTAAAGAATGTTCCGCAAAGCATATAGGTAAGTGCAATGTCAAAAATTGACAAAACAAAGAAGTTATAGGTGTTCCGGGAATAGTAGATTTTTACCGAACTATCAAGTCCCTGCAAAAACACATTGCATTGCTGACATCTATGGAGTCACAATCTTAATACTCTACAGGAAGTGCAGCACAAGAGGCCCTGCAGCTCAGTGGAAACCCTGATAAATATTGCAAGACTTGTAAGCTAATTTAGTTATTTATATATATATAATATTTTTATAAGTGCATCATATTTACTCACCAATCAGGTCCAAACTTCAAGGCAGTATCAGTCATTTTTAACACTGTATCTGTAAGCAAAAAAGACCCAGTGTAATTCAAATGCAGCTGAAATTTCATTAACAAAATACACAATGTGATAAAAAATCAAACACTTCTAAGCAGAGTGGCTTTCTCTTGCTCCTCAAATTTCATCTCAACTATAAAGGATTTTTCATTCAACAACATCCACTGAAGAATGATTGTTAGGGATTGGACAGATTAATCGGTATTGGGTGATATAGACGTATTGGTGTATCAGTTGATCAGTAAAATTACCGATAATTTTACTGATCCAATATATCTATAAATATCTTACAGTGTAGTGTATTTTTTAAAAAAATTATGGATATAAAAATGTTATCTCCATTCCATACTTTTTAAAGTAAATGTCTAAATATGCACATTTTTCTTGCATTGTAAAAGCTTGCTTCATCTGGTAACATATATTTATTTTAAGTTCAATGAACCATTTGAATTTTTTCTGTGAAGTACAACATGAAGTTCTCTTGCAGGGGAAACTTAAGTGACCAGTTTGTGTTTTTCCCAGGGTCAATTCTACTGAACAAAACTACAAAGAAAATTGATTTGCTAGCCTATTTCATGTGTTATCTTAACTGGCTCAAGCATCTTCTAGTGGATGTCTGGCAAAACTGATACACCTCAAAATCATTCAGCATTGAGTGAACTAAAAATTTGTTCAAATGTACAACAAATGAACTTTTCACTTCTTACTGCATAGCAAGTTGTATTGAAATAACATTTTCTGTTCATGTTTTTCACAGAGTGACTAATAAAGTGTAATAAAGGGAACACAAATATTACCCGGGATAGGAAGCAGGATCCATAATACTGGAACAAATTTTGCTGTTTCATTAATTTTGTCTTAAATATTTATGGTTATTAAGCAAGTTTTTATTCTTATATACTTTACTCGAAATTCAGCATCTGAAAATATTTTTAGTTTTTTAATCAGTATTGAATCATAGCTGTATATACATATAGAAATAACTGATGTAATCATGATATTGTATTGCTGCTTACACACACATATTCTTCTCTGTACAGTTGATGTGTGCGATATACTATCTTTAAGTACAAGGATAGCCCCTTTTACCGACGATAATACAATACTTACATATCAAATAATCGCGTGACAAGTGTTATCGCGATGTTTTTACTTTCGCAATTTTATAACATCAATGATAAATTTATCAAGAGCATTGGGGGGAAATTCTACAATGGTAAAAAATAAGTTTACTAATTTTTACTGAAACAAGGCAAGTTTTATTTAAAAATAGAAAAGCACATGCAACCAAATAAATGCATGTTCTGTCAACTTAAAGAAGTCCTCAGATTGCAAACTACTTGCTATTTCCAAGTCGACCACTGTTTCAGAGGGTATGGCTTCTTCGTTAAGCGCCGTAATAAAATATTCCAAACCATACATGCAACAAACCATATGCTCTGTTGGCCTTCTCTGAATAAACCCTTTTCTCTTGACAATGAACAGTACATATGCTACATGCTTTCAACACCAGACATCGCGTATTCATAGTACACGTAGTCACCCCTTCAGGCCTATCATGGATGGAAAAAACGATTGAATGCATGGACAGCCAGCTTGCATACTTGCGAGAAATATCATACATACCACATATACATGTTAATAGAAGGTTAAGATATAGCTTCACGAATCATAAAAGCTTCCCTTTCTTGATTTCATACCATTATAAATATAAAAATTCAGTGGAGAAAACAAGTCTCTCGTGAACTATCGTGATGGACTGGTATAATTGTTTCCTTTGTAATCCTATTTTATTTCAATTTTGTTCTTTTCTTTCAATGTAAGTGTATGCCTTAGGCATTTATGGTTCATAATTTCTTTGTATTAAGTACAAATAATTTTGTAAAGAACACCTTTACCTTCCGTCTTCGGGTCACTGGGTGAGCACCAAGTTAAGTCCAATATGGCCGAGTGAAGTATTAACGCATGCGCATAATAACCGTGACGTCACTGAATCGGCTTTTTAGCGAGATTGGTTTCTGTTTACAATAATCAGCTGTACTGTATGTGTGGTGTGAAAATATTATACAGTTCATTATCTCTTAATTAACATGATGAATCTTCATTATATTGTGGATAATAATAAGTTAATTCTTATTTGCGTACGATGATTGCACGGATTCCTATGATGCAGGGTCGTTACCTGCGTTTGTTGTTGCGCTTTTATATCGCTTATTTCTCTACTGCGACGTTAAGTGACGATGATGATGATGGAGTGCATGATTAAAACCAATGCAAAGATATGTTACTATTCATTAAATGTTTCGCAGCACCTCTTATAGCAACCACATGGCGACTAGAGAGAAAAGTGCGTGCTAACATTTTGTAACGCAAATGTTGCAAATCTGGAAAAAAAATATATACGTATTGTTTTCAGAAAGTATACATCAGGACAATATTGCAGCACCGTGTGAACAAAGTTTTCTGCCAGTATATTTACGCAAAGCTGCTTATTTGCCTGCAGATTTGAAAGGGCTATCCATAGACAATACCACGGGTATCTCTCTTCAAACTATCCGGTTATATGGGGAAGACTTTTCGTCGGAATACGTTTATTTTAAAATAAACATGTGAAAAATATTTTCTATACAAACGAATGGAAATTGTGCAAGAGCCCTACCATTTCCGCCCCAAATTGTGTTCTGGGAATAAAACTCAACAGTCTGGCTCGTAGAGTGCCACACACGTAAATTTGCCGTTGCGTAGAAACGAATTTTCGTTTCGTCTCCCTCTCTCTTAGCATCATGTGTTCTACCCTGCTCGAAAACCTTCGCTATTGTTGCCACATTGTCATTCCATTCCTGGACACACTCGCGCAAACATCATTGAAAACAATTGAATAGCGCCCCAGCTCGCGGTTCCCACCGTTCGGTAGGGACGCTAATGTGGCAATATAGCACGGCGTAGTGCTTGCTTCTTTTATGCAGTGCATGTTCATTGGCTAGCTAGTAACTAGTGTTGCCAACTGTAATAATGAAGCACTATTTCTGTCACGGAAGGGGAAAAGGCAGGTAAAGTGGCGGTGAGTTTTGTTGGATTGGAAGCACCATATTTTTATTTTATACTAAGTATTTGACCGGTTTGACGTTGTGTGCGTGTATTGCGTGTGTGTATGTAAAAGTGTGTGTTTGCTAATGAACGTTAAATTCCATAATGCCTCCAGTTCTGTCGAAGTTGAAATCAAAAACCTTGCATAGCCAAGCTCGGGAAATTCTAAGCAACGTGCACGAGTTCATGAAGGAGGAAGCCAGTCATGGTGTTAGCATCCCAATAAAGCATTTTGGCAAGAGAGCAGCGAACAGCAGCAACAAATTGTTCATATTTCATAATTTTGGAATTATTCAAAATAAATAAATTATGTGGCTCCAACATCATTTCAACTCTGGCTCCGGCACGTGTTCTTGTAGAAATTGCATAGAGGAGGCTGTCATTTTTGCTGCTTAATGCGATACATATTGTTTTCTGTGTTAAAATTGCCATGCTTTGATGGGTGACCAAGTTCATAGCAGGGCCGGCGGAAGGGGAGGGCGAACCGTCCCATCGCCCAGAGCGGCAAAATTTGAAGAGAAGAAGAAAATAAGCCTATTGAAAACTGTGATCGAGCGAGATATTCTTTTGCGCTGAATAGTATTGAAATAGCATAAGAAGTCTCATTATTTATTTTATATTTTGATGTTTTAGTTAGAAATATATTGATTTTCAATTTTCCGTTGCTGCCGGGGGGGGGGGGGTCGAAATAGAGCGGCATCTGCCGCCACCTCCCAGGGAGGCAAAATGACTAGCGCCGGCCCTGGTTCATAACAAAAGAAAAAGCCGCGCAGCTTATCGTCTAGTGGCAGTATATGTACTTGTTATTGTTGTGGAAGCCGGCATCCTTTGTAAATGTACAACAAAGGCAACCGACTGTCGCCGATCTCAGAGAGGAAATAATAATACTGCTTCAGGAGGAGTGTTATGGTGCAATTGTAGCGGTTTAACACGTTGGCATGTTATTATCTGCCGTTGCAGTTCCATACCAGTGTATACGGGTTTTGGGAGTGAAAAGTTAGAACGCCACCAGTGCATTAATGCAATGAAAAATAATATATATATATATTTTATTTTGTTTGAAATCGCTCAAATAAGGAATCGTATGAAGAAGTCTTCTTTGCAGCATTTTTGGTAATTTTACTTATGTGTTAGTTCATATTTTGCGAATTTTTAGTCCATATGTATGTAGCTACATACAAAGCCACTTGTTAGTACATATTAATCCTAGTCCTGGTATAATGCATGACGTTTAAAACTCAACGTTAGATAGACCTGAATTCTCTAATTTTATTGTTGTACGTAACAGCTGTGCATCGGCGCACTGCAGCGATTTTTCTATCTGCTCCATTAGCAACACTGCTTATTTAGTTGTTTCGCGCATGGCACGGCAGAATTATCTGCGCTGGACTCTACCCAATACCAATCGCACATTGTGTTTTCACCACAAGGCATGCACAGCAAACAGTTCTGCTTACTTTTATCATACTTTTACCGTTCCACTGCAGTTTGCAATTACGCTCTATTTAGCGACCGATGGAATCACGCTGTTGTGTTTGTTTACATGTTACACAATCAGCGTAGCCCTCGCATAATCTCTGTTGCATGGCCAGTGTTTTTGCAAAAGAGGGTCATTGACCTCAACTCGCTCCCTTTTCTGTCAGAACAGGGTAGAAAAATCAAGCTTCCTTCACCTGCTCATTTTGTTTCGAGGCATTCAGTAAAATATTCACGAGTTAGATTAAGTGGTCGGAAGTAGCGCGCTACTTGTAGCGTCGCTACTGTCTACAAAATTTGTAGCGGTAGCTGTAGCGACGCTACATTTTGAAAATTGCCTTTTGCCGCCCAAGGCCTTTTTCACATGTAAGCCTCTATTGCCCGAGCCGATTTTGAGCAAAATGCAGAGATTCAATTAAATGAGTGTAGATCGGAGGCTAATTGCCCTAGAGAGATGAGTGATATAGCGTTGTACGCGGAATGAACCAGAGATTCAGACTATATGAAATTTTTGCAAATTCGGCGTATATGTGGCGGGGGAAGGGGGCTAACTCTCAAAATTCCAAAATTTCGGGAAAAAAATTAGTTCCCCACCCTCCCCTCAAGCAAAAAGTACATGACAGTGTCGACATGCACATGGAAATGATCGCTAACATGTAAGGAACACAAAAATATTTGCATTATTATCATATGACCCATGTAACTTGAGTTATACCCCCAAAAGGAATTGTCGGCACGCCACTGATTCAAGCTTCAAAATGCAGCAGTACCTTGAAATGACTTTAGCTCAGAGACTATTTGCCCTGGAGATATGAACAATATACCGTTGTACGCAGAATTAATCACAGATTCAGACGATATATAATTTATGCACATTCGGCGCACATATGGAGGGGGGAAATCCCTGAATTTTTTTAAAATGAGGTTTCTCCCCCCCGCCCCCCGAAAAAAAGGATATGAAAAGTTCAAAATGCACATAGAAATTATCGCTGACATGTAAGGAACACAAAAATATTTGCATTATTATCATATGACCAATGTAACTTGAGTTATAACCCCAAAAGGAATGGTCACCACGCCACTGATTCAAGCTTCAAAATGCAGAGTTACATTGAAATGACTATAGCTCAGAAACTAGATGCCCTAGAGATATGAAAGATATACCGTTGTACGCAGAATGAATCACAGACTCAGACGATATATAATTTATGCACATTCGGCGTACATATGGAGGGGGGAAAGGGGAGAAATCCCCTCAAAAATACTTCTCTTTAAAAAAAACGGTGTTTCCCCCCGCCCCCGAAAAAAATGTGAAAATGCAAAATTTATGGAAAATTTATGCAAATTTGGCGTATATATGGAGGGGGAAGGGAGAAAACCCCCAAAAATATTTTAAAAAATTGTCACTTCACCCAAAAAATGTCCTTGCACTTGGGCACAAAACGACACCTACGCACAACATTCACGGACGAAAAGCTACAACGTAGTGAAAAATGAGCGCCAATTCTTGCAGCTGCTTGAAATTCTATTTTTAGACAATGCTGGGTAACCCCTGTTGCCACTTGTGGACACTTGTGCTAAAAAAACAAAGGTTTCCTTCAGAGCGCTTCGAAATTCTATTCTCACAACGCAGATTCAACAACCAGTCTTCTCCCTCCCCCATCCCCTGCTTAAGCCCTCACAGAAAACTTTCATTTTGACATCCGATACTGATAAACAAGCTTCCTTCGAATGCACTTAGCAGGAGGGAGTGAAAAGCATTGCTTTAGAACAACAAAGCCGGTCTTCCTTTGTCGGCAAAAATTTGACGTTGAAAAGAGCCGCAAAAGAGAAGTACCTTTTCCCGCCTTTTCCCCTCCATTTTCATGAAGACAAAAAAAATGCAA
The DNA here is from genome assembly GCF_977018435.1 of Lepisma saccharinum. Lineage (NCBI taxonomy): Eukaryota > Metazoa > Arthropoda > Insecta > Zygentoma > Lepismatidae > Lepisma > Lepisma saccharinum. Next base: position 15,066,407 of record NC_139257.1, read on the forward strand.
AAAACCATTTCTGTTAAATACATGTTTGGTTTGAGTTGGTGTTTTAAGTCCACTTTATGCACAGTAAGGCTAATCGGGACTGGACCTACAGTTTAAAGTGGGATCCGAACCACTTGTGCCTCCACCGGGTATCGAACCTGGGACCCCTTGATTACAAGGCAAGCTACCACTGCGCCATGGGGGAGGCCCTTAAATACATGTGTTAGGAACAATATAAAAAAATAAAATCGAAATTCTAGCCAAAAATAGAAAAGTTATAACGTAAAAACTACGACCTTGACACAGCGTCTCGATCGAGACGCTTGGGACAGTGGGGGTTACATTTGGGTATCTCGTTCGAGGCGCTTGGGCGGCAAAAGGTTAAGTGGTCGGAAGTAGTGCGCTACTTGTAGCGTCGCTACTGTAGCTAGCTACAAAATTTGTAGCGGTATCTGTAGTGACGCTACATTTTGAAAATTGTAGCTGTAGCTGTAGCGAAGCTACAAAATTCCTGTAGTTGTAGCGAAAATTTCGCTACAGCTACATTTCTTCTCTCCATTATGAAAGTGACCACAGTGTTTAAAAAAATCGACAATAACGCTTACTTTTGGAGGAGGTTCATACGAACAGTCTATTACTTTCAAATACTTATAATCTAGATTATAAATATCTTGATATCGCAGATTATAGGCATCTGCGTAATATATTCCATTAGTATAGAATAAATCTAATATCCAGATAACTAAACTGAACTGGTATATATGAATATATTCTGGCTAACGGTTACGTTTTTTTTGTTTTTTTTTGCTGCATCGCTATTTTGGGGAGAAACATGCCTCGTTTGCGTCAACCCTAAAAAAAGGCCTCATTTTCGCCACCCCGGGGACAAATCCTGTTGATATCCATGGTGTAAGAGGCAGGTAAATGTCATTAATATCTGAAAACGAGCGATCCAGTCTCCACTACAATGACAAAGCAATAGTGCCAGCAATCAATGGTTCAGCATTAATCATTGTTAGCATATATGATCTCACCAGCAAGAAATTAATGTTACAAGAATGATAGAAATACACTTTCTAGAATTACAATTATTTTGGATATAATATTTTTTCAGACATTTTAAAATTGCAACGTTTACAGCACTCGAGTTTACACACCACTTTCCTCGATATATTTTATGATATTGTAAAAAGTATGTAGGATATATTGACTTTTCTGCAGAAACTACAATTTTCTTTAGTTAGTTCTTTAGTTTCCACAGGTATGGAATTATTCTACTTTTACGTCGCTTTTCTGTACCTTTTTCTAATCATGGCAATGAGGATGAATGGTTTATTTTGTTATCTTATCTAGAGTCGCTTTCTGCCACTTTTGGCTAATTGTGAGAATGAGGAAGAATGGTGAATGATGATGATGATGAGCAGTGTGGGGAATAGAAGAGCAGGAGAACCCATCCTCCCAACTACGTGTCCTTCCTAGTTTTTGTTTTGAGTCCACTTTATGCACAGACAAAAGCTACTTCAGACTGGATCTCAACTAGGGATGGCCAGATCCGGATCCAAACAGATCCGAGATCCGGATCCTAAGGATCCGGATCCTAAAATTTTTCGGATCCGGATCCGCGGATCCGGAATTTTCAGATCCGGATCCAGACCTTTCGGATCCGGATCCAGAATTTTCGGATCCGGATCCAAAAGTACCAGATCCGGATCCGAGAATTTTCGGATCCGGATCCGTTTTGCCATCCCACATGCGCTTCTTCGTAAAGTAAGAATGTGCTTATAACATATTGTTACCTGCTAATATACATATATAAGTGTTATATAATATACATACATACACACATATATATATAGTGTGTGTGTGCGCGCGTGCACGATTTGTAATTAATTAATACACTTACAAGGGAGGTCTAAGTCTCCCCCTCCGATTTCCATGAAACTTGGCAGGTGTATAGAGCCCCCCCCCCTCAAATGTCAAGATGAGGAGAAACTGAAGTGGGGAACTGACCCCGAAACCACGTAAATATGGCATAGGAAGAAACAGGGGGCATAGGGACCCTCTATACAAATCGGAGGGGAACACAGGGGTCAGATCCCACTTCAATTTGTCCTCATCTTGACATTTGAGGGCCGGACCCTGTGGCTGAGTCGTTAGCACATCGCGCTACAACGTCAGGGGCCCCGGGTTCGAATCGCGCTCGGGCACGGTTGTTTGTGAATGTCCATTTATCACTTTCATCATATCATCACTCATCCCCATCTTCGCAAATTAGCCAAGAGGCACAAAACGCGAAGTAAAATAAAAAAATAAATCAATCAATTGACATTTGAGGGGATTTTGCCCCCTAAAACAGTTTTTAGCTGAAACAAAAAAAAAAACGGGTATTTCTTCCTTTGGGCCCCTCTATACACCTACCACGTTTCATGGAAATCGGAGGGGAACACAGGGGTCAGATCCCCACTTCAATTTGTCCTGATCTTGACATTTGAGGGGAGGTTGCCCCCTAGAACAGATTTTTAGCCGAAACAAAAAAAAACACGTATTTCTTCATTTGGGCCCGTTTATACACACACCTGCCAAGTATCATGGAAATCGGAGGGGGCACAGGGGTCAGATCCTCACTTCAATTTGTCCTCATCTTGACATTTGAGGGGGTTTTGCCCCCTAAAACCGTTTTTTAGCTGAAACAAGAAAACACGTATTTCTTTATTTGGGTCCCACTATACGCCTGCCAAGTTTCATGGAAATCGGAGGGGGACACTTAGATAACCTCCCTTGTTAGTCTTACACTTTGCAATTATATAACACTGCATATATTATAATGTTTTATTTTAATTTGTAAAACTGTAACTGTAGAAGAATTGTATGATTTTTGTATAACATTTCTGTTTTGTTATACGTGTTAAAGGTTTCATCCTGGAATGGAATGTCTCACATTTATGTGTGTTTTCATTTCCAATACATTCGAATGAATACATATTTGTTTCAATGGCATTTACAAAATCACCTCTGACATTTTATGTTAAACAAGTAAGATTATTTTTGTGCACGAGTGTGTTAGCCGATGCGTAGCAAAGTATTTTAGGAACAACACTTGAAATAAATTCTTGTAGCACTAATGAAAAATTTCTTTGTAATCGAAGATCATAATACCTTTTAAGGTGTGGTAATATTATATTGGGATTGAGATACGAAACTCTCGGATCCGGAATTTTCGGACCCGGATCCGGAACCCTGGGATCCGGAACTTTCGGATCCGGATTTTTCGGATCCGGATCCGGATCCGTTTGGCCATCCCTAATCTGAACCACTAGTGCCTCTTCCAGGTATCAAACCTGGGGCCCTTTGATTACAAGGTGACAAAGTTTCCACTGTGCCTTCAGGGAAGCATTCTCAACAGGAAACTTACAGAAAGAAAATGTCCACCTGTCGCTCATTTTGCTATACCAAAGCAGCACTCCAGTTATCCGCAAAGTTAGAGCAAACATTAACGAATTACGCTCGTATAACGATTTACGATCGTATTTTCTAGCAAGTACGACTATCATACTAGGAGCTTCTTTTGAATATCCATGGGCTTGTTTCAAGTTTTTTTCTTATGCAGAAGTAGCGAAGTAGCGAGTAGCACACACGCGCTACTTTTTAGTAAATGTAGTTGTAGCTGTAGCGAAGCTACATGTTTGGACAAGTAGCGGTAGCTGTAGCGAAGCTCCTTTTAAAATGTAGCGTTCTGATCACTGGTTAGATTGTTGTTTGGTTAAAAATGTCCATCAGTACGTGTCAGAGTTAGGGCCGGGTTCAAGTTCTGGTGTACAGTGGGTGCAAAAATTATCATGGACGATTTCCCTGCAAACTACGTATTAACATTTGATCAAATGATGATTGCCCAAATTTGACGTCTGTAACAAAACAATCAAATTCACAAGATGCCTAAAAACTAATAGTAAACTTTGTATGAACCTAGATGCAAGGTTGAAAGAAAGTCATCTGCAATAATTTGTCACTATGCTCTTTTTTATACTCGGTACTATATTTCACCACCTTTTCATGTATTTCATAAAAAGGAGGGGTTCTAATTCCTTCATAAAGATTATTATTCAGGATCATCGGATGCAGTGGCGGCGATAAGGGGGGGGCAGATGCCCCCCACTTTTGCCTCTGCACTATGCTAGACCTTATGTACCAAGGGAAGTGAGCTGTTCTTGCCCCCCTATACGACGCACGCTTTTAGAAGCGATATCGGGCGGGGCCACGCAGAGGGTGTGTGTGGCGATCAGCCAATGGCAGGAGTGCAACGTTGTACAGTTAGGAGACTGCGGCGCGGAAGTTAAAAGCCGTGTTCTGTATTTTTGTTGCGTGCAAGAATTTTTCATAAAATTCGCCACTTTAAGGTTCATCATAAGACGGGGAAAGACATTTTGAGCCTGACTGTCCAAGTCCCATGAATTTCCGTCGCCTACAGCCGGAGTTATCGTTCCTTGAAGAAACAAGGGAAACGTCACCTTTCATTTCCTTCCGCTTGTTTTTTTCGTTGCCACCGTGTTGACGCAACTGAGTTGTTGTGTCTAGGGAAAGCTGTGGGTGTTAAATTCGCCTCGATATAAACAATGACCCTTCATTGTTCTGGACGTTCTCGAACATTAAAAGTCTGGATCAGTTTGAGTTCAGCGTTTTCGTAGCAAGGCTGGTATAAAATTATACGCTTATCGTTCACTCGTGCGCCACAAAGAACAGTTTGTGAAAAGATTAAATACAGCCCTTTCGTGCAATAGTGTGTGTTCCGTGTGTTCTTTTTATTTTAAATAATGTCACTCTCAAAACCTAGCACCAGTAGTACAGGCACCAAGGGTAAAATAATACATTCACACGGGAGAAATATTATTTTTAAGGTGTATTCGTACTTCAAGGAACTGGCGTCGGAAGAAGTGCGTGCTGAAACAGTGTTTTCACATAGTAGAGAACTTACGGCTAAAGCGTGTGGTGTAAGTGTTCATACTGTGTCGCGTATTGTAAAACAGGGTAAAACATGTACCACAGAAATCGGCGAACCCCTATTTAAATCCCGTGGGAAACATGCCAGAAAACAGAAAAGTATTACTAGCTTAGATGACGTCGAGAAAGATGTACTCCGTCGTACAATATTTGAAATGTATGAAAACGGCGAATATCCTTCTATCAAGAAACTTGTGCGTGTCATGAGGGAAAGAATTAATTACACTGGTTCCTCTACTTCTATGGGGTTAATACTAAAACGCTTGGGCTTCAAATATAAAAAAAAAAAAAAACAACGATGGGCGTAAATTTCTGTTAGAAAGGAGCGATATAGTTGCCGCGAGAATTAAATTTTTGAGAACAATGCACAACCTGAGAGCGGCTGGTGATAATCGTCCCATCTTCTATCTTGATGAGACGTGGGTGAACCAGAATCATTCAAAAAAAGACATTTGGCAAGACTCGACAGGAAGAGGTGGGCTCAGGGTCCCTGTAGGAAAAGGCGGCAGGCTTATAATTTGTCATGTTGGTTCTGCAAGTACAGGGTTCATTCGTGAGAGTAAATGGGTATTCCGTTCCTGACCAGGTAACAAAAATTTAGATTATCATTCAGAAATGAATGCCAAGAGTTTCACAGATTGGTTCGTAAATAAATTCATAGATTTACTGGAAGAAGGGTGTATCATAGTAATGGATAATGCTAGTTATCATTCCAGAGTCATTGACAAACTTCCCTCCACAAATTCCAGAAAACAGGATATTCAAGATTGGCTGCGAAAAAATAACGTATCATTCAATCCCTCTGAAACAAGAGGAGAATTGTTACAGAAGGTTAATCAGTTCAGAACACAAGACAAAAAATACGAGCTAGACCAAATTGCACTGGAAAGGGGACACCAAATTATCCGTTTACCTCCGTATCACTGCCAGTACAATCCCATAGAATTAATTTGGGCTAAAGTAAAGGGGGAAGTTGCAACTCAAAATAATACTTTTCGACTTGCGGACGTTGAAAGACTTATGCATCAGGCCCTTGACAAGGTCACCGTACAGGACTGGGCTAGTCGCGTTTCGCACGTCGAAAAGCTTCAGGAAGAGGATTTTCACAAGGAAGTGGCCCGAGACAGCATAGTGCAAAATCTAATCATTAACCTCCAGGAGAGTGACTCGGAAATGAGTGAAATCAGTGACACGGAGACCGAACGAGACGACGGGAGCGGCGATGACCTGGCAGTTCCTCTACAATAAATACCTTCAAGCTTCTTTGAGGTATGGGTTTCTCGTATATGCTACAGTGATATGATATTATAATCCTGTGTAGAAATATTCACTATATTATTTTACTGTACTCATATATACTGTGCATGCATTATCAAAATAATGGACACATCGCGAATTTTCTGCCCTTCCCTTGCACTAGCAGTTAGTTTGGCAACAGCGCAGTAGCACTGGATGGGTATTGGCCAGGGGCGGCGCCAGAAATTTTCGACCGGGTGGGCAGAAGCCCCATATTGATAGATTAGGGTGGGTAGTATAAATGTAAGACCATATATACAGTATGCGGCAAAACAAACAGTACTGAAATCACATCATTGACAATGGTTTATTGTACAACATAATGAGACATAAAAAATGATGTGAAATGTGAAATGAAATGGAATGAGAGTTACAGAGATTTACGTCTGTACATAATGTGTTCGAAATGTCCCCCGCCACGGCGCACACATTCCTCACAGCGTGCCTGTAGATTGAGGAACATGTTAGTGATCATGGTTTGCTGCAACGACACAAACGACACACTCTCTTGCAACTCTGGTATAGTGGACGGGGGGTCATGTGATCGGAAAACGTCCTCTTTCAGCATACCCCATATGTAGGCATCGGGAGCTGTGCGATCAGGGGAGTGGGAAGGAAAGGGGAAGTCCGTTCCACGGGAAATGAGGCGATTCCCAAACTCTTGTCTCAGAAGGGCAATTGAGGCCCCCGCAGTGTGCGCAGTAGCTCCGTCTTGTTGCATCCATTGTTGTTGAAACGGCAGATTTCTTGCGCGGCAAAAAGCGCGCAAATCAAGCAAGAATGGCTCAATAATCAAGTGTCTGTATCGTCCCTGGTTCACAGTTTCTGGATTCCCGTGTTCATCCTCCACGAAATACGGGCCCAATATTCCATGTCACGACAATGCACACCAAATCGTAACCCGCGCACTATGCAATGATTTCTCAATGATTACATCTGGCCGTTCAAACCCGAGAAAACGAGTTGTTTGTCGGTTGATGTACCCATCGAGGTGCACATGGCTTTCATCACTAAACCATATGTTCCTCATGAAATCTGCATCTTCATATGCCATGGCTAACACTGTGGAGCAGTACAGTAACCGGGCCCGCTCATCTCTTGCATTGAGACGCTGCCCCACTTGAATACGGTATGCAAACCCACCAATGGCCTTGAACATTCGCCGAACAGACCCGTCACTTAATCCAAGTTTCATTGCCGTTCGACGTGGGCTACGTTTTGGCGACCGTGCCACTTGATCCAGAACACGTCCATGATTGTCGTTTGTGGTTACTGTCCTTCGGCGCCCAGTCGTCCCTTTCCGTTGACACAACATTGATCCAGTACGATGGAACTTCTCGATGACGGACAAGATTATTGTGTTGCTTGGAGCCGCCTTGTTGAATCGTTCCACGAACCGAGTTTTCACAACCTTCACGCTCGGTCCATTCTGACGCCCAACACCGTATGAGCGGAAGTATTGCTCGACAATAAACACCTTCTCCTCTGTTGTGAGTCCCATTCTCCTCGCGCGAATTGCACACAACGCTAGTCCACACCCAACTGGACACGCAGGCACCGCTGCTGGCCATAACCACTTTGCACCTGCGCGCACTCTGTCCGTGACTTTCGGTACTGTTTGTTTTGCCGCATAGTGTAGTATATACTAGTATTTGTATGTAAGACGTATGTATCTCCTCTCTCTTAGACTCCCGATTTTCCTATTACTTCTTTTCCCCTTCCTTTTCTTGTTTTCCTCTTTATTCTTTTCTAATCTATTCTCGCATCTTGTTCCATTTCCTTTCGCTTTGTCTCTGATGGACACAATTATTTCAAGGAAGTGTTTACCCATGTGCAGCCATACACCAGCCATCATTCTAATCACATTCTTTCATGCATGTTAATACAGTGAAATAAATGTGAATTAGGTTTAAGCTTGTGTTGCAAATACAAGGCACATACTTGATTTTATGTATTCGGCGACAGTGATAGAAAGTGCGATGGTAGACAACCGTGAAGTTTCTCGTAATTAAATGCATGTTCCTGAGCATAGTATTTTCATCGTATGAGTTTTTGACTGAAAGAGTTTTCTTAGTCCTTGGTGGTCACCTTTCTTACCATACAAGGTTTGTACACTGACAAATCTATCTGAATGTTTGCAGTAGTGGCGATTGGGAGCCAACATTTGAAGGGCAAGGACAATATACGTTTTCTTGGTAGAAAAGGCTTAGGATAAAAAGGCCATAGTGCCGAGGCAAAAAGTGGCTAAATGTGGCGGGGGGAACTGCATCCCCCACTTCCCTCTCCTCCTAATCACCGCCACTGAATGTTTGGATTAAAATAAACGTCTTATTAGGAATGATTTAAAACACACGCGGAAAACCAATTCTTTGTTCCTTGTCCATGAAGTATTCCTAGGCTAAAGAAAGGCTATTTTGACAAAATATCACTCATAAGTAATAAAAAAGTAAGATTGAAAAATCTGTTCAGAATTGAAGAGATTATAAGCTAAGTTGCTATTCGTTTTCTGAACTGCCATGTTACTAATACGGGAGAAACAATACACGTATGGTTACATGAACATATTTTTTGAGGTAACAAAATGATTTAGGACACAAGGAATTCAGTTGATCACCGTACCAGTAATAATTCATCTATTTTTCATAGATGTCTTGGGTTGTATGGCATGACCATTTCGAACACACTAGAATGTCAACCTCTATCCTGTGCAGCATACCCTGCAAACTTTATTCTTTCAGGGCAACGAGTCCCTGGCCCCTGGAACCACTGTCAAAGCAATAATTCATGAGGGTTTATATTTTGAGTGTCAGCATGTGTTTGTTTTCGCCCCTTCGTTACTTTCATCTAATCACCATTGAACCTTACCGTCGTTATTATCAAAATTAGCAGGAAAATGACTTAAAATAAAACAAATCAATGGAGTTTCATTTGTTCATACCTCTTAGAAAGTTGAGGTGGTAGTTTCAATTGCACAGCGGTTCTTTAGTGGATCAAGGCAGCTAATTACGTGAACAATGAAAGTCTCAAATATTTGTCTCAGGCAATCACCCTCTTAAAATGGACGCATCTTCTGTGGTGATAAAATGACACGTTTGGTGCGAGTTCTTTCTGTATATTTATTCCCCAATGGCATAACGCAGTCGCATTAAAAATGAAGAGGTCCTGTGTTCGACTCCCCCCTCCTCTGGTGGAAGCACAATGCACACCGGTTCGGACTACACGTTAAATTGTAGGCTTAGTCCCGATTAGCCTATCTGAGCATAAAAGTGGGCTTAAAAACAAACTTAACAAAATCGTCTTCTGGATGCTTGGTGACATAACTTTTTTTTCTTTACTTCAGCTGCATCTACAGATTCTGTTGACATTTTCGGCTGATTCATGTGGCAAAATTTATGTGTGGAACGAAGATTTCTAAATAGGATAAGCCAGTCATTAGCAATTGAATAATTCTGTAGCTTTTTCCATACATAACTGGTTTATTAAAATTTATTCACTTCGGTATTGTAGTGATTATTGTGATTCCTACTTATTAGTAGAACGAATATAAATTTGATATTTCACATACCATATGATATTTGAAGATGACAGGTATATAAAAACTGTAATGAAATAAAAAAGAAGGGACACTTCTGGAATTTAAATGCAGAGCTAATTAAAACTATATTATACTCTGATCACATCACCTCCATCTTCGGCCGAGATCAAGAAAGTATGGGGCCCTAACTCCACACCCCCTATACGCCTTCATGGCGTGGTGCAAAGCATAGGGGAGCACTTTACATTACTTTTTATTATACTCTCTAGCATACTTAAACCCGAAGGTTTATGGCTGCAGCAACACAAGCCTTCCATCTGTCCCTATCCGGAGCCTCCTAAGCCTACTAGCTGCTTTTAATCATGGAAGTATTCATTTGATCACAATTTTTGTTTCAATAGCTCTAGTAATTACTTTCACTTTCTAATGACAAAATTTACTTTTTATGGGTTGATAATATGTGAACATTTCAGCATAGATAATATTCACAAGTAAAATATACATGTTATGAACACCAGAATACACTCATTTATTGAATCATTCATATATCCCCAAGTATATATACTTATTGAATTTGATTGGGTGGGCAATCGGGTGGGCACAGGGATTTTTGGGTGGGCGCTTGCCCACCCGTGCCCACCCCTGTCGCCGTCCCTGGTATTGGCCGAACTCATGTTCCTTCTAAAAGCGTACGCCGTATAGTTTTGGAACCCAATCGCTGCCACTGATCCAATGTAAACATTAATATTGGGAAATCATGATTAAAATACATGGGTACAAAACATTACAAGAATCTGCCCGTCTCTAACCACACAAAGTATTCTGAAAGTCCCTGTGCCCTTGATAATAAGCAAGAATTAGACTGCATAAAACTGATAATAAAATGACTCATTTTAACACAGTGTTATTCCTTGTACACTGCTCCATGCCATGATGGCATTAGGGCTTCACATATTGTGATCTCAGCGATACTGGAGTGATGTAATCAGCACCATGATCAAGCTTCTTTGCCCCCGATACCTGTTGATTGAAGCCTACGAAAGCCCAAAAGATGCTTTATGCAGGAAAACATTGAAAAATCCCCACCGTGGAAACCAATGCAGGTCTCTGGAATGGCAGTTGGATGCCCTACTGAACCACAATATAACACTTCCGAAATATTAAAGAATATAATGGATTTCTCATTAGAACAATAGTGCGGACACCACTATTCTCTGCACACAGTATGTTGCATAACCAGGTGTGATGATTCATTTTTGTAACATTTGTGGTGTGATGCAGCCAAGTGAAGTTCAAACAGAAACATTCTGTCCCTCCATGGTGTGATGCCTGCTTGCCTTCACTATGACCCAGGGTGCAAGTTTGCTTTATTGTCTAGGGATATAGGCAGGTCATTGGGAGATGCGGCCATGACAAAGCAAAAGTATAAAAATATTGGATTTTAAATATTTTAGAGAAGTAAAAAATAAGTCAGAATGTTCTCATATTCGTATGAAATTAGTCAAGTGACGGCGCAAGAGATTTTCTAAGTTTTAGCGCATGGTAATGAGAGCCCAGTTCTACCTTCCATACCCACCTGTCCTGCTACGTTTCCTGTCGAATGCGATGGTGTCAGGCATCTCAGCTCATCGCAGAATTCTGCAAATCAACGGTCAGTCAACCACCTGCTCTTGAAAGAGCCCTTTCTTTCAGCCCCCATGTTTACAAACCTGGCAGGGTTTCTGTGATGTCTTAAAGATGAAACTTCTCAGAGTGTCTGCTATTTCCAGCACTGTAAAGCATGTAACACACTTGTTTTAAAGAGGAAAGACAAAGTAAGCAGAAGCATAAATTTACTCACGGTTATTGCTGGAAAAAGAGCAACTCTTAATCCACTGTACATATTTCTCCATCTAATTTTTTGGATCCTGCAGTTCAAATCAGACAGAACCTTTTTCCTAGCACATCTTACCTTCACACTAGGGATGGCCAAAAATATCAGAATTCCCGAAAATTTAAAATCTCAATTAGGAAATTTTACTACCTGGATTTCAGGGGCAATCCAAATTTCAGAGAGAGGTTAAACAATTTTTTGGGTAGAATTTTTAACAAAGTTTCGTCTTCCTCATATTACGATCATATACTCTGTAGGAAAAAAGAATCTATTTGGCCATCCCTACTTCACACGTCGTGTACAAACACTCTTATCATTATCAATGTAGAAAGAGTCCCTTTCATTAGTCTTTTCTTTGGTGTAATTCCTAGTAATTCAGATTTTAAATCACGTTCGTAATATTATAGTAAAATATGTTAGCAACCTTAAATTTTGTATTTTCGATAGGATTTGCTCTCAAAAGTTTTTGGAACTTCTCATCACATGAAAAATGTATGGTAAACAAACTCAGAATTTTCTTCATAATGTGGACACGTGCTTACAGCACCGTGAGATACTATTACTCAGGTACTAGAATATGAATCACATGACCTTGGCCTTTACCTTGGAGAAATATTGCTAAATCTTCCAAACCAAACATAAAATACACCATATGCTCAATTGGCCTCATAATAAACTTTTTTTCTCTTGACAGTGAACATTACATATGCTCATATGCTACATGCTTTTCATATAGTCTAAATTGAATAAAAAAATTATTTACTTCAGCACCAGACATCATGTATTACTAGTGCAGGTATCACCTCTAGTCTTATAGACCAGCACTTGACACTTCTCTTTGAGTAGTGCCACTTGGCAGTCATTGGTGCTCAAAAGGCTCTTGCACCATGGGGTTTAGTTGTGTCAATAGAAAACATGTCAGAATAGATACCACAAGAAAAGTAATGCAAATGCTACACTAATTGGCTTTATTTAATGGGTACAAAAAGTAAAATATTTGTAATACACAATAAAAAATACTTTTAACTGCCATCCAAAACACTTCTAAAATCTTTAATTGTATTGCATACTGTAGTATATACCTCTTCTTATATGGTTTGCAAAATTACAGTGATAAAGTTGTTGCAAGGTTCAATGCTGTGCTGGCAGGCTGCATTCTGCTACATGCTGCACACACCAAAACTTTGGTATAATTCTTGAAGCTTTCCTGGTGGCGAATGATGATGAGGTTTTCTCGGGATATCAACCAAGTGATTTCCGGGTAGGCTTCCGAGCTTTTGAGAGCTAACCAGGCCCGTAGCCAGGGGAGGCTTAGCCCCCCTCTGGAACTGCCATCAGCCCCCTCGACATTAGGCAAAACAATTCTGTGTAATTTGTTTGCAGTGAAAATATAGACAGCAGATATCATTTTGCTCACAACTTTGGTGAAGGATAAATTCACAGACCATGAACAACAGCTAATACATTTGTTCATCTTATTTATAAGAAGAAGTCTAAGTTGCGGCAAGTATTTAGAAGATTCTCTTCTCTAGACTCTAGAAAGTTCTTTCCCAGGGGAGCTTCTTTATCTGTACCTTCGCCGCCCTTATCGCAACCTCCAGTTTAGAAAGATATCTGCCAATTCGATGTCATCATGCAAATTCCCTCCGCTTCTGCGTCACAGGTCAACAGCCCCCAAGTCGGAAGGAAGGGGAGATTCATTGCTTCCGCTGGGGATGGAATGTACTGTAACCACTATGATTTAATATTGTGCATTTTTGCTTGTGTGATATAAATATCTGCATCATCAATAGTAGTATGGAGTGTGCAGTAAGGGATGATTTCAGTGGGACTCAACACTTCAAAAATCGATCTTTTAATGTAGTATTTGTATGATATTTCTAAATTTCATTTAACTTAATGACCACTTCCCCCTTCCCCAATCCCTCCCACACACACATAATTTACCTTCTTTTAATAGTGTTAAACTTTTGAAAATTACTCTTGGTTTACAAAGCCCCCTGATAACCTATGAGCCCTCCCTACGTAGCTACGGGCCTGGAGCTAATGTCGCTCTCATAAAAGATGCAATAGCCATCCATGGCGAAAAAGAAATCCTCAAGAGACATGGGAATCGAACTGGCAATAGTCGACTGGGAGCACGGGCATCGGAGAGACGGTACCTGATTTGCCAGCCACCTACACCAAATACATATAACCTCACCCTGACACATCTGTGCACTTCAATCCCTGGAGATGAGAGTGATGTTATAGTGGAACCACGAGCAAAACAACCTGCGCAGACCCGCGACTCCTGTGCACCATACCCCCGAGAGTAGGGGAGGGGGAGAGTGGACCATGCTTCCTTATGGCCCGAGGAGGAGGGAAGAAGGGAAAGCTGCGAGGGTACTTTCATCCCAAGGTTTTTTTCCTTGTGGTCGATTTATAGCTCTCGAAAGCCTATCTGGAAATCACTTGGTTGATATCCCGAGCTCTTCATAATTTTGATACGTTGCAAATGTGATAAGGCAGCCACATGAATAAGTAGAAATATATGAACAAGTGTTCTTGTGTTACCAGATAAGTTAATTCGGTGTTAGCATCCAATGTTCCAAGTGCATACATTGCTCTCATCATCCCTGAAATGTTGGACGCTAACATCGATTTAACCTGAGCGGTAATTCAAGAACACTTGTTCGAATCACATTGCCAGGAAAGTTACAATTTCTACTTTAGAAATGTATGGCCTGGAGAAGAGAGGAAAGGCCCAATAATGACATCAAAATGTAATCAAGAATTTCATGCTGTATACATTAAATCTTCCACAGAGTCCATGTGCTAAAAAATTAGTTCCTGTAACACTTGCACTTTATTATTCAATGTTCTTTACACAAAATAATGGGGTTTCTTCACAGTGATGCCATACTCGGATAAAGCAGGAGTCAAATCTTCCATAGTTAAAGCATAGCGTCTATCTTTGCCCTTTGTTTTTGTCGTTTGGTTTGAGCTGCGGGTCTTGCAATGTTGCAAAGCATCATTGGCTATGTCAGAGATGAACTTCTGAGCTGACAATGACACAAGACGAACTCTGGAAAGAAATGAAGGTAAATTTGCTACATAAGCATCACAATGAAGCAGGGTGGATAAAAATTATGATTTTTATTTCAAAAAATAATTTTTGATGATTATTTTTATTTAAATAGATTTTCTTTAATTAAAAAAAAAACATGTTCAAAATTGCTGGTATGATTTTTGGCACATACATATAGACATTTTTTTTATATATAAAAAGGCTCTTTCTAGTAAACGGCTCTGAAAAATATTTGAACAAGTTGATTAAAGCAAATAAAAATTATATGTTATTTTGTTTCTGATACTATGAACCTACTATGGAATTGTTTGTTGAGTGTGTTAATGAAACTATAATACATAATTTCAGTAACTTTTCTTCCAGTGAAAATAAAACATTCTAGATGTACTCCATAATAGTAACTTAAAATATTTTTTTTATTTTGAAGTCATTGTAACTGAATTTTGGCAATGCTTTTAATAATAGATTGCAAAATATCAGCTGCCATGTTTATTTACAGTTTAATGATAATGACACTATTTATGGTTTAACATGATTAGTATTTTGTATATTTTTCTGCACAAAATGTTTGCTATTTTTACCTATAAAAATTATTGAATATTAAATCAAGAAAATTAAAGTGTGTTTACAGTTTACGTATTACATTTCCTTCCGTATGAGCTTCATCCCATCAGTACATATTTTTTCCCCCTTTCTATTCCTTTCGTAGAGCCTAATGACCACTATTAAATGATTACGAGATTAATGCATTTTCACCAAAAGTTTTTCTGATATCTACAAAATTCTTATGTACATTAAAGTGATTTAAATCAACCTGACTTAAATCAAACCACATTGCAAGGAAGTAAAGCAAAACACTATTGCTTCATGGCTGATCACTAAAACTAGATATTCTTGGGGAGGTATATTGTCACTTTTGCACATGCGAAGGCTGTACACCAAGTAACAGCTAGGTTCAGATTTTTCTGGGGGAAAAAAATTACAGAACATTGCTAACTAAAATAATTAACTAAATATCGAAGAAGGCATGTTAAGTACACAGAACATGTACTCAGCCAAATTTAATCTTCCTGAACAGTAGATTGTCTACAAATGTTCCTATGAGTTACTGAGTTTGTTTTTAAGTCCACTTTGTGCACAGATAGGTTAATCGGGACTGGAAATGGTTTTAAAAAACGTGAAAGGCAAACTTGTTTGATTCAGAAGAAAACAGCTGCTATTGTCCACACTATTTAGGAAAGCAGTCACCCAAAAGTGGTTTAAATAGCCTTTCTGGGCAAATCTTTGTAGATTGTGTCTTTGATCTTTACAGCAGCTATGAATGAAGTGTAAGAAAACAAACCCAAGAATCTGAACTGACAAAACTGATTCAGTTCATGCACTGGGATACATTATAACAACTCTTCAAACTGCTTTCCTAGTTGAAGTTCACTATGATGTTTCTTATAGAAACCCCATTATAGTACATGATGCATGAAAATGCCTCTGACTTTGTAGTTGTGCATGACAATTGTGGAATGGGCAAATAATAGCTCTATAGTCCATGTTCTACCTCATGACTAGACCTCGGATTTTAAACTATTTTTTTCCTTTGCAGGTAAATAAGAAATAAGTTATGTCAGCGTTTAATTAAAAAATGCAACAAGTGATCAAGTTTTATAGTGCCTAAACCAAACCTTTTCTTAGGTTTTTATATATTTTTTTAAGGTTTTACATTATTTTTACATCACACAGAGGTATTTGTTCTGTTTGGTAATGAAAAATCCAATGACTAACTTGATTGAAACATTCTCTCTGCCTATTTCCCTATCTCTAAATCCATAATGTTTTTCGAAGCTCTAAACAAAGCAAAATGTCTGGCGCCACTTTTGCCTGCACAGTCCAAAGTGCAAACTTCTGATCCGCTAAATTTTGGTGCTTTCTAGCATTCAAATTTGCACCACTGACTAAGCATCTGTTTAAAGATCATTTTCAGCATACAAGATGATTCTTACAGATAAAATCGGGGTTTTGTCTGAGGATGATAATGTGAAAAATATTGTTATGTATTGTGGAGGAAATAATACATAATTCATTTATCATATTGATTAATAACTTTTGCTAACAGTACAAGTATTAGTATTACAATAATTAGTGGATAATTTTGAAAGTGATGCATATAAATGAAAATTTGGTTAGAAAAATAATATTTTTGATGGTTACATACAGGGCTCGAAAATCACCAGGTTGCCATTGCGACTAAAAATTTCAGCCTGGCGACTGTGATCTTTTGCTGTAATATTGCCGTTTTTTTAAGTTTGCATTTACAAAATAATTAAGATTATAAGTTCAAATTGCAGTACAGAGTAAGTTAGTTAGCAAATGATTTTTTTTATCAACGTTGTGAACATCCCATAGAATCAGTAACCATTTCTTACTCTTTGTCCCCCAACCCTCATTTCCCGCTTTCTCACATGATTTAGTGATGTTTTGAATATGGTGATGCTCAGCTTCTTATAGATTCATTGATTTTTGATTGATTTGCTTTCTTTTACTTCGCTTTTTGTGCCATTTTTGCGAAGATTGGGATGAGTGATGATATGATGAATGAACACTCACAAACATCCATGCCCATGCTGGGAATCAAACCCGGGACCCCTGGTGTCATAGTGCGATGTGATAACCACTCTGCCACAGGGGCCGGCTTAGCTTCTTATAGTAGTTTTATGCATTACAGATGTGCGGTACAGAATTTCTTGGGTCGGGGTGGGAAATTTTTAAAATCTCAATATTCGGGATGGGAAATGTTCGAAACATCCCGAAACTCTGAAAATCTCTAGTTCTACACATCATTTTCACCTAAGTGCTTGTTTTTGCATTTCCTGGTACAAAAACTTACCATTTCAAATAAGTTCCAGACATTTACAGTGCAGAAAACTTCCAGAATTAACGACTCTTTAAAATGACCATTCGGTATTTCCCGACTGCTTGGTATCCCAAAAAGTTGGGAAGTTATTTCCTGAAGTCGGGATCAGAACAGAATTTTTTTTCCCCGATCCCAACTTTTCGGGATCCCGCACACCCCTAGTTTGCACAATTGCTAGTAGGTGGTTTCCTGGCGACTGATTTTCAGAACTGGCACCTAGCTCTGAAGATTTTTCGAGCACTGGTTACATATATCTATTAAACTTTCTCACGGTTCCTTTCAAAATCTGTTTATAACAAGTGTACCTAATTAGTATTTTTAAGGATCTTTGAACCATTTTAAGTTTTTTGGAACCTACTTCAGGATTTTTAAAGGCTAATTTAATATTTATAGAACCTATTTTATGATTTTTAGAACCTATTTTCGGATTTTAATGACCTATTTTATGATTTTTAGTCTATTTTAGGAAGCTAAAAGTACATTTTTTTTAGACTTTTCGGGATCCTGCACACCCCTAGTTTGCACAATTGCTAGTGGGTGGTTTCCTGGTGACTGATTTTCAGAGCTGGCACCTAGCTCTGAAGATTTTTCGAGCACTGGTTACATATATCTATTAAACTTTCTCATGGTTTGTTTCAAATTTTGTTTATAACAATTGTACCTAATTAGTATTTTTCAGGATCTTTGAACCATTTTAAGTTTTTTGGAACCTACTTCAGGATTTTTAAAGGCTAATTTAATATTTTTAGAACCTATTTTATGATTTTTAGTCTAATTAGGAACCTAAAAGTACATTTTTTAGAACCTAAAAATCCGAGGTCTACTCATGACTCAGCAAAGATGGTAGCTGTGAAAATAGGCATCTACCTATCACATAGTCAGTCAAGGGTTAAAGACTGTTACTGCTTCCTTTGTACAAGGTTGGGTAAGAAAGCCAGTATTATGTAGATATTTCAGTGAAAATTATGTAAGTAAAAGAGGAATTTATTGGAAAATAATGCTGATACATTGACAAATGTATGCTGTTTACAGTATAATTAAAATCAAATCTCACTTTTTGAAGACATTCCCAGCAAACAATGTCTGCCTGAATGCTGACTGCTAGGGAATTTGGAGTAGCATGCTAGATTTTCTTGAGTCACTGCTTCATGCAATATTACAGAAATGTATCAGTTGACTTATGGCTTGCCACGCTGTGTGATGACCAGGATACTGCACACAAGTAGCATTAAATTATATGGATCATTATGCATTCATCCACAACTGGCTAGTCTCAACCACCATGAATGACACAGAATTAAGTGGCAGGTAGCACAATAGCCAGTGTCGGCAATTAAAGGGAGCATAGGGAGTCAGTTTCCCCCACCACCACTTTTTGCCATTTTTGCCCTCGCGTTATAACCTCTTAATGCTAAGCCTTGTCTACCAAGGAAAAGTAAACTGTCCTTGTCCCTCCCCCCAGTTTTGGCACCCAATCGCTGCAACTGTCACTAGCAGTTGAAAATAGTGTGACCAATCTGTAATATATGTCCTAGTGCAATTACACTTGGTGCTTTTTGTTGAAAATGGAGATGGAATTATTTATAATTGAAATCGAAAACAAAAATCCATTTGGGACATATCCAGTAAAAAATACAGTAATAAGGAATTATAAAAATATCAGATAAGTAAAGAAAGTATAAAGATACTAATGATCATACACTCAGTTTTCAAGTAATTAGATATAGCTTTGATGTCACTGGCTGCACAACTGATGGTGATACTGGTAATTGTTCTTTTAGCTCTGCTCACTTGCAAACCCCCATCATCTTGACCTGGTTGTCCAGTGCACACCCACCCTTATGATCACCAGCTTATCCATAACTTCTTAACCCAGAATAGCAGAGAAAGGAAAGAACCCTTGGACATCAATGGTGGAGTCATTATATTCAAAACAAGTTTCTACAGTGAATGTATGGTGATTATCCAACCATACAGCACATACAACACTGCCATAGTACATGTATTTCTTTCTGATATAAATTTTGCTGAACCCTTTATTAGTAATACACTAATCCCAGGCACATATCTAGAAATATGTTGTTTTTTATTTCAGGGGGGGGGGGGTTGAACCAAGGATCTCAGGAATAATAATAATGTTTACATTAAAATAATTATATTATTATTACACGAATAGGTAAAATGACTGTATAAGAATAGCGATATAATAGTGCATATTCATTACGTAGCTTACCTGTAGTTAACATCGGAATAATTTACATAAAAGTAAGTGTCCTGGCAATGCAATTAATGTCAAATAGATGAATAATTGAACACTTATCGAATAACAAAAATGATGTTACATGTTGTTGGAGAAAAGTAAGTTTCTGATTAATATTTTATGCATATTATTTTGAGTAGTAGTGTACATAAATTTTCTTTGTAATTCAAAGCCGTATGATCCCAATATAATCCTTGCCTTCTAAAAAGTTCAGAGGAAATTAATAACCATCGATTATGCAACAAAAGCTAATATTTTCATTACTTAATTGTAGTATTTGGTAAGATGCCTGGACCCCCCTAAATACGTCCTTCAAAGCTGTATGATCCCAATATAATCTTTCTCTTCCAATAAGTTCAGAGGAAATTATACAACAAATGCTAAACGAGTATATTTGCATTATTTAATTTTCATACTTAATAAGTCTTTCTGGTGGGGAGGAGTGGATCTGGACCCCCTAAATAAATACGTCCTTCGTGTCCTTCAAAGCCATTTGATCCCAATATAATCCTTGTCTTCCAATAAGTTCAGAGGAAATTATACAACACAGGCTAAATGCATATATTTTTTCATTATATAATATTAGTACTTAAGTCCTTCAGGGGTGGGGGTCCGGACCCCCTGAAACCCCCCTAAATACATATTTGACTAATCCTTCCATGACAAAAGCTGATAAACAGTAGCACCATTATGTACACTGGAAAAAGCTACTTACATCCTCGGATCAGAGGCCTCAAATCCAGCTGAGTGGAGATAAAATGCAGACACAGCATCTGGAATCTGGAATATAATATTAAAGCAAAGTTAGTGCTAATGGTGATCCATACAGATATGAGGTTTTCAGTTAATTCTTAGACACTAATGCATTCTCTAGTATGAAAATAGTGTATGTATCATCCAGTTACATGTTGTACCTTTCCCATGTATACCACTTACCATCGCTTATATCTTTAGCTAACAGTAACATTTGCATAAATACAATATACACTGACTGTGTGTCACACTTGTTTCCGGGTCAGTGGGAATGTGCTTTAAGTGAGTGAGGCAGACTGGGACAGGAACCAGTCAGTCAAAATTACTGACCAAATAATGACCAATTTAGTTACAACCTAGTGATAAGTTAAAATAATATAATAACCCATGGCCCAACAGCTCATGAGGGCCAAGGCTAACATACCCAATGCCATCCTCACTCCCACCAGAGCTGGAAGATCATCCAGCCAGTTACGGGGTGACGTGTGGTCAGCACGATGAACCCCCAGTCATGGTTGTAGGTTTCCATGACTGGGTTACGCTTCCCCAAGGAGACTCGAACTTGCGCTTCCCGTAGTCAGGCCCAAAGCCTAACACCTTAGATTGGAAAGCCACAGTGCGGGACTAGTGATAGGTTAGCATATGAAAGTAAACTGGAATTTCATTGAAAATATATGGTTTCTGACATTCATATCCCTCCTAGTCAGTCCTTTGCTTATTTTATTTCTTAAATGCAAAACTAATGCTTTTATGAAGAATAAATGTGTTTATTGATTTGGCACACTCAGAAGATGTGCTACATAGAAATTTAAGCAGAATATACGGCTGTTC
The DNA here is from genome assembly GCF_977018435.1 of Lepisma saccharinum. Lineage (NCBI taxonomy): Eukaryota > Metazoa > Arthropoda > Insecta > Zygentoma > Lepismatidae > Lepisma > Lepisma saccharinum. The sequence goes on from NC_139257.1 coordinate 15,087,904, forward strand.
GTAAACTCCAGCCAAGTCAGCCGAAGCTGGCTACATCTGTTCTTAAACTCAATCCAAGTACGGCTAGCTCCGCCCACTTCCGGCTCCCTGACGTCACGGTGACGTATCCGGCTTACTTGGCTCGTAAGATTCGTAAGCCGTTCTCGATGCGACTGAGTTGGCTGACTGCAGACGAAAACTAGCAGAAAACACGACGCACCAGCTTTCAATGGCCGGCAATCATTTATTTGATGCCTTCGTAAGTCAGACAAGCCAACTGAAGGAAAAGATGTAGTTAATATTATCTTATAATTTTTTCCGTAGATGTTATATATGGGAAAAATATGCAAAAACTGGTATCCGAAGAAAAAAGAATAAAACAATAAAAAAAAGTTTTTTCATTTGAACTGCAATGAAATAAATATTTTAAAGCTATTTCATTTACCATAATTCAACGTTATTAGTTTGTGTTAATACACGGTACACTAAACTAAATTCACCAACCAATAAAATACTAGAAAATAATAATTTTTGATATGTAGCACGGCCGTGTATGTAGGCATACAGTTGATTCAGTTTTTTTCCGTTATTTTTTGTGCCAATTTATAAAATTTGTCAAAATATCATAATAATTTATATTGATAGCCGAGCTTTATATAAAGGTGAGATTTAGTGCCATTTACACCTAATACTACATCTAAAAGAGAGTCCACTGCTTTTAAACATGCTCAAGATTCAAGCAGACGATCCACCACGCCATAATCCACGCTGTTCGTAAACTGCAGCATGGAACAGCTTCGCTAGTGACGTCGACGTGACGTTTTCTATGACGTCTGCGCAATCCACTCGTAAGACCTGGGCTGAGTTGGCTGGAGTTTACGAACAACAGTAATGCCTCCAGTACATGTCATTCCTCTACCAACTGAGCTGCTGAGCCAGCCATGTATTTATTAGATTTAAAATTAAATAAAAGATTTTGATTTGATTTGATATTTGTTGTTTAGCGTCACTTTTCTACCACCTTTGGCTAATTGCAAAGATGAGCACCATCGAGGTTGACTTTTTCAAACAGAAATTACGAGGGTCACTATTTATATTTTGAGCCTAACAATGAAAAAACAGGAATTTGGCATTGAAAACTGCTTTATTGTTTTTCGAAGTATTCTCCTTTATGGTCAATACACTTTCGCATTCGTATGAACCATTTGTCAAAGCAGTTTTTCCAATCTTCTTGAGACACCTCCATAATATGGTTTTTGAACGCATCAACGGCATCTTCCGCCGACAAAAATCGTTGTCCACGCAATTTATTCTTGACATTCGGGAACAAGAAGAAGTCATTGGGTGCCAAATCAGGACTGTACGGCGGATGACCCATCAATTCGATTTTTTGACTGTTCATAAAGTCGGTTGTTAGACGAGATGTGTGACAGCTGGCATTGTCTTGATGAAGAATGATCCGACGGCGTTTGTTTGTTTTCCGTATTTGACCGAAGACCTCTGGCAAACAAATTGTTGTGTACCATTCAGAATTGACTGTTCTACGTTCCTCTAAAGGCACAGTTGCCACATGACCAGTTTTCCCGAAAAAACAGGCGACCATTTGTTTCGATGTGCTTCGAGCGCGAACAACTTTTGTTGGATTGGGTTCATCTTGAAACACCCATACAGTCGACTGCTCATATGCATATATCCATGCTTCGTCACCTGTTACAATCTTATATACGTATTTTGAAGCACCACCATTGTATTTCTTGAGCATTTGTTTGCACCAATTGACACGAGCGTCTTTTTGAGTTTTTGTCAAATTGTGTGGGATCCAACGAGAACGTACCTTTCTCACAGCTAAATGATCATGTAATATTTTATATATGCTGGTGGAACTAATGCCTATTGTTGCCTCAATCTCACAGTATGTCACATGACGATCTTGCAGTATTAGGTTTTGCACAGCATCAATGTTTTCTTGAACAAGAACTGATATTGGACGACCTTCGCGAATCTCGTCGGTGAGCGAATGGCGGCTAAGATTAAATTTGTTATACCAGCGTTTCACAGTGGCAAAGGATGGGGTTTCATCGCCAAATGTGGAAGTAAGTTGATCGATGCACTCTTGTCTTGATAATGCACGTCGAAAATCGTAAAAAATCATTGCACGAAAATGTTCACGAGTTAATTCCATTTTATTGTTGTCGCGCAATCTCCAAAGCAACATAAACAACACAAATGAAGCTATTGACAAAACATTTGAAGTACGTTATGGTCAATAATGCCAGACGATTCCGTGCAAATGTCAAATCGTGCCTAACTTCAATCAGTGTTACCAAGGCTCAAAATATAAATAGTGACCCTCGTATAAAAATAATCAAATACTCCCTCTGTCCCATAATTATTGTCCGGTACACCTTTGGTTGTTGTCTCATAATAATTGCCCGATATTGAAACTGTGACACTAGTGTATACAGAAGAAGAACATGAAGAGAAACACGGGAATGAGTCATACAACTTTATTACTCAAGGATCAGTACAAATTGTGCTTTCCATCTGCCTCTTCGTCTGTCATTCCTGTACTACCATTTGGCATACCGGACTATAATTATGGGACAGAGGGAGTAATTATTATTATTGAGTCCTCCTCTGTAGACGAGCGAGTTAAGGCATTCACTCGTCTTGAGATCGTTCGCTACGGGACGGCGTAGGTTCGAATCCGGCTCTGGTCGGAATTTATTCGGACTACGTATAGGGCCGGTGGAAACCCACCAACGTGAGAAAATTGGGGAGCTTCGAATGAGTAAGCATAATCCGGTCCCGGAAACCTACTATAAGGGCTGGGGATACGTCGGGCTGACCCCGCGACTATTACAACACTAGTTGCAGATCTCCACGCTTAGAGGTGACGAAGGAAAGCGTGGGAGGGAGACCAGCAGTCGGTAGGTAAGCCAAGGCCCTTCAGAGCTGTTGCGCAAAGGATTATTATAAACTACTAATAAACTATTATTTTGTCAAAGAATCATTATTATATCCTTGGGGGAAAATTACTTCATACATAAGATGAGTAAATATCATGCAAAACTGTTCTTTCTATTCTGTAATTAACTTTTACAGCCATCATTCATTTAGTCATGAAATTTATGTTGTGAGACCTCTCATATAAAGATCTCATTTTTGGAATTTCAATAAGTCACAGGGAACCTTTATTTAATTGGTTTAATTTTCTGAGTTTACTGCTGGTACACTAATTAACTAACATGAATTGAAGTATGTAATTTACGAAGAGACTGAACAAGTACTAGGGCAAATCGAAAAGTCTTTGCCCCTATTTTATTCAGCCGAAATATTAGTGTGCTCGAGAAACCGAGATATACATTCAATGCAGTAGGTTTTTCTTGGAACGGCCCAGCGTTAACTCTCGGCTGCTCTCCAAACTAGTGGTACGATGGGACAAATGGCTGAACTGCTGTGGTGACTACGTGGAAAAATAGTGCAAGGTACATAGAACAATTCCTATATTTTGATTCCCTGCATGTTTATTATTTTGGATGAAAAAAATTGAAGCAAAGACTTTTTGATTTGCCCTCGTAAATAAAAAAGACCACCATGTGTGATTTGCTCTCTACATCATCTACACCCTGTAAAAATTTACAGGTAATCACGGAAGAGAAATGTGACAAAAGAAGAAGATCAAATGTTCAACTCAAAGACCAGAAGTTCCTCTCTTGTGATTGAAATAAAAAAAAACAGGCATTTCGTTCTTGGTAGACTACATGCACCATTCCATCAAATTTCAATATCACTGGCACATTCCGCAAGTTATTCATATATCTATAGTGAAGGTGCATCCACTCACCGTTGGTGTGTAGTCCTCAAGCTGCAGCAGGAAGTCTGACACGGGTTGTCCTGCAGGTTTGATATCAGGCATTTCTTCTGCAGGGGACATTGGGGTCGAGGGCCTCTGTCCGGAGTTGTCGTTTCCTGCACTGGAATTCATGGTCACAGCAGACTAAGCCTGGAAAAGAGAGAGAATATTGTTTGATTGACTTTGTTTTTAAGTACAACTTATGCAGAGGTATGCTAATCAGAACTGGACCTACAGTTTAAAGTGGGATCCAAACCATGGCCGTAGGCAGGTAAAAATTTCTGGGGGGGTTCACTCATAATTGTTCCCATGGGTGTCGCAAGAAATTTGAATAATAGAAATAATAACAATAATGATTGGTAATTAATAATAATTAAAATTTCATAATAAATAACTAATTAATTCCAAACATATTATTATTATTATTACTGTCCTTATATCCTTGAGGAGATTTTTCTACTCTATCCATCAGAAGTGTGAATATGCAGCAGAATTTTTTTTTTTACGTTTCATGCAGTGCATACTGAAATGCACAGCTACTATATTTTGTTATTAAATTTTAGATACCTCTATAAAAAGCTTTAATAGTAAGAGAGAAATTTTAGTCATAAAGATTATGTTGTTTGACCATTCACATAAAATTTAATTTTTGGAATTTTGAAAACTGTGGAAAACAGTTATTCTTTGGATTAAATGGTAAACCATAACCTGGTGCCTGTATTGTAACCTCAATTTTTTGATCTAATGCCGTTTTTTGTTGGTTATTCTGTTTGAATACTAACTGGACTTTATTTCCGTTATTAACAATAAAACTAACAAACGTTCTGCTATTTTGTAACTTGCAATAACCAATGTCAATTCGGGGGAGTGGTTCTAGAGATCAGTTCGATCCCACTTTCCGGCGCTCATATTATTCCTATACTTATCATATCAGACATCATTATATACAACCACTATGCACTATACAAGTATGTGCTTTATAGGACCACATATAGGTTAAATGTATGTACTTTATCCACCGCTGGGTGAAGTGTAGTGAAGGTAATGCGCTACCAAGCTGGAATGGGAATTGTGGGACAATCACAAGGGAATTTTAAGTCTGATCCAGGAACAGCACTGGAAACAGTGTAGCAGAAGTGAAAATGAAGGTGAACTGCGATTCTGAGAATTGGATCAAATTTCAGAATTCAAAATGTTTGAAAATTCTAGCTAGATCATTTCATAATTGTCTCTTGTATTTTTGTGAAACTGCGAATACTTTTTTGAAAATGTGTTACACATTTTAGTTTCTGAACTCAGATTAATCCAACATGCGGGAAGTTTTGGGGGATTTGAACCCTAAACCTGCCCCCCTCTAAATACGGCCATGATCCAAACTACTATGTACCTGGGACCTTTTGGTTATGGCCTTGAGGGGGGGGGGATGAAGAATATACATGAACTAAATATGCATATTAAATTATTTACTTCACCTAGTTTTTTGTTTTGTGCGTAAACAGTCACTCAATGAAACTGTTTTTTATACATTTATTGCCAGGTTTGGACATGACTTCTAACATATACAGGGTGGTTCATAAGCACTTTTCCAAAATGTGAGAAAGAAAAGTATGCCCTAGTGTAAGCAAAAAAAAAAAAAAAAAAGGGGCTGTAAACCATTTGCAAGATAATTGGGAATGTATTGTGTTAGTATCTGCCACTGATAAGGTTTATGCACGATGGAACTATGGCACATTTTGCTTTTAACTGTGTGATAGCAGGGTGGACATTCTAAGATCATGATAAAATTCAAGTATAATTCCCGATTTTTAAGGCAAACTTTCCAGAAATTCAAGGGAACAAGCAGATATTTTCTCTATTTCAACCTTGCATATTACCACCTCTCACCACCCTCCCACTCACACAAATACATTAACAATATAAAGGTCTGTGTGATTCCAACGTATCCAAAAATTAATTTTCAATTCAATTGAATGGTATATAAATTTAAGGTGCAGAGTTTGCATTTGCCATTTCACGTACTCAAGACTAGAAATACATCTACAAACACAAGTCACAAATGTTACAGGAATATACCAGGTATCCAAAAAAGTTCGTGCCACTGGAACGAAAAGTGAAAGTCAAACGGCATGTGTCGGCAACCCTGTCTGGATGACGTCAAAAGTTTACATTCCCGGCAACCTTCAGTCAGTGCAGAGTTGGGAGGCGTGTCAGTCGCATAGACAGCAGGTCTGTAGGAACTACAATCCTGAAGGGAACATGTCAGTGTCAAAGGATGTTTTACGGCTGTGTTTACTGTATGAGTTCAAATTGAGCAGCAATGCTGCAGCCACTGCTCAAAAGATATGCTCCGCGTTTGGAGAGGCATCAGTGAGCAAGTGCACAGCGCGAAAGTGGTTCAGTCGCTTTGCATCGGGCGATGAGAGCCTCCAGGACAAGGCTCAAGCTGGACGCCCTGCCACTACCGACGAAGCCCTGCTGAAGGAGACCATTGAGCGTGATACACAGCAAACGTGCAAAGAAGTGTCGGAGGAAACCATTCAGTTGCATCTGCACAACCTCGGGAAGACTTGGAAGCTCAGTAAGTGGGTTCCTCACGTTTTGTCCGAGGAAAACAAACGCCAACGGCTCACCATTTGCGCATCATTGCTGTCACGCCACAAGAAAGCCCCATTCCTGGACCAGATATTGACATGTGACGAGAAATGGGTGTTATACAGTAACCGCAAAAGAAAACATCATTGGTCGTCCCCTGGTTCTGTTGCATTGACTCCCAAAGAAAACATTCATCAACAGAAGATTCTGCTCTGTGTTTGGTGGACCAGCGCTGGTGTTGTGCACTTTGAATTCCTAGAGCATGGCAAAACCATCACATCCGAGGTGTACTCGTCCCAGTTGCAAAGGGTTGCAGCTGCACTGCGTCCGAAGCAGCCAGCACTAGTCAACAGGAAAGGAGTGATCCTTCTTCAAGACAACGCTAGACCTCATACGGCGAAAGCGACCAAGGAGGTAATCAACACACTTGGTTGTGAAATTTTACCTCATCCTTCTTACTCCCACGACATTGCCCCATCCGACTTTCACTTGTTTTTGGCCATGGATAACCATTTGCGTGAGCAACAGTTCCGAAACCGAGATGATGTCACGCAGGTTATAGGACAATTTTTTGCTTCTAGGGACCAGAACATTTACAAACGTGGGATTTATAAGCTTGTATCTTGTTGGGAACATGTAATTCAAGCTGAAGTAGCTTATTTTGCTGAATAAAACACAATTGCCAGAAAATACAGAGTCTTTATTTCTCACTGCAATATACGGCATGAACTTTTTTGGGTAACTGGTAGCAATCTATGAAGATTGTTAATTGCACAAGAATTTCAAATTTACCTAATCAATTTCAAGATATCTCATCTAGTAATAATCTTGTGTGTGTCAAATAGATTGTTCTGCCAAGGACACTAAGAAAGCAAATGGATTGAGAGAATTCTGTTTTATTTTCGATGTACCTTTCTTTCCTTTTCCTTCCTCGATAAAAATAAAAACTGTGAAGCACTTGGTACAGGGCATTAATAAATATGTAATGGGATTTGAATTAATAAAAATTACAATTTTTCATGTTTACAGAGCAAATTCAAGCAGAATTCCCGGACCCAACAATTCACAGAACTTCCAGAATTCCAGGAATTCCCGGTGAATAGCGATCATTTGATAGCATCTAACTCAAAGACATAGTCAAGGATGTATCAGCTGAGGTGGGACTGTACCCTGGCCTCCCAGACAAATCTCTTTGCACCTGGGGTCATCTGAAAAATGTAGTATCCATATTTACATATTTTGCCTTTGCTCTGAATTATTCATTTGAACTACAGGATCTCAATAAGACATTTTGCATTTACATGCATTTTAAGGTCTGTACGACTCAATACCAACAAAAACAAATCATTATAGAACCTTGGTCTGTGTGTTTAAATTCAGAACATGCCTCATTATCTATAGAGCGACCACAAACAAAATAACCTTCGGCGAAAAGTCTCCGCACACCTCCTTTTTCTTCCATTCAACTCGGGCCATAAGGAAGCATGCTCCACTCTGCCCCTCCCCTACAAATGGGAATACAGTGCACAGTGGTCACAGGTCTGCGCAGTTTTTATTGCTTTTGGTTCCACTATAATAATCTGCCTGAATTTCACATCACTACACCTCTTCAAAAATATTCTGATCTAACTTTCACTTTCCAATAACAACCAGCTCAGTTAATTCATCAATATAAAAATGTATTCTCTACTTAAATCTTTCAAATCTGTTACCAAAGCCTTATAGGGGTTTCCTAATAATTAAAGCAAAGTAGAAATATACAGGGTGTCTGAAAAGTCATGCAACCAAGATTTTGAGGGTACATAACTTTGGTACAAAAAGAGATAGAGACATGAACCTTGTACTGGGTATTAACATTGTCTTCCTGGGTATTTTTTAAACATTAAACAAGAAAATCATGCTCTACATGAACGTCTAGTATGGGAAAATTTACTAAAGGGTAAAAAAATGTACAAAGTAAAAAGACATGGATGAAAGACAGCTATGGAGTCTCATGAAATATTTTTTTATGTACAAGGTGTCTACAAATGATTGATTAACCAGGGATTTAGACTTGCTTTAATTATTAATGATGTAAAAATTAATGCTTCAGACTTCATCCTGGATGGGGAATGGCCACATCATTTTAATATCTTTACAAAACTTCACTCGTACAAAAATCTAAACTAAACAAACCTTAACCACAACTCAATACAATTTCAGCTTTCAAATATTTAATTTAATCAAATCCTAAAGGTATGAAACAACAATGTAAATTCACTATACTGTAAAAAAAAATAGCAAAAATTCTTCACCACAAGCTTAACTTCTTGACTTTCTTGACCTACCTGTTGAATTCTTGACATTCTTGACTGGCAGACCCTGTCTTATCAGTTATCACCATTCATCCACATTGTGATGAGTCAAAAATGGAAGAAATGCAATGTTAAATAAGCTAAACCAATCAATCAATCAAGCAAATTTTGGATGTACAATACAGATGCATGTTCACATGTACATTGTAACGAGAGGCTGATATGAAAATTTGAGCATTACCAGAAAAGTATTAACATGAAATTTACTTATTAGATTCCAACTGCCAATGTTCTACTGATCTAGCATAACATTTCAGATGTTCCATGATCAACCTGAAGAGTTTATTTTCATCCTTAATTAATGTACATAAATATGTAACTGCAAAAGGTTTAGACTTGACTGGCGATGGATGATAAAATACAGGAGACTAAAATTTCATAAATTCTGTATGATAGAAAAATAACTCCATCATCAGTATTCAAACTGGTTTTGAAGCAAGTAAAGTTACAATGCTATAATATCCTAAAAATGAAAAAAATATACCTAAAACACAAATAGCAATAAAACCAGTATGAAGTTTAACATTAACAACTTTATTGCCTTTTTCTTTGCATTTATTTCAACTACAAAATGCAACTACATATCTTTGTATTTTCTGCATGGCTCATACTGAACACAACAAAATTATAAAAGTACACGTTACACAGAACAAATGAGAAATTTTTACTCAAAATTTTCTACATGCTTAAACAGAGATAAATACTATTTTGGCTTACATGCTTTAATAATTATTAAACATGAATAAAATAGTATGTTGCATTTTTATATTAGAATTTAAACACATTAAAACAAATAAAGTAAACACTCCATAAATATGTTATTTTTTTAAAGACTTTGGTCCCCACATAGGGGCTATTTGCTAAGAAAACATATTCAAGTACATAGGTGCAACAGCACATAGTATGCCTTCAACCTGATAACAATACTTCACTAACAGCGATCGTTTTGCCTTTTCCCTTTTGTATTAAAATATTTTATGATTATCTCAATGCAAAAGTGTTACATTATACAGGGTGTTCCAACAAGAATGCCAGATTTGAATGTGCCATTGTCTTGTTGTTGTTGGTTGATTGAGTGATTGATTTGCTTTATTTTACTTCACTTTTTGTGCTACTTTTGGTTAATTTGTGAAGATGGAGATGAGTGATGATATGATGAATTGACACTCACAAACATCCATGCCCAGACTAGGATTTGAACCCGGGATGCTGGCATCTTAGCAGGTGCTTGCTAACCACTCCAACAAAGGGGTTGGATTGTTGTTGTTGGGTTGGCAGTACTGTTCTTATAAGTACCTATCATTGAATAATTTGAGATTGATAGGATTTTTTCACGTTATTAAATCTGGAATTCTTGTTTGAACACCTTTTGCTTCAAGTAACACAACAATCTACTTTCTATGTCAACTGAGAATATAAATTTGTCACTCAGTATTATGAGACTAAACAATTTAACAAAACCATTTCTCTGCATACTTTTAAAAAATCAAGTTAACCAAGTGTTTTCAGCTAAGAACAAAAGTTCTACTAAATGAAGTTATTTGATTTAGAACAATGCTCATAAATATGATAGCTAACTAATATGTATGTCTTTCTTCTTATTGACTAGATGACAACATTTTGCAATAAATAAAAACCATCAGTGTAAAAAAAAAAAGTTAATTTTGCACTCAGTAAAAACATTTAAAAAATGCATTCATAATTACCAGGAAAGATCAACTTATGAAAGATCCATTGATATCTAACACCTGTGATAAGCATAATAGATAAGCTACACATTTACACTTAAGCTCCTTTTGAGTTTTACTTTTCTGCTGTTATTAATCATTAATTATAGTGTTACTTCCACACAAAAAGGAACAAAAAAGAATGAATCGTACTTGTTAAGGGAAAAACAGATTTAGGTGCACCAAAATTTGTGAAAAGTATTGGAGAGGGTATTCTTTCACTGGGCCAGCTATCCAAATTAAAGAAAGAGAGAGAGAGAGAAGGAAGGTGATACCAGTACAGATGAATCAAATGCAACTCACATCGAGACACACATAAAAATATCTCCATCAGGAATAATTGTGTAAAACTTTCCCTACACGTACAAGGGAGAATCGAAAAGTCTTTGCACCTTAGGAAATGCCAAGTTCAGTGGCAGTGTCCTTCAGATGAACACGTCGATCAACTTTCACCATTTCATCAACACTGGTAATATCCGGTGTCAGCGAGGAACGAGGTCAGCCCGATCGCTCATTGTCCTCCACATTTTCCCGTCTATTTTCAGACTCCTTGCACCAACACTGCACACTTTGCACTGATAGACACTTGTCCCCATACATTGGCCCCATTTCCCTGTGGATATCTGTGGCTGTTTGTCCTTTGCACCATAAAAAATGAATAACACTTCGCTGCTCATATGGTATGGACTTCCTGAGCACTCCGGCCATCTTTGCCAACTGATAACAGTGCCGTGCCATTGAAGAAATCGAAATTTACAAAATGGCCGTTCCAAGAAAAGCCTACTGCATCGCTCGTATATCACGCTTTTTTGTAATAACACGCACAACAAGCTAGAAAAAAATTAGGTGCAAAGACTTTTCGATTCTCCCTCGTACATTAGTAAAATTAGCAACTTGTATACAGTGGATGTGTGGATAATTAGTAATGTGCTGACAGAAAGTGGTAAAATTTAGTGGCAGCTTCTAAAAAAAGTAGTTCCGTTGTATGAAAACCTAAAACTGAGATATGCTCTGTACCACTCGAGTAGTTTTTCTTAATGACATGCACTGTGTGTCAATTAACTGCAGGCGAATTACAAATAAAACTAGTATGTTTTTAATCAATTATTAACCCTGCAACCGTGAAGGTGAAGTTCCCTGTGCATATAGCAACATGCCATTAAGGCATATTTAGGGATGTGGGGTATAGGGCCCAACACTCTCTTGATCTCGCCTATTTTGGAGGTGATGTGGCCAACACCACACCTTAAGTACCTATTGATTTGAGGATGGATTATACCCGGAGCCACATTATGCAGGGACAAGGTCAGAAAAACTCCTATCTTAGATCAACCACTACGGGAATCGAAGCCGCATGGTAGTCAGATGCCCTTCAGACTGGACCACCTCAATTTTTATTACCATGCAAACAGCCATAGTAGAAGGGTGGGGGAGGGGCTCTCAGTATCTTCCAATCAACAATGTTCCTCAGAGGATGCTTGAACATTGAGTAAGTTGATACTTGTGTCATTCCTTTTCAAAGTCTGCTAGGCTAAAATGAGAATGAAAAAAAGTGGTGTGCAAGCATAGCCTACATGAGTATTATCCATGTTGAAAAAAAATCCAGCATAAATATTGCAGGATTAAGGTAAAAATACCTACACGACAGCTTTCTATGAGCCGTAAAGAATATTAGAAACAACTTCAATTTCAAGATTTTTTAGTAATAATAGAGCAACAAGAATAGATTTTCCTTTCAATAAGAGGAACATGGTACATGATTTCTGGCCAGAAACCAACAATAATTAGCATTGTACTTAATATTTGACAATAATTTTATCCTATTTAAAATTATGATTTTCTTGTGCAGGTCTTTGACAAATAAATAATAAAACATAGTTTTATGTTGCATCACAAAGCTACACAATTTGTACACAACCTTAATTTCAAAGAATTTCTGCTTTCCAACAAAAGCATTGCATTGTGACTAGTATACATTGTGCATCAAAAACATTATTTGGAAAATACACAAAGACAAGTGTGCAATCAACATTAGTTGTAAAAAAAATGTCTTTTTAAATATTACAAAATAATAGTTTTTGACCAACCACCTCAAAACACAAACAAAAAGCAAGATACTTCCACTAAATATAATAAAAATAATACAAAACAAAACAAAAACAATGCCTCAAAATAAACACACAGTATTTGCTTACTGTTACCTTTAAACCATAAACGTTTGATTACACCTCTGACTAAATATACAGGTAAGCTGCATGAAAGTTGACAGCTTATCTCAGCTTGTTCATATCGCCTTTAGAAGCACATAATCAAAATCATGATTAAGTCAAAGCAATAAGAATTATGCAATCTTTTAAAAAGAACCAAATACGAACACATATTCTGCCACCTGAAAATCCGTTATAACACTACACGGTGTTTTGGTTTCTATAATGCCAAACCATTCTTCCAGCTATACTGACATGTAAGTACTTCTTGTGTACGTCATTTACAAAATATAATTTAATATCCACATACGCATCTTTAGAGTATCCAACAAGATAGAGCAAAAAGGTCAAGATTCAGTCATGACCCAAGTTACCAGTTAAATTAAAAAAAGAAGCAAGTTCAAAACTCACAATAAAATAGTAAAAACATATTATTTTCAACATATTTAACAAGTTGAATTTCTGTATTTTGCAGTAACTTCCTTTGTAACAACGAAGGTATTTTCATTATTTTTTTCTATTACTATCTTTCCTTTCTCCTCCTTTTCTTTCAGTGTTGAACTAATTATGTAATACTGCACTATTTGAAGTCAGGTCTCGGAGTCAATATTACATTCAGTACAACAACATACTATACAGGAGAGGGGAATTGTCTTGTTCCGGTTAAAAATAAAGTTTACGAGGAGAAAGATGAATACTCATTTTTCTACTATTCATGTTATTCATCTAATATGGCACGCAGTTGGCAAAATATAAATATTTGACCTTGAAAGATATTTGTAAAAACCTGCAATTCATCTTTGGTTGATATTTATGGCAAATCAATTATTAATGCCCTTCTAATTCACGTGCACATATTCTACGATAAGACCCGATGTAAAAGGAGATCTCTCAAATTATGAAGTTTGATATTCACATGCTTCTCTCCTCAGTGACAGATTATTAGCTAATATGCTTTGCACAGAAAAAAAATATAACTTCTGTGCATTATTAAACAACATGGCAAAACTGTGCAAACTAGGAACACACAAATAATACAATTATTTCTAAACCTCACACATCTCTTGAAAAAAAAAAGCATGTGCAATGCCTACATACTTACAGCTTAAAATCACAAAATGCAGCTGATGGCGTGAAGACTAATAAAAAAATTAGATGAACAAAAAACTTCTAACTGCACATTTTTATGGTTATTTTGTTGATGTAATTACGATCTCTGTATGTCACTGGCCATGTCAAGAAAGAGAACTTTGTAATAAGAAAAAAATTAGGTGCCGCAAATCAGAGTGCACAAGATGCATTGATGTGAGATCATAATTCATTAGAGTATGCTGCAGTAAAATACATAAATGCTAAAATCAGCTCAAAGTTCCATTATAATCACTTGAATTATAAACATTCCTACAAGTAATATTTGGGAGAAATAGTATATTTGATTCAGGAAAATCCCATTTAAAGGTTGTACCTCGTCAAATAAATATGATAGATAGAAATTGTTTTATTTTTCCATTATGGCATATGATAAGTGCTGATCTCCTTGTACAGGGTGTACACAAATGAATATTGGAGTTGTAAACTTGTATATTTTCTATGTTATACACATCACAAATATGAACCATATATGAAATGAAAGAGTAACTCAACAAGTTTTGATTCTACGCATGCGCAAAATTTGTTTCCTAACTCTGCCGCCTGGCGGAGCTATTCGTAAAGATGGCGACTCCCGAGCGTAAGTCTTTTTGTGTGTTGGAACTCGCAAGGTCTAATTCAGTTGTTACAGTTCAACAGGCTTAAGTTACAAGTTTAAAACTCCGATATTCATTTGTCTACACCCGGTATAAATTACCAACCTCAATCATTAAAATAATTTCAAAACACACACTCACATATTCACATTTAATAGTTTTGGGTGCAAGTGGAGTATATAGCATATTTGCTTTGTTTAAAGTAAATATCAATGATTGTTGTTGTGCCTTTTCAATGAATGATGTAAATTAATGTCAAAAATGGTACAATAATTACAACACAAAGTTATTTTAATGTTGCAAACAAAAATTCATATTTATTAATTTTTGAATTTCTATTTCAATACTAACTGCATTGATGAAGTTCAACAGTTTTAGGTGCATTATCATCGCATAACATGCTTGTGCTATTGTTTCAAATATCTTAACTTGTGCTATGAACACAGTGCAATTCAAACCCACTACACTGCACGGGTGTCCAAACCTTTATTTTTTGTGTAGGGCAAGTTACTACTTGTAGAATTGGTCTTGGGCCATATTATGTTATATTTGCACTAAAGATAATGCCCCAAAATAAATGTAACAGTTTTATAAATACAGTAGAGTATCGCTTATCCGACATAACGGGCCGGCAGAATGTCGGATAATAGGGAGGCATTAAGAAAAAGCCTATTAAACGTCAAACTAATGTTATAATTTTACATATTATGAACCTAATGTAATAAACTGTAATCATGTTTTACAACAATACAGAAAACATTAACTGGAAAAATTACAGAATTGTCTGAAGTAGAGTCGGGAGAAACTAAAAATAGATTATGCTCACACTCGCAACTTGCAGTTCTTGTTGCCGATTGATTTTTTTTCTGGTGGTATGTCGGATAAACGAGTCTCTACTGTACTAAAAAGCCATGGCACGTGCATGTGGCCCACAGGCCATAGTTTGGACAGGCCTGCAGCACAGTATGTGAAGATGAACTAAAAACACACACACAAAAATGTTTACATCTGCATTAACCAAATTCTAAATGTGAAAACATTATGACTTTATAATCATTTGTAGCTATATATTAACATGAACATTATTAATCTCCTCAAGTCACAGTTATTGTCTAAGAGTCAATCAATTACTTCAAGCCTCCTACACAATCAAGGTAGAAATTTCTCGCATAAAATCAATTTACACAGAGAATATGAAGTACTATAACAAAGCTGCATAAACCTTTCTTGAGTATTAATAACCTAACAGCACTTCTACTGTAAAAAATAAATAAGTGCTCTTTGCACTATCTACAAGTTAATACCGTTATTTGGAGTATAAAAATAGCAGCAGCAATTCTCAGTCTTTTACATAATGCTTAGTATGCACAACAAGCAACAATGTAAAACTCATTTTTGACAAAAATAGATAATTACTGAATTTAAGAGATGCACAAATAACATTAATGTATATGTTTTGTTGCATTAAGCACGTTTGAAACAGGTAATAATTAAAATATATACATCCACTATCATTCTGAACCTTACATATTATCATCTACAAAACCATGAATGCTATTCGAGGTAAAAGTTATCTGAGCTTCTGTTAATGAAATCACCTCTTATTTTAATGTAAATTAGTAGATACAAAGTAGATCCACTAAAATCTATTTTTCAAAAACAAAACTACAGAAATAATGCCAAAAAACAAACTTTTCACAGACTTTGGATTTCAGATACTGTAGTAATTAAATGCTTTCAGGGCAAGCTGTTGACTTCTCACCACTAAGACACTCCTGTAGTAGCAACAGAATTATGCCTTCACCCTATATTAATTCAGTATTCTATTTGATAGTAAGATATGCTGCCTATTTATGAGGCATATACCATGTCTCACTGGCAAGATACAATAGATCACATTAATTAAAACATTACATAACATAATTCGACTAGTTATTCCAATAAATTAATGAATATATTCAGATCTTTTATGAGCTTCTAGAAATATTTGTGATGCACATCTGTTGGGAATAAATATGTAACCCAAAGCTGCTTAATCAATATGTACTGGCACGGCCACTGCCGGTATGTCAAACGAGAACCTCGGCTCTTCGCGTATCATGTGCGCCACTTGATCCGGTGGGAGACGGGGAGTGTCGGGCTTGTCGAGCCAATGAAGCAGTATCTCCTGATCTGAAGGACAGGTCTTAGTGAATACAGATTCAGAATACGCAGCGTGAAGGTACCTCCAGAGGCCTTGGAAACTGGATGGTATGTGGTAGCTCTTCAGTCGAGCGGCTGCTACACGTACTTGGTGAAGTTTCGGCAGTACTTCACAGTCAAGATGAGAGAGGCGGTCACCTGTGAGGAACACGTGGTCCTGATTTATAAGGAAGTCACTGATCCTGCGTAATTCTGACTCCAAATGCCCTGCATCGCGAGCCACCGATCGCAGATGGAAACAAAAACGAGAGAAGAAATCGCGTGCCACGTTCTCTGCTTCCGGGTGATCATACGAGAGGTTGCCGCCTGGGAAATGATCATCGAGATAAGCTACTATGTCGTCAGCCGAATCAGCGGTTTCGTCGCGATGAGACAGAGCAGGCACGCGCCTCAGGCCAAGTTTTCGAAACTCCTCCAACGGCCTTGCAACATTTATAGGAACCACACGGAATTTGCCGACTGCACCTTCAGCTGCCTTCAGTTCCGCCACCATGAGTACCCTGTGAGACAGGGGACACGCACCCAGGCGCTTCTCATCTCTACCAGCTTTTACATAAAAGGTGAGTTCACCCTGCTCAGATCCCATGATGGCTTATGTGCAATGACTGAGAATCATGAGGCAACCACACAACGGATAGCTAACAAAGCATTCCAAACACATCTTCATCACCCTGTAGGAAAAAAAAATACAATCAAAACTCTGTTCACACTTGTAATAGCAATATTTGAAATTCTCAGCAAGCAAGCAATT
This sequence comes from Lepisma saccharinum, assembly GCF_977018435.1. Taxonomy (NCBI): domain Eukaryota; kingdom Metazoa; phylum Arthropoda; class Insecta; order Zygentoma; family Lepismatidae; genus Lepisma; species Lepisma saccharinum. The sequence goes on from NC_139257.1 coordinate 15,105,317, forward strand.
ATAAACTACAATAAACAATGAAAATAGCCTATAACTGATTCAACTGATTAATAGATTCTCTTGGGCTATCGACCAGGTGAGTTGTGGAAAATATTCCAAGCTTACGAGAGCTAAAGTCACTCTCATCTTCACTTCTACCCAGAAGATGAGAGTGACGTTAGCTCTCAAAAGCTTGGCATATTTTCCACAACTCAACTGTCGATAGCCCGAGAGAATCTATTTATCATTTGTCGCCAGGAAAGCTTCAAGTCTTACTTGAAAATATAACTGTAACTACAAGCTCATGGCACAAAACTTGATTTACACTCAAAGTACAGACCTGCATAACATGTGAGCATTTAACATGGAGAACATTTTGACATAAGAGCAAGTATATCATGCATATACATGTGGCCAGTGTCCAACTAGATGGCACTAGTATAATGAGATAAGCTTTACAGACAATACCTCCCGACTTGATGCAATTGAAATAAATAAAGCCTGGATTTTACAAACATCAACACTGACAATTCTAAAAATAAATATTTAGACTAGTTTACAACAGTAAAAAATGTAGATATTTCTCACTGTTATAATATTGTTGGACTTTACTGATATAGTTTTAAAATAAGAATGATCTTCTTTAAAATTTTCTAAAAATAGGTTAGAATTTTAAAAATTACAATACTATGCAATATGTGCTTAATATTTTTCAATAACAAAATCTGTTAATCAACAATAAAACTCTTTTTGAGTTTGAGTTGCTGCTTTACGTCCACTTTATGCACAGTAAGGCTAATCGGGACTGGACCTACAGTTTAAAGTGGGATCCGAACCACTTTTGCCTCCACCGGGTATCGAACCCGGGACCCCTTGATTACAAGGCAATGACGCTACCACTGTGCCATGGGGGAGGCCCAAAACTCTTTTTATTTGATTAAATTTTAAGACTTTTAGTCCAGAACCTACACTAAACTCTGCCTGTATAAGATGAAAACGTGTATATAATGAAAATTTAATTTCAAACTCACTGCATTAAATAATAAGAATTATAAAAACAATTAGAAATGATAAAAAAAATATGAGTTTGGAGGAAAAATTAATAAAACTTGAAAGAGTTTACATCTTCATAAACAAGCCATTATTTACAGACATCTCGTACATTGTTACTGGATTTGATCAATTAAGTATGTGTGGTCAGAATATGCCCTGTTGAGGATATGACCCTAGAATGCCGAAATGTCAGTCTTGAAACTCATGTAATTTCTCATTTTATCCACTTTACAAGCTTAAAATCACCAAAGTAGAAAAAAAGATTAAGAACACTTCCAAGTCAATAGCTTAATAATATTGACACCACTGTAGAGTATGGCCATTGTAAATGCATTGTTGTTGGGAAAGTATACAGCAGACCAAATGATCACTTCTGTAATGCATAAACCCATGCAACTTTCTAGATTCTTAAATGCAAAAGTAGTGAAATCTGCTGATAACAAACAAACGTGTTCTCTATTCTCACTTTAGGGTTTCCAATCTTTCTACAACAATAAAAATCAAACGTCCTATTAGAAAAATCACATAGTCACAAGTTTTCATGCACTGTTGGATTAGAAATGCAGGCAGACATACACAGTTATCCAAGTGTGAACAAAGTTCTGATTGACAAAGTATTCCTAACACAGTTATCACTTGTAAACCGTCAACTCCAACCACACCTACACGTTAATTCATACACAACAAACAATGATGACAGACAAAGTCTAGATTATGACAAAAAAAAGGCCCAGATCATATCTCATTTTCTATTAGTTCAACAACAGCAAAAGGTGGATGATAGAACAACACAGTAGACGAACCAGTAGTCATAACATATTATTATTATTACATGACTAAGCTCCATCACAGCAGTTCTTATAAAAAAAACCTAATTCTTACTCTATTTACAGCGAAATCATTGCCCTTTCATTTCAAAAGTTCAAATCTGCAAAGGTTCCTTGTAATGGTAGTAGTGCAAGCAAAATTCTGAGACTACTATCATGAATATTAGTAAATTACTCAGACACTGTGTAGTTAAGTCCAGATGTAGGCCTAGGAGCAGATATAAGCAAAGACATGCACAAATTTGTGGCGATAAAATTGGTCACTGTCTATGTGATCCTTCACTTATTTTATCATCACTTCGAGTTATTTTTGTGACTAGTTGAACTGGCAGTGAGTTTTACAACCTAAGTTCCTTTTGTTTTATTGCGATTTCATCATGTTACAAATGCAATTTTAACATGATTCGATTTTGATTTACTTCTGTTAACACATACTGCAGAGTTTTAGCGATTACTTAAGATTTTGTTCAATATATGCTTTCGTGGTTAGGTTAGGCAGGCCAGGTTTTGTTCTCTTACTATTACAATAAATAAAGTCCCTAAATGCATTCTACTAAGGTTCCGATTTACTTCTACATTAATTACCACTAGTCTACGACACTTACTGTCGCTTATCAAGGGAAAATACATCGTACATGGGAAGAGCGCATGCTTGCGTAAGGTAGCTAACATTTAAGATGTTTTTTTCAACATAAATAACTTTTTTCGAAAACCAAACAATGCTCATTAATTTAGGAAAGGTTCAAATTTCGTGTGACAATGATTGCCAAAATTCTACGATAATTAGTCTTGCAGCTAAGAGAATTTGAAAAAATCATAAAACAATTGGAACTGTTACCAAAAATGATTTTACATCTACAACTTTACTGATGTGTACAGAAAATCAGTTCTTGGGGGGGGGGAAAAAAAGTTTTTCAGTTCCTTTTTCAATCTCAGTCCTTCCATTATAAATTTTTAGCTATAGATTATGCTATTAGAATGAATCATGAGAATGAGTGATTATCAGATAAAAGGACATCCACAAAGAACACTATGCCTATGTAATGCTGGATGTCATATTTTTAGATTCCGCATGGCAAAACACACAATCCTGAAAAGAGTAGTTACACAATCTCGCACCAGGTGGCACATCATAGCATTAATTGTGAATTACAGAACCTTTAATGAGGACCACCAATACTTACAGCTTTTGTCTCTTTCTTTCCCTATTATAAGCTGCTCTATCTCCTCGTAGCAGTTAACATAAATACAAACTACCTACGTTACTATTAAACCAATCACTGAACAAGGGCTAGACTGGCCCACCGGGACACCGATCTACTGCCCTTCCGAAAACATACATTCAGAGCCTATTTTTACAAATTGCTCACAATCTCGTCACCCTGTTGAGGTAAATTGCCACCGCCCTCTTGGCAGTCCCACTTTGGTTCTGCACTGAACTAATTCTTTAGAATCCACAAAGCATTCAAAGGAGATAGTCTGGGAGGGGCAGTATTTTCACACTGGTCTCTGGCAGCAATACTTGAACTAGTCCTATAATGCTATACTATTGGCATATTAACATTAGCAGAAGAGTGTCTAGTTTAACCAATACCACAAAATACTTTTGGTAAAAGAAGAGTTGGGAACTGAAACACAATAAGATGCAACGTACCAAAGGTTGGAAATTAATATGAAATAATTAAAATTACAGATACATCTTAAGTAACGCAACCTTTTAGAACCATTTATATATAAATACAACGGCCGAAGTTCCTTTTGTTTTATTGTGATTTCATCATATTACAAATGCAATTTTAACATAGTTCGATTTTGATTTACTTCTGTTAACACATACTGCGGAGTTTTAGCGATTACTTAAGATTTTGTTCAATATATGCTTTCGTGGTTAGGTTAGGCAGGTCAGGTTTGGTTCTCTTAGCATTAAAATAGTCCCTAAATGCATTCTACTAAGGTTCCGATTTACTTCTACATTCATTCCCACTAGTCTATGATACCTACTGTCGCTTGTCAACGGAGAATACCTTGTCCATGGGGAGCGTGCATACTTGCATAAGGTAATTTTTAAGTTTTTTTCAACATAAATTACTTTTTTTTTAATCCAAACAGTGCTCATTACTTTAACGAAGATTAAAATTTTGTGTGACAATCATTTCCAAAATTCTAGAATAATTAGTCTTTCTGGTAGGAGAATTTGAAAAAAACATCAAACAATCAGAACCGTTACCTAACACACCTAAGTCACACTAGGTTAAAGACATTTTATTGTCATGCTTAATTAGTTATCGAATATCAATGTGGTCGATTCATGCAGTATGGCAGATTTCTAGCTAAATTTTATACATAAATTTGTAAATTAGACTTTAAATATGTGTCACTTTATAAACACAACCAAGCCAAATACATACATAGAAAATTAACTGGGTATCATGTTGAAACATGAACATTTCTGAATGTTTTAAATTTTCTTAAAATTCTCCTAGCAGGAAGACTAATTATCATAGAATTTTGGCAATCATTGTCACACGAAATTTTAATCTTCTTTTAAAGTAATGAGCATTGTTTGGATTTTTTAAAAAAAAGTTATTTTTGTGGTAAAAGTCTAGTATAGCACAAACATATTTCTTCACATTTACAGGAGAAACTACTTACGGAAATTAGTTTCTGTAGCATTGTTGAACTTCCTGAAGGTGTTTTCTATCATGTGTGAATCTATTATAGTGGTAATTCATGTTTCTTTCCTCAAAAATATCTCTCCGACATGCAATTGCCTTTGCTTCGATTTGTTCCCTGGATGTTCCCTGCATACGATGATGTAACCCCCTGTTAGTGCTGCCAACCATATCGTGATATTACTACAACCCCAAAAATTTTTAACTATGCTTGCCTAACCTAACCTTGCCATGAATAGATTGTGGGGCTATTCAATGTCTAGTATAGCACAAACACCTCTAACTCGTTTCTTCCTTGATTTTTTAACATTCGTACTTACCCATTATGCTTTACAGAACATTTTTTAAGATGTCATGTTTTTTTTTTTTTTCACGGAAATAATTTCCATTTTTCAAATTAACGAGAAATTTCTTTTTCATTTTTTCGCTTCCAGTGGTGTGTAAACCTTGTGTGATCATCGCACGTCGTGCTTGTGTTTTGTCGATTTCGAGTGGGTATGCAGTGTTTCCAACCTCGTTAACAGAAAAATACCTACTTCCATGTTACTAACTTTGTATTTTTACCGGTTTTGAACTTGTGGTTCATGATCGCGTTGCACCACAAACCATTCACGATAGCCCCACAAACCATTCACGAATAGCCCCACAAACCATTCACAGATAGCCCCCATGAACTATTCACGGCAAGGTTAGGCAAGCATAGTTAAAAATTTTTGGGGTTGTAGTAATATCACAATATGGTTGGCAGCACTAACAGGGGGTTACATCATCGTATGCAGGGAACATCCAGGGAAGCAAATCGAAGCAACGGCAATTGCATGTCGGAGAGATACTTTTGAGGAAAGAAACATGAATTACCACTATAATAGATTCCCACATGGTAGAAAACACCTTCAGAAAGTTCAACAATGCTACAGAAACTAATTTCCGTAAGTAGTTTCTCCTGTAAAAGTGAAGAAATATGTTTGTGCTATACTAGACTTTTACCACAAAAATAACTTTTTTAAAAAAATCCAAACAATGCTCATTACTTTAAAGAAGATTAAAATTTTGTGTGACAATGATTGCCAAAATTCTATGATAATTAGTCTTCCTGCTAGGAGAATTTGAAGGTAAATGTCTGTTATATCGGAGACACTTTTCTTCAAATTTACAGGAGGAACTACTTACGGAAATGAGTTTCTGTTGCATTTATCAAACTTCGTGAAGGTATTTTGTCACTATGAAATGCTGCACAACAGAAAATAAGCACTTTTGATGTAATAAAGTAGTCTTTTGTGCGAAGCGACAACATTGTGCCGTTGTTTCCATTATGAACCTGCAGATGGCGCGAGTGTCGAAAGTCACGCGGCCTCGCGAGAGGAAGAAGTGTTTCCAAACGTGCCTTTTTTTTACCAAATTTTTTTATTTTTATTTTTTGAACTATGCTTACTTAACCTTGCCGGAAATGGTTCGTGAGGCTAACGTGATTGGTTATTGGGGCTATCATGAATGGTTTTCAGGGCTATCGTGAATGGTTTTTGGGGCTATCCGTCAATGGTTTTTGGGGCTATCGGGAATGGTTTTTGGAGATATCCGTCAATGGTTTGTGATGAAATAATGAACACGAAAGTAGGTATTTTTCGGTTAAGAAGGTTGCAACACTGCATGCCCACTCCAAATCAACAAAACACAAGCACGACGCGTGATGATCCACAGCTGTGCGCGAAATATTCTATGTTCCGCAACGGAAGAAAGGACCCAAAAGAATTACTCGTAATGTGAAAAATCGAAGTTATTTTCATGTAAAAAGCATAATGGCACCTTGAAATAGGTTCCGCAATACACAATTGGTAAGTACGAACCATTTGAAACTGAAAATATGCGTTAGAAATGTGTCTTCAATATAACAGACATTTACCTTACCAGTAAATATTTACTATCACACAAACAGATTTCTTCATTTTTACAGAAGAAACTACTTACGGTAATAAGTTCCTGTAGCATTATCTAACATCTGGAAGGTGTTTTCTGTCATGTGGGAATGTATCATTGTGGAAATTCATGTTTTTTGTTGAAAATTAATTCTCCGACGCACAATAGCCTTTGACACGTACACCTTTGTAGACCATCGTGCGTCGTGCTTGTGTTTTGTCAATGTTCATTGGGTGTGCAGTGTTTCCAACCAAAAATACAAACATAGTTAAAATCCGTTGAACCATTCACGATAGCCCCAAAAAACTTTACGTAAGGTTAGGTTAGGCAAAGATAAACGAATTTTAACTATGTTTGCCTAACCTAACCTTACGTAATGTGTCTTGGGGCTATCGTCAATGGTTCAACGCATTTTAACTGTTTGCATTTTTTGGGTTAAGAAGGTTGGAAACACTGCATACCCCATGAAAAACGACAAAACACAAGCACGAAGTGCAGCGATAAAACGAAAAGAAAGAAGTAGTGTGAAACATTGAAATTGCTTTCATCAAAAAAAAAAAATGCGAATACACCTTAAAGAATGTTCTGCGAAGCAGATAGGTAAGTACGAATGTTAAAAATGACTAAACATAGAAGTTACGTGTGTTTGTGGAATAGTAAATTTTTACCAAATTACGTTACGCAAGCGTACACACTTTCCATGTACGATGTATTTTCCATTGACAATACTACAGGAACTTATTACAGTAAATGAAGAAATCTGTCCGAAGGATAGTAAACTAGTACCTATTGCTAAAACTCTGTAGTATGCGTTAACAGACGTAAATTGAAATCGAACCGTGTAAATGTTATATTCGTAGCATGATGAAATCGCAATAAAACAAAAGGAACTTAATTAGGCCGCAACAAATCATATACGGAAGGATACACACATTTTTAATCCTAGGCCATTTTCAGTTCCTAATGAATGCATTCATTATATACGCAAACGATCTCTCCAGTATTGCCGTTCACTGATGCGTCTCGGTCGCGCGCGATATGCAAGCTATTTTCATTCGTGATGAGACGGAAATAACCCCACAGACAGGCGCACAAGAAAGGAGAACTTTATCCGATTTGTAGCCGTAAAATACACGAGAATCAACTCATCGTTTCAGGGATAAAGTCCATTACGTGCCAGACAAACCTTGTAATTTCCAACTCCGAATTCTGACTAGTTAGGGCCTATTTGAAGTACAATATTTGTACCTTTAATTGGTAGGAAAAGTTTGACATGCATGTCAAATACATGTCTCTACCGGTTGCCAAATGCGAAACACAAAATGTTTACGTACATATGAGGTAGAGATTGGGGGGTATACATCCGGCTACCAAAGTTATTTGGTATTCTGGTTACATTTAGCTAATTTCTTCTGATAGATGATTATGAGGAAATTAATGCATTCAATTCCCATGCACATTATAACACCAGTTATTATTATTTGATATTATATAGTTAAAATAATGCAATGGAAACGTGTATTATTATGCATTAGTGAGGAGAGCAATCAATCAAATTTGATAATGTCACAAATAGAAATTACAGCTGCAGAAGTAGAGCAAACGGAAATGTTTTCTATTTTTGGTACGTAAGCCTCTTTCATTCTCTACTGATTGACTTCGCTGCTAAGTATCTAATTACACATGTAATGAACTGAAATATATAACCAAAAATTTCATGATACTTACGAATTCTAATGTTTTCTTAATCCAGTTCGACCTCTCCCTCCCCTTAAGCACAAACCAGCAGAAGCGGCACCAACCAGACCAGAGCACCTACAGAACACTTATCTGATTAAGCAGAGTTCATTAGCATCAGGAGATATACTGGACAATCTTAGTACAACATGTTGAGACATATTGGCTCTTCGATAGAGATGTTTTTGTGATTTCGACACTCTTTAGTACATTGAGAATTATATATACATATCAACGCTTTATGTAGCTAAGTTTGTACCCAATAAACATGACTGAAGAGGGGCACAAAAACTATTCTATGCACAAAGTTCCAGGTCGAGTCACGCTCTCTACACCAGTTGAGTGTGTTGGAGGCGTCCATGTTTCTACAATTCTACAAGTCTAGTTGTAGTTGAGAAGTCATTATAAACTAATAGTATGAACTGTCTATGAATCAAACATGCCGTACCATGCAGCAATAGTGAATACATAGTCATAGAAAATATATTTACTTCTCATGGTTTTCCCATAACTTCTTGCTGAACATTTTCTCATATTACTGTAGGTATTTTTGGAATTTATGTCGCCAACACTGCGGTATACATGTTGTGTTTTTGCTGTGCATTTTAGGAATTTTCTCTAAAATGCATTATATCACGGCAAACTGCAAATGATATGCAGCAAAAGGGATAAAGCAGAGTTGCGAGGTAATCATATTACGGTAAATATTTAAGTTTGGCAAATATGTCCATTTTGACGCATGTCCTTTTTTGCTATCAAATTGCTTTAGCTTAATGCAGTACCATATCGGATAGGTATTCTACAAGAATTTGGTAATGTTTTTGTTTTCGGTTTCTCTGTCACACTAAGAAGTTTGTATATATTGTTGTTATAGAAAAATAAACTTCAAAGGAAATAATTTACATATCAATAATGCCAACATGAAAGTTCAATACAACGTAGACCTGTTGCAAGCTTAGGCTATAGATGTAGATGATTGCAAAAAGCGGAGTGATGTACCGTATGAGCCCAAGTTCCTCTTGTTTTATTGCGATTTCATCATGCTGCGAATGCAATTTTAACACGGTTCGATTTCAATTTACTTCTGTTAAAACATACAGCGGAGTTTTAGCGATTACTTAAGATTTTGTTCAATATATGCTTTCGTAGTTAGGTTAGGAAGGCCAGGTTTGGTTCTTTTAGCATTAAAATAAAGTCCCTACATACATTCTACTAAGGTTCCGATTTACTTCTACATTTATTCCCACTAGTCTATGATACTTACAGTCGCTTGTCAACGGAAAATACATTGTCGATAAGGGTAAGACTGCAGAATATGGGCTGCTTAGGAGGAACGCGGTTCATAATTTTTTGGTAACGTTTTGTAGTTAGTAATCCGGAAAAGTAAGTTTTAAAGTGCGGAAAAAAAATTTTCTTTAAAAAAAACAACAGAAAAACGTGTTCAGGTTGGGCGGTATTGAAATCGTAGCAGCGAAGGAAAAGGCATATTCCTGCACAAATCTAGTGAAAGCAAAAAATGCCTGTGTTGTTAGGTAGCTAGGTTTAGTTCACTTAGCCTAAATAATAATTAGTCATTGTATTTGTGCTAATGAAACCTAACCTAACAGGCCTAACCTAACCTTGTAGGCATTCCTCGAAGAAATAATGAAAGAAACTGTGCGTAAACAATATGGACACGAACGAATGGAGAAATGCATTGCTTTTAGTAGCAGGAAAAACATTTTTACAGGCAATAATATAATAGTAATCGTAAAAGGAACACCAGAAAATGGAAGTAGAAGGTACGTACTTTCAGGGGATATAATTTTCGTTCGTCTATTTAGAGGGAAAAGGCAGCCCATGTTCTGCAGTGAGACCAAATCATTTTCAGTAGCGTTGTTGATGTTCGGGAATGTAGTTATGATCCACTTTAATACGAATGCATGTGGTTTTCTACGAAAATCTATCTCCGAGGCGCTATTGCTGCTGCCGCCATTTGATTTCTGCAAGAGAGCACAATACGCTCTCGTATTGTCCGTATATGCTAAATTGAATGAAAGGAGTGCTAATGTAACCTAACCTAACAGGCCTAACCTAACCTAGTAGGCATACCTCGTCCCCGTGATGGTTCGTGGGACTATCCTGAATTTTTGGGCTAAAGTCAATGGTTTTTAGGGCTACCCGTGGATGGTTTGTGGGAAATAAGGAACACCAGTAAGTACTCGTTAATGTAAGAAATATACATTATTTTCGTTAGAAATTAATTATTTCACCTAAAGAAATGTTCCGCAATGCAGAATAGTACGTTAGCAATGTAAAAAATTGTGAAATAAATCATTGATAGGTGTCTCCGGTATAGTAAAGTAGTACCGAAGCGTGCATGCTTGCGTAAGGTAATTTTTAATTTTCGGTACTAGTTTACTATCCTTCGGACACATTTATTTATTTTTACAGAAAAAACTACGGTACTACTTTACTATCATTTTCTGTAGCGTTGTTGATGTTCGGGAATGTAGTTTTGATCCACTTTAATACGAATGCATGTGGTTTTCTACGAAAATCTATCTTATATTAGAGGCCGCGGTGGCTCAGTCGGTAACGCGTCTGACTACCATGCTCAAGGTCCCGGGTTCGATCCCCGGCCGGTTCAAATCCGGGAACTTTTCTAACGGTGAAAGCGGCCCCGGTGCCCACCCAGCGTCGAATAACATGGGTACCTGGGGGAAACCCCGGGGGGTAAAGGCGGTCAGGGGCATGATGCTGATCACATTACCCCCACTCACGACCGGATCAAGAAAGTGTGGGGCGTTACCCCCACACCCCCTATACGCCTTCATGGCGTGGTGCTATGCACAGGGGAACACTTTACCTTCTTTTACTACTTTACTATACCGGAGACACCTATCAATGATTTATTTCACAGTTTTTTACACTGCTAACGTACTATTCTGCATTGCGGAACATTTCTTTAGGTGAAATAATGAATTTCTAACGAAAATAATGTCTATTTATTACATTAACGAGTACTTACTGTTGTTTCTTATTTCCCACGGTAAATGTCTGTTATATCGGAGGCACTTTTCTAACACATATTTTCAGTTTAAATTGTTCGTACTTACCAATTGTGTGTTGCGGAACCTATTTCAAGGTGCCATTATGCTTTTTACACGAAAATAACTTCGATTTTTCACATTACGAGTAATTATTTTGGGTCCTTTCTTCCGTTGCAGAACATAGAATATTTCGCGCACATCTGTGGATTATCACACGTCGTGCTTGTGTTTTGTCGATTTGGAGTGGACATGCAGTGTTGCAACTTTCTTAATCGAAAAATACCTACTTTCGTGTTCATTATGTCATTACAAACCATTGACGGATAGCTCCAAAGACCATTCCCAATAACCCCAAAAACCATTCACGATAGCATCAAAAACCATTGGTGGATAGCCCCAAAAACCATTGACGTTAGCCCCACGAACCACTTCCGGCAAGGTTAGGTTAGGTAAGCATAGTTAAAAAAATAAAAAATTCTGGTAAAAAGAAAGGCACGTTTGGAAACACTTCTTCCTCTCGCGAGACCGCGTGAGTTTCGACACTAGCGCCATCTGCAGGTTCATAATGGAAACAACGGCATAATGTTGTCGCTTCGTACAAAAGACTACTTTATTACATCAAACGTGCTTATTTTCTGTTGTGCAGCATTCCATAGTGACAAAATACCTCCACGAAGTTTGATAAATGCAACAGAAACAGATTTCCGTAAGTAGTTTCTCCTGTAAATTTGAAGAAAAGTGTCTCTGATATAACAGACATTTACCTTTCCCACAAACCATCCACGGGCAGCCCAAAAATTCACGATAGCCCCACGGACCTTCACAGGGGCGAGGTATGCCTACTAGGTTAGGTTGCAGAAAGCAAATGGCGGCAGCAGCAATAGCACGTCGGAAATAGATTTTCGTAGAAAACCACATGCTTTCGCATTAAAATGGATCAAAACTACATTCCCGAACATCAACAACGCTACAGAAAATGATTTGCATAAGTACTTTCTCTTGTAAATTTGAAGAAAATCCGTCTCCGGTATAGTAAAGTGTTACCGAAACTACTTACCATAATAAGTTCCTGTAGCATTGCTGAACATCGGGAAGGTGTTTTGTTTGATGTGGGAATGTTTCATAGCTGAAATTCATGTTGCTCGTTGAAAATTAATTCTCAGACGGAGAATAGCGTTTGGCCTTCGTACACCATCACGCGTCGTGATTGTGTTTTGTTCATTGGGTATCCAGTGTTTCAAACTGTCTGCGTTTGCAACGAGAGTTAGAAGGATGGATGTTGTTAGCGCCACGAACCATTGGCACGTGGTTAGGTTAGGCAAACATAGTTAAAATTTGGTGTCATGGTAGTATCAGGAATATATAAATATTGTGTTGTGAAACAAAAAAATTCGCGAAAATCGACAGTTTCCATTCCGAAAACTAACGCCTTATTTTTGCTTATTTTGCAATTTCTTGATGTTTCCCACTTATTCCAGGAAGGATAGCCCCAAAAACCATTCACAGATAGCACCACAAAAGATTACAATTTTCTTCGTAAAACAATGCGAAAAAAAATAAAATGAAAAGAAATAGATCTGATGAACTTTGTTCACGGACATTTCTTGGGTTCCGAAGGTTGAAACACTGCATAACAATTGAAAATCTAGAAAAGAGAAGCCCGACGCGTCATTATGTAGGAAGGTGTACGTGCCATATTGTGTGTGAGGCAAGCGGAAAGGATAGGAGAAAGAAGATCTGGTAATGTGAAAAATTGTTCTTACTTTCATCAAAACAACTTCGATACACCTTCAGGAATGTTCCGCAAAGCAGATACGTAAGTACGAATGTCAAAAATTTGACAAAAGACAAGCACGACACGTGATTATGTAGCAAGGTGTACTCGCTATATTGTGTCTCAGGCAAGCAAAAAGGCCTACCAGAAAGACGTACTGGTAATGTGAAAAATTGCAATTAATTTCATCAAAACAACGTTGATACACCTTCAGGAATGTTCCACGAAGCAGATACGAGTACATAAGTACGAATGTCAAAAATTGACGAAACTAAGAAGTTATAGGTGTTCGAAGGATAGTAAAGAATTACCGAACCCGGGACCCATGGCATCACAGCGCGATGTGCTAACCACTCATTCACAGGATCCGGCAGGTCGAAATATTGTCAACAGACGCACGCCACATGTGCCTAAGTATCTGCTATACATTTACATGAAAAATCATAAACCAAGATTTTGTGCTGAAATTGGACTCTTGAGAGAATCCTAGTCTGTCTCTGGATTCTCTTCGCTCACTTTCGACGCTGCTATGCCTCTTCTTTTAATTGATTCAGCATGGTGTATTCTTTGGAGCAGAACGTGTGTATTGCTGAAGAGTATTTTACTACTCATTCTTACTCATGTGCAAGAGGTTTTTCCAAGAAAAATCCCTTGCTTCTGCTGTACCTCACAAAGCAACTGTTTTACGACTAGTCAAACACCAACAAATGATCCCACAAATTGTTAAGAGTTGGTATTATTATTGAAGATTAGGCACACACAGAAGATGTACTAAGTAGAAATTTTCAGCGAAAAATGCAGGCTCGACCAGGACTCGAACCTGGGTCTCTGGCATACCGTACGATTTCTCTAACCACTGAGCTACTGAGCCAGCCTGGCCTCGCCTGTTTTCTCGCTGTGTGGAATCGTCTGCCAGTGCTACCACAATGGGATCTGTTGCCTTTGAAACACAGTAGACTCTTCGACATTGCCTGGTTCCTCCCAGTGTAGAGATGTTAATGCATTTTTCGCTGAAAATTTCCACGTAGTACATTTCTTGTGTGTGCCTTTTCTTCAATAATTAACATCTCTACGCTGGGAGGAACGAGGCAACGTCAAAGTCTACTGTATTTCAAAGGCAACAGCCCGACCCTGTGGCCGAGTGGTTAGCACATCGCGCTGTGACGCCAAGGGTCCCGGGTTCGAATCCCGCTAGGGCTTGGTTGTTTGTGAATGTACATTCATCAATTTCATCACTCATCCCCATCTTCACAAATTAGCCAAGAGGCACAAAACTCGATGTAAAATAAACTAAATCAAGCAATCAAAGGACAGATCCCATTCAGTAGCACTGGAAGAGAAGATTCCACGCAGGCAAAACAGCGACATCAAAAAATCAGGCGAGGCCAGGCCGGCTCAGTAGCTCAGTGGTTAGAGCAATGACATGGTATATCAGAGACCCATGTTCGAGTCCTGGTCGAACCTGCATTTTTCGCTGAAAATCTGTATGTTGGTATATATTGTTGAAAATCAATTCTCAGATATTTTCAGCAAATTAACAATATTTTTTAAAATAATGTAATTGCTTTTATTGGATACGTGCTAACATATATTTATTAACCCAGTAATAGCGTACATGATTAGTTTAGTGCAGAAAACCTCTTACGGTTTTGATGATATACATTTTCAAAGTTTGGGTTGTGCAACTTTTGAAACACTCTGTAGGATGCACAATTGCTAGTTTCCTGGCGCCTGATTTTTAGAGCTGGTGCCTAGCTTTGAAAAACAAAATTCGATCATTGACTATGCTATTCCTTTTCTCATTTATGTTTTTTGCTTTTCCTTCCCATCTCTGTCCACAGTCGCCAGGGGAAACTTATTTTCGGACTCTCCCTCGTATTGACAAAATTAGACATATTCTCTATATTCTACATTCGCTCCCAGTAAGAATTATTCATTATGAGTACAATTTATACAGTGATACTGAACAGGTCAAATATCTATTTCTAAATATCTAAATTAATAAATATAGTTGTGTGCATATTGCCAAAAGGTGGTAACTGAGACATGTACAGGGTTATTTAAAATGTTACCCCAGGGTTTTGAACGTTTATAGTACAATAACTAAACACACAGCAAAAAGGTCCATAAAGTATCTCTCCGAGTTTGGTGCATGCCTTACAGGTGCTTGATATGTGCACCCCTGGTAAGGTGGCAGACATCAATCCTAAAATCAAGTTCCTGCCACACACATCCCAATATATCACAATCAGTACCAGTAACTGCATGCGTGACCCTTTCTCACTGTTGTGCTAAATCACATGGTGGCCACTGAAGTAGAGGAGAGATCGTACAAGAACATCCAAGCCAGTGACCAGGAAATTCAACATTGAGATAAGCATAAGCTTCCCACCCTCGTGGAGATGTGAGGGAGCCCCATCATGTTGAAAAAAGAACTCCTCACTATCTTCCTGTAATCATGGAATTAGCCTCTTGTGCAGAATGTCTAGGTACACTACACTTACAACAGTTTGCTCAACTTGCCGAAGAAACTGCACAAAACATTCACTTTAGGGGAATCACAGTTGTGTTGCATCACTACATGAGTGTTTCGTGCCAAAATACATACATTTTGACAGTTCATCTTTCCAGATAGATGAAATGTGTACTCATCGCTAAAGTTCACTTTCTCAGCAAAACCATCTTCCTCCTGCTTTTCTTGGATATTCAGACAGAACTGGGAAGGACAATTGTGATCCTGGGGACTTGGTGCTTGCAACATTTGCACCCGGTAAGGTTTCATATGAAGACGTTTGTCGTTTGCAACACTGTTGGCTGCGACATTTGGAATTCCCAACTTGCGCGACATGTTGATTTCTTAGTGCTTCTAGACCTAAGTGGTAGGTGCAGTGGTAGCATCGTCGCCTTGTATTCAAGGGGTCCCAGGTTCGATTCCCGGTTGAGGCACATAGTGGTTCGGATCCCACTTCAAACTGTATGTCCAGTTCCAGTTAAACCCATTGTGCATAAAGTGGACTTAAAACACCAAATCAATTTTAGGGCTTCTGGCAAATGTTTCTCAATGTTTCGTTTTGCATCATACAGGCCGCCAGTCTCCTTGAACTACTTGTACCACATACAAATTGTATTGTCTGAAGGTACTTCTGTTGGATATTTTGTATGAAATCTCTGTTGTACCATCAAAAAGCATTTGTGTTCACCAGTGCATGCCATGTTTGTGTTAACTGCATTACACTGCCACCTAGTGGCTAAATCTACAATTACATGATGGGACCTATTGCAAGTGCAAACTTGGGAGAAATTCTTTATGTACTGATATGCACTTTTTTGCTGTATGTGTTATACAGAGCATTCGCTGACATTCGCTACGACACTCAGCAGCAAGCGGCCCAGCAGCAGTGCTTGTCTTTCCCGGTGAACGGGGTCCGGGAACTGACCCTATTACTCTAAACTTGTTTTACGAGGTTTAATATTGTGGTCCTATGTGGAAAGGGAACACCAGGAAATTTCGTTGCAAAATGTAGTTGTACTTCTCCACAATTCCTCTTTCCGAAGTAGCACTGGACAAGATAAATCCTTTGTTGTAATGTAAACTTTTGTGGTGCCATTTTAAGCCACAATCTTCAACACATGGACACGACACAACACAACTTCCGAGGGAGGATTATACTGCCGTCAGTCTGCAACGTCAACAGAAAGGGAAAGAGAGTGAAGGCAGGGAGAGTGAAAAAACCAGACTGTAGCGTGCAACTGTAGTGGACCCGTTCACCGGGAAAGACAATTGCTGAAGCCGGGCCGCTTGCCGCCGAGTCTCGTAACGAATGTCAGGGAATGCTCTGTAGTTGTTGTAATATAATATTCAAAACACTGGAGGGAATTATGAATCATCCTGTATAAATAAAACATGACAATACTCAATTACACTTAGAAGAAACAGAAAGGCAAATTGGAAGAGAAAGAAAAAATGTGACAAAATGCAGTTTCAAGATTAATAGCTAACAAGCATAGAAAATGTTTAAAGATATGGATTAGAGCTTGTTTTATTAACATTTTTGCTTAAGGATTTTGAAGAAATCTGCCAGAACATCATTTATGTTGTAAAAGAAGTTGGATATCAGTATCTTTAAGTATGTTTGTTTATAGTTCCAACTCTGAGGAATCTTATTATACATGGGTATGCCCAAGTGAAGTAGTGAATTGCAAGTCTTGATTATGTGAACTGTGCTTTACATTTTTAACAGCATAATAATAGTAAATTATGTAATATAAGATTTCCAAATGTTGGTTGGTATTCTCTTCATAAACATGTTAAGAATTGCAGTGTTCTGCTCAAGAAGGGTAAACTCAAGAAGCCATGTTTTGATAAAAATGCACTTGAAAGTATTTCAGGCAGGACAAATGCAAGAAAACCTTCTTTTACCTCATATTTTTCATTACTAAGATTTTCCGTGCATTGGTAACTTTTAGGAATAATATACATAATATGTAATAGATCCAGAGTTGGGGATGTCCACTAAATCTGGATAACTGATATCCCAATTTCAGATTTTCTGATATTAATTTTGGATGCAACGTATAATTTGGATAATTCAAATATCAGGTATCCAGACAATTTGTATATCTGAATATTTGAAATCCAGATAGAAAATTGTCAGACATTTGAATAAATTTGTATCTGGATTTGGCCATCCCAGCACTGTAAACTCGCAAAAAGTGTCTGTTTTTATTTTTCTTCTTCAAACCTCATTGTACACAGGAAAGAAGGGCAAACTCCACAAGCAATACATTTGAGCAGGGGTGGAAAAAACCAAAACCAATTCAGGCACCAGCCTTTTTTTTGGTGGGGGTTGGCAAATATGGTCTAAGTAGACTATGAATCCCACTAAGATAAAGCTACACATTTTGAAATATGGTCTTAAAACATCTAATTTATTAATTAATACAAGATTGAATTAAAGTTAATTAATTATTGCACCAGAGTGGGCTTTCTAAATAAGGCTTTACCGGTAACAGCATGAATAACCATGCAATATATTCTATTGGAGGGAATGAAGAATATAGAGAATGTCTCCAATTTCGTTAATTTTTGGATATACTAACTAAATTTGACCTTCTGATCACGAATCTGTTGTTAAAATGTGGGGGGTCACATGTGGAAATAGGGAAAACCGATATAAGTGGAAATTTTTTTTTATAGATATATCGCATTGTTTTAGGAACAAAATTTTAACTAAGCTTGCCTAACCTAACCTTACCGGAAATGGTTCGTGGGGCTATCTGTGAATGGTTTTTGGGGCTATCTGTGAATGGTTTTTGGGGCTATCTGTGAATGGTTTGTGGGGCTACCCGTGCATAATGTACTGATTGGAAGGCCAAAATAAGTTAATATACCGAATATTAACAAAATTTGAGATCCTTTCTTACCCTAACCTTACCGAAAATGGTTCATGGGGGATATCAGTTAAATGTTTTGCCAATGAGCACATATTGTAACAAAATATAACTTTTGTAGCACTAGCGTCCTCACTGCGCAAGATGCCATTTTTGTAGAAGAACTCTCGAACACTGTTGCCAAACTTACCTCTAATTAAAGTCCCCATTCCACATGCTCTTCTACCTCATCGTTCTCACTGTCGTCATCTTCCTCATTCTCCTCGCAGGTTGTGGGATTGTATAGCATTCCATCTAGCTTGAAAAATTCCAAGTGCTATCATCAAGTAACAAAGCAACAATTAATGCTCTGCAAGTAACGAAGGAAAAGTGTGGTAACGCTGTAGACAGCGAAATGAATGCCGAACATCACTTGTTCATATCATCAAACATGGTTCCTAGGTTTCTGTATTGAGAATGATCGTGGTAATGAATGTAATTTTGCAACATATATAGACGTAAGTGTAAAATTTTTTCACGTAACCCCCAAATCTTAACTCCAGATACGTTACCAGGACTGCATATTTAGTGACTATAAGAAGTAGGAAAGAAATTGGAGACATTTTCTGTATTGTTCATTCTTGCCATTCTATTATATCATCAGATTTTAAAATTCAACTAGGAACATTGAAATAATTTGTATTGGAGTGTTTATTATTCTGATTTAATTATGCACGTGATACAGAAATAACAAACATTAAAGACACATAATGTACTCAATATTTAAAAAAAAAAAGGTAATGGAAATTTCCATAAGCAAACTCAAATTATTTAAAAAATAAAAATTCAGGTGCCATGTAAAATTTTCAGGTGCCATGGCATTAGGCATTGTACTTCTGCCTTTGAGCATGCACAATGGGTGTCATGGAACAGGTTGATAACAGAAAATGGTCCAATATTTAGTTTGTCCTTATAGTCCAGTGAATAAAGGTTTCATGTCGGGAATAATTCCATAAAAGCTGAATTTCGGTCAGTTGTTAGAACACTGCTAGTAGTGCAAAATCCCAAAAGTCCCCACCCCTCCTTGTGGTGCTTCCCTCCAGCACCCCCCCCCCCAACATCAATTTCACAGACTTTCTGTTATTGACCTATATCTCTGCAACCAGTCATAGTAGGCAGGTCATCTTTTTTTTTTTTTTTAGTCTTAATCGTCAGTAAATGGGTTACAAAAAGAGTTTGTGTTTAATTTTTTGATAAGGCCTGTGATTTTGCCTTAATTCAAAAAATAATCTTCAAAAAGTTAATTTTTTCTAGTACTTTTTAAACTTTTAACTTTTGAACAAATTAAATGGCAATAAATTGTTTCAAAATAAAAGTTGTAGCCTATTTTATAAGCTTTAAAATGATATAAGTTTCAATGTATTTTAATGAAGGATACACCATAAAATGTGTCTCCAAATGGAGGATAGTACCAGGTGGTTATAATTAAAGTGACGGTATTCAGAGTGGTACAGCACGGGCTGTAATGAGAGTAGCAGTCTGAAACTTCGTAGATATGCTAATGAAGCAATGCGCTCGCGGATTATGCAAAAAAAAAAAAAAAAAAAAATAGTTCCAATTCTCGCCACCAGGGTAAAAAATGGCACTGTAAGCAGTCAAAACTTGGTATAGTTACAGAAGAAACAATATAAATCGCAGAAAACAATACTCTTTGTAATAAAATATCGCTACAATTTCACTATTCGAATTACATGAACATTACCAAAGGAAAAAGCAACAAGCGTCACCAACAACAACCAGGGAGCTCACACAATGGTTAGGCAATGTTACCGACTTTGACGTCAAAGTTACGGAAAATTCCACGTTTTGACTGCTTACAGCGCCATTTTTACCCTGGTGGCGAGAATTGGAACTTTTTTTTTTTTTTTTTTTTTTTTTTTTTTGCATAATTCGCGAGCGCATTGCTTCATTATCATATCTACGAAGTTTCAGACTGCTACTCTCATTACAGCCCGTGTTGTACCACTCTGAACACTGTCACTTTAATTATAACCACCTGGTACCAAAAAAAGTGTCTATCACAGTCTGGTAATTAAGTCCGGAATCATTGACTTTTTAATAAAAGCAGATACGTGGTAGTATTAATTGTTGTACCACTTAAGATATGTTCAGTCGAATAGCCAATCACCATCTGTGTTCTGAGATGTTTGTTAGAAGACTTTAGACGAACTGAACCCTTAATATGTGATTTTTTATATTTATAAATTTACCTTAATATTTTTAAAGGAAATTCAATTTACATACATCCTAATTTGCTTCCTGAAAGTAGGCATTATTGAAATTTATACAGTATTCAATTCATGTTTTGGATGTGTGCGACTTACTCACTATCATATATAAGCATAAAATCAAAATTTGTTATTTACTTACGTACAGTGAGTATATACTTGTCATAGACAAAGTTTTGGTGGCAACTGCCCCTTCTTGAGGTCAAGAAGTCGGCTTTACGAAACTCCTCAAAGCTTCGTCATTTAGAAAGGATATAGGTTTTTACATGGACAGGTTGAATGCTAGGATAATAAATTACTAAAACAGAACTATTCCCACATTTTAAAATCCCTTTAAACTCATGTAAAAAGTGTTAAAACCCATGTTACTATCTGATCACAATTCACATGTTGACTGGGACTGGTATGTACTCAAATGCGTGAGGTTGCGAGTGAGTCAATTTTCCTCCTTCCCCTAACTTCCCCTTCCATTACGTCATATAAAAATGAAGAAATGCGGAAGAATTTGAGTAGGGCGAGAAAGATATGCTCCAAGGACGATAATAAAAATAGTAATAGCAAGGGAGAGAAGAAAGAGGAAAAAAATATAAATAAGAAGTTAGGGGAAGGTAAGTATGTGGCTATCCCATATTTATGGGGAGTATCGGAAAAGGTGGAATGAGTAACAAAAGCTTATAGAATTAAGTGTGGGATGAAAGCCCCTAAATGTTTAGAGAAACATTTTATGAGTTGCAAAAGAGAAGGGATGAGAAAGGGTGATAATGTAGAAGGAAAAAGGGCGTATGCAGAATCAAATGTCAATGTAAGAAAGAATATGTAGGGCAAACTGGTAGGACCATGGGGGCCCGATGGAAAGAACACGATAAGGATATTAAAGATGGAAACCCCCGTACGGGATTATTTGAGCATGTATTGGAAGAGGAGCATGAGATAGTCACACGGGAAGTTTTACGCGAGAAAGACAAATTATTAAGTAGGAATGTTTATGAGGCCTCATTTATATTTAATTTGTGCGCCTGGACAAGAGATGGTGTAACGAGCGTATCGTCCCACAATTCCGTGTAGCCACACATGCGTTGAAAACTCCTGTCAGCGTGCATCGTTCGTAGTATAGGGCAGTTGATTGACACATCAACAACAGCATTTTGTAGTCAACTGAACATAGCGCAGTTCGTGCCAGATAAAGTGTTTTTGCGGGATGTTCTGCTTCATTACTTTAACATGCAGAAAAGTGCTACCGAAAGTCATCGTATTTTGGTGGAAGTGTATGGTGACCATGCGCTAGCTGAGGGAACATGTCAGAAGTGGTTTGCACGGTTTAGAAGTGGTGATTTCGGCCTGGAAGACCAAGAGCGACATGGACAGCCAAAAAAAATTGAAGACGAAGAATTGAGAGCATTGCTCGATCAGGATTCGTGTCAAACGCAGGAAGAACTTGCAGAAGCATTAGGCATTGATCAAACAACAGTTTCCAAATGCCTCAAAGCCATGGGAATGATTCAAAAGATGTCACATTGGGTTCCACATGAATTGAAAGACAGAGACGTTGAAAGACGAAAAACCATTTGCGAATTGCTGCTTCAAAGACAGAAAAGAAAGGGGTTTTTGCATCGCATTGTTACTGGCGATGAGAAGTGGATCCATTACGAGAACCCGAAACGAAAAAAGGCCTGGATGAAGCCAGGTGAACCAGGTCCATCACAACCGAAACGAGATATTCACTGTGCAAAGGTTATGCTGTGCATATGGTGGGATATGAAAGGTGTGGTGTACTATGAGCTGCTGCTACCGGGTGAAACTATTAATGGAGAACTTTATCGACGACAATTAATGCGTTTGAAGCAAGCTCTGGCCAGGAAACGACCAGAATGGGAGAACAGACATAATAAACTTATTTTTCAACATGATAACGCTTGCCCACATGTCGCAAAACCTATTTAGAAAATGTCGGATGGGAAGTTTTACCCCACCCGCTGTATTCACCAGACGTTGCTCCTTCGGACTACTACTTGTTCGATTGCATGAATAACGATTTGATTGGACAGCGGTTCACTTCTTCAGAAGATATCGAAAAATGGGTCTCTGACTGGATCGATTCAAAGGATGAGGACTTCTTTTGCCACGGAATCCGTAACTTGCCTGACAGATGGGCGAAAGTGGTGGCTCGCAATGGACAATATTTTTCTTAAGGTATTTATGTATTTTGTGTTTGAACTACAGCTTCAATCGGTGCGTAACAACCGCACGAATTATTTCCTAGACCAAATATGTTTAAATAGAGAGAGCAAGCTGAATAGAGAAGATGGGAATATTGATGAAATATGGCTAGGAATGTTGAAAAAATGGGAAAAGTGTGAATATAAAGAAATCAGATTCAACATTAACCCAGACATTGAGCAGGAGGCAAGCATCATACACGACTTCTCATTTGAAATGACGTAATGGAAGGGGAAGGAGGAAAATTGACTCACTCGCAACCTCGCGCATTTGAGTACATACCAGTTCCAGTCAACATGTGAATTGTGATCGGATAGTAACATGGGTTTTAACACTTTTTACATGAGTTTTAAGGGATTTTAAAATGTGGGAATAGCCCTGTTTTAGTCATTTATTATCCTAGCATTCAACATGTCCACGTAAAAAACCTATATCCTTTCTAAATAACGAAGCTTTGTGGATTTCCCGAAAGCCGACTTCTTGACCTGAAGAAGGGTGCAGTTGCCACCGAAACATTGTCTTTCACAAGTATATATTCACTGTACGTAAGTAAATAACAAATTTTGATTTTATGCTTAGTATTAAATTGTTTTATTATTTGAAAGAAAAACACACATCCATTGTAATTGATGATACGAAAATACTGAAATTTGTTTTACAATATATTTTGATATGAATTTCTCATTATATCGGTTCCCTTTTTCATCAGGTCTTCAATTAAAATCCTACATTTGGATAATGTAGTAGTACAGGCGAGATATCCCATTCAACACCAAACACCTATACTCTATCTCAGGAATCTCTGGAGCAGGGTCACACACAACTGTAGAGAAGGGGAGAAAGCGAGAGGGCAGAGCAAAGCAGTACATGCTGATTGAAACAGCTGGTAAATCCCATTTTCTCGCAAGTTTTCATTGGTCAAACTCAATCGAGTTACTACTTGCGCAGAGACTTTCTTTCATTTGCTTGCTTCATAAAATCCAGGGACAGAGTATAGTACCTCATGCTTGGTTATAATGGTCTTGAGCATGAAAAACCTAGTGCATCTTGCACAGAGATTTGACGTATAAAAATAAGTTTATTTCATGAAGGCTTTTCCCAGGTGAACAGTGTGAAGTTCTCTCTCATTTAAGTTGTCACACTTAGATTTTTGGGCTTCTTTAATTCCTTACTTGCACTATCTTGAGTTAGCTTCTGCATTACAATTGACAAGATATACATCCTTATGCTGTTTGTAGAGTGCACGTAAGAAGTACTATTGGTTTGCTCCAGAATTCATATCTAGTTTCTTCCAGCAAAAACACCACCATGTATTTTAAGATGGTCATTTCAAGGTGGAGCTCCAAATATGATGACTCTCTTATAGTGTCCATATAGTTGTGGCCAGCCCAGAACCACTGAATCCGATATTTTGAATATTTGTTTATCGCATGCAATAATTGGAACTGTCCTGTTTTCAGAAGATTTACAGCTTTTAGAGTGGCGTCAAACCCATGTCATATCATTGCGACTTATTTAGTCATCAGGAAACAAAAGCAGCAGTGCTGTTGCATTACGTGGATGAGTTGAATTCTGAAGTGCTATCCAAACTATGTTGCACTACGTTGCTATCAACTCCTAATGCAGTTCATAACATGTCAACACCAGGCAGTTTCTGTACGTGCAATTTCTTAACTCATCCCATCTTGAAGGCTGAAAGGTTCTGAGCTTAAGTCAGTCACTCACTCTCTAGCATTCTTAACCCCGAAAGTTTATGGCTGCATCAACACAAGTCTTCCATCTGCTGTCCCTATCCTGAGCAAGATCAATCCACTCTTTTCCATCTTTACAGATTTCTCAACGTTATGCCTTCCTTGGCCTTCCTACAGGTCTCTTACCATCAGGTTTCCCAACAAGAATCATGTAAACTCTTCTTTCCTCTCCCATTCGTGCCAATGGCCTGCCCATCTAAGTCTGCTTGACTTAATTATTCTAATAATATCTGGACATAAAATGCATATTATGTAGTTCTAAATTATGTAACCTTCTCCACTCACCTGTCTCCTCATCCCTTTTAGGTCCAAATATTTTTCTAAGGATTTTATTTTCAAATACTCTTAATTTATGTTCTTCTTTTAATGTAAGGGAGCAAGTTTCGCATCCATATAATACAGGCAAAATTACTGTTTTGTATATTTTAACCTTCAGTATCTTAGATATTAAACGAGAGAATAAAAGTTTATGAAGAAAAAAGTGTTCTGAGCTTAGCGCTTTCCGGAAATGAATAGTTATTGGGAAACATCCCAATTTAGTATACTCATTTTGACATGGTTAGAATGGACTAGTTTGATTCACTTTCGTCAACATGAGGATGTCAGAATAATACAATTTCTGTATCATGATTTCATGAAAGAACCTCGGTTATCTTGTTATAAGTGGCCTTGTTGTCAACCCAGATCAGCTGATTTCTAACGGAGAAGTACAAAGCAACAGTGGTCCGTAGATACCTCAATGGCTGACAATACTATGTACTTGTGTGTAATAACTACAGAGAAATCGTAAAATATGCTGCAAGAAAACATTGCACTGGACTTTCCAAGTGTTGAATGGAAAATCTTGCTTCCACTAAATGATTCGAGTGAAGGATACAATTTTGAAACCTGATCAAGAAGGGAAAAGATCTTATGAAAAATTCATAAAATATTTTCTAAATAATGTTCACTATTTTTGTGTCATTAATTACAATGACTATGTGTTTTTCTTTCAATCCATTTTCAGAAATCAAATTGAGTTGTATATAAATTGTATTTCTCTTTAAAATATTTTTTAATATAAATTTATAAATATAAAAAATTGCATATTAAGGGTTCAGTTCATGTAAAGTCTTCTTAACAAACACGTCATAACTTTTCAAGATATAAAATACTATTGTTTAGTTCGAGAATTATTGAGACTTTCAACGTGCGGTTATTCGCATAAAGAATTATCAGTAGTGAGTTTTTCTACAAAACTATTATTTTTTTATTTTTCAAAACTAGATTTATTAATATATTAGTGAAGTTTGTACTATTTGGAACATTTCTGGAAAAAAATGAAGTTGATAGGTGCCACCATTCCCGAGATATATCAAATCAAAAATATCCAATATGGAGGAATCTTTTCAAGTAAATTAAAAACACCAGCTCAACTCTTTTCAAGATGGCGGCCGTCAGAAGGCAGATGACGATTGACTACTCGACTGAACATATCTTAAGTGATACAAGAATTAATTCTACCAAGTCTGTTGTTCTTATTAAAAAGTCAATGATTCCAGACTTAACCACTGGACTGTGATAAAGATACACTTTTTTGGTACTATCCTCCATTTGGAGGCACATTTTATGGTGTATCCTTCATTAAAATACATTAAAACTTATATCATTTTAAAGCTTATAAAACAGGCTACAACTTTTATTTGAAACAATTTCTTGTCATTTAATTTGTTCAAAAGTTAAAAGGCAAAAAGTTTATAAAGTACAAGAAAATTTTCACTTTTTGAAGATTTATTTTTTAATTTATGGCAAAACCACCAACATTTTTGAAAAATTAAACAGAATCTTTTTTGTAACCCATGTAATGAGTATTAAGAATCACAAAAGATGACCTGCCTATGACGATTGGTTATAGAGATATAGGTCAATAACTGAAAGTCTGTGAAATTGATGTTTGAGGGGGCACTGGGGGGGGGGGGGTAGTACCGCAAGGAGGGGCAGGGACTTTTGAGATTTTGTACTAACAACTGACCAAGATTCAGCTTTTACGGAATTATTCCCGACATTGGCCCCCTTTTTTTTTTCTCCTTTCTTGACTGGCCTATTAGTGCCTGCAACACCCCAATTTATACAAATGTAATATAATCTCATGTCCACCATTTTTCTTTTAGCGGTGCAGAACTAGTTTAATTTTTTTTGGAATGGACGTGAAAATTGCATTCTGAAGGATGACTCCATTTGACGATTTTGTGTACCTTGTTAATTCCATTCTACTAGGAGAAGAGCCGGTGAGTAATATTGTTTGACTGTTAAATTAGGGGTCCTTCATCCACTGTACCCCCTTGAGAATTATGATGATTTTTTTTCGAATCAACAGATTTCAAAGTTTTACATAATATAAAATTGCTTCCAGCATGCAAAAAAACACAAATAATGCATATTTGATCACAAAGTATGACCCTCGTATGAAAAACCTTGTATCTTGAGTACTTTTGTCACTTTTTATTAGTAAAAATCATTTGTATGCACACTAAAATAGCAAAAGAACACATCGGAAATTGCTATCCATGTTGGGTGCTATATTCACTTGCACAAAGAGCCTTCGGGCTGTTCTGCTCACGGTAAGGCAACAGTCATACTTTATTTAACAAAGCACATCTCCATGAGCTAAAAACAATGGGAAAGGTCATAAACAACTGAGCTGATACCGATGTCAATACTTGTAAAATTCAATTTTAAAATAATAAAGGCTGGTTACGAAGTCATACTAACTCGTCACTTCACATTCCTTTCATGACATGAAATAACTCCAAAATTATTCTCATCTAGCATTATAATACTTTGAGATGCGTTGGTCTAATCATTACGGCATCTGACTGCCAAGTAGGAGATCTGTGTTCGATTCCAGGGGTGGATGATCTAAGGTCACCATATACTGGATCAAATAAAATGGCTATTTATATTTGCGGGTTTTGAAAATTCAGGAGATTTGTGGGATTTTTGTGCATAATTATTACGATATCCCTGGTGTCCAAAGATTGAGAATGACAAGATGCTTAAGAACAGAGATATTATAGCATGTATTCATTATCTAGCTTACATGTAGTTAAGGTCCCTAAAATTTGTGTAAAATAACTGTCCTGGCAAGGGAATTAATGTCAAAAAAGTAAAAGATTGAATATTCATTGAATAACAAAAAAAATGGTGTGACGTCCAGTTAATGAAAAGTAAAGTTCTTAATTAATATTTTATGTTCATTATTATAAGTAGTGTTGTACACAACTCTTTAGAGGGGCCTCTGTGATGGTGTAGTGGTAACGTCTTTACCTTGTAATCAAGGATTCCGGGTTTGATACCCTCTTTTAACTGTACGTCCAGTCCTGATTAGCCTATCTGTGCTTAGAGTGGACTTGAAATAAAAACTCAAAGTCGATCTTCTTTCGTACCGTCATTGAAAACCGTGGGGTCCTAATGTAATCTCGGTGGAAGTAAATAACCCTAATTGGCCGATACCAGCAGTCACACAAAAGACTGACATACAAGAGAAGAGGACAAGAAGAATTGCTGAATCCATGTCCTGCTGGTATGTAGATAAAACAAAGCTAATTTCACAGTGACCTTTAGCAAGAACTCCGCAACCACCTGACCCAGCATTAGCATGGTGTGTGGTTTAAGAACATCCACCTATCTTACCCCCACGAGCTTTCAAGCAAGAATTGGCAATGAATGGTTCATTTATTTCGACAGCTTTAGCTAAACAGTTACATGCCTTCACAGTCACGTTTGGGTTCAGGTCCTTTGATCT
Organism: Lepisma saccharinum; assembly: GCF_977018435.1. Taxonomy (NCBI): domain Eukaryota; kingdom Metazoa; phylum Arthropoda; class Insecta; order Zygentoma; family Lepismatidae; genus Lepisma; species Lepisma saccharinum. The sequence continues at coordinate 15,133,715 of NC_139257.1, forward strand.
TGCCATCTGCTTCCCAGGATGGTATGGGTTTATGATCCAGTGTTTCTAGGAAAATCTATGGAACTTCTTGTGGCTGTCTCCCAAAGTCACAAGGAAGGGTGGATGAACTTCTAAAAAGAACAAATGTTGAGACGAGCTGTTGCTCGTGCCTGCCTAATCTTCTATCCACTGAAAATCGGATGGTACTGGCAGAAAAAATTAAGCCATACCGATGCTGATACCGATAGATCGGTATTGGCTCAACCCTATAAACAACATAATCTTCATATACCATGCAAAATATTTTACTGCCGAGGGTGAAGGTTACCTAAAATTATTGTACTAATGGTGTGGTTGAACTTCCTATTCATCTGGTGACTCGCTATAATATGAATTTCATCATGACTATGGGTATATGGATGTTTACAAATGTGTGTGATTGTTAAGTGCCTATATCATATTTAATTTTTTTGTAAGGTGTGTGATACTTTTGATGTAGATAATTTTTTTCTGCAGGTGCTACTATTTTCCCTTTTTTCCAAATGAGAATCCTGATAATATTTAAGTATCAAAATATCATAAGTAGGCTTGCCAAATATCATGTTTTTGCAAGATTGCGCTGCAAAAATTTATATAATATTGTTTTAATATAATACATATAATGATTATTCGGTACTTTTTACATCCTTATCCAGTATTGGCAAAGAAGGTCTGGTAATTTTCAACATTTTATTTATTTAATCAACTTTAGTATTTAGCCTATCATAGAATTTATTTCCAGATGGCAAACTATGTGTAAGTATGATATTTAACCCCAAAGTGTAACCAGTATACCTTTTATCTTGGATACTTTTGATATGGAATTTCAAATTATTGAAATTTGACTCTATTATTGTAGGCAACTTCTACTTTAATGCTCACAATCAAAATTTTCACAATGACAATTTTGAAATGAATATATTTCTCAGTCTTCCTTTCTGCAGCAAGTAAGGCAAGAACATTCAGATAGTTTTTAGGATGGCAAAGATAAGGAAAGTTCCTCCACAAAACAGTTGTGGCAAAGTTTTCTTGATGGGCCCACCCTGGATGATGTCAGTGCAGGTATACAGACACCTTTCATCTAAATATTTTGTAAAATCATCTGGATATTCAATTATCCAAATAATCTGAAACTAATAGCATCAACTCAGTTATCTGGATAGTGATAAATTTAACACATTGAATCCCAGCGTATTTAAATTGGCAATAACTCAGAAACCTGGGCATTTTATGTGATTTTCAACAATGTGGAACAATTTATTTTTTGGTCTTACTATACATGTGTTATATATCAAAATAAAGGCAATTTCTTTGCCTATACGATAAAAAAGAAACAATTAGAATCTGTGTATTCTTGCGTGTGCTAGAGATGTTCAACATAGTCCCTGTTTTTCATATAATGAAAAAGTCCGTACTTCTATTACTAAACAGTGGCGGTGATTGGGTTCCAAAACTAGGAGGGCATGGTGTACACATTAATGGGAGCAAGAGCAATTTACTTTTCTTTGGTACATAAGTTATAGCATAGAACAGGGACAAAGTGACAAAAAGTGGGGGGAAACTGTCCCCCCTTGCCGCCACTAACCCTTAGTATGAAACAGGCGGTGTGCAAGTAAATAAGTAAGTGTTCCATTTTTTTTTTCGATATTTCAAGTAAACACATTGGTCAAGTGCTTGGGTGCCCATAGGAGTTTTCTCGGGGGCGGGGGGGCTTCAAGATCCTCAGGGGGGACTCATCGTAACTCCAAACATTCAAGTGATATTGGCCCATACTATGCACGTGCATGGGACACTCGCCATATTCAGGATGTTCGTGCATAGCAGGAGCATGGGATTTAATGTGTTAATACTGATGAATTAAATTATCCAGAAACCCATGAACTAGAGATGGGATCTGTAATATATCAGGTACCTCTTAATCCTGACAGACACCCACACATCTCTTATCAACCTTCTCCAAAAAAATACACCATGTTTCTGAAAATAGTTGAAACCAAGGTAGTCTAGTCAGTAGGGCATCTTGACTGCCATGCAGGAGGCCCGGGGTGGGTGATCTAGGGTCAGAATTTTTCCATCATTGCCCCCACATAGAGCAGGTCTGTGTCTCACCCAGCCTCAAATCAATGGGTACCTGGGGGCAACCCTTGGGTGTAAAGGCATGGTGCTGATTACATCATCTCTAAAATGGCCGAGATTGAGAATGTGTGGAGGGAGCCCTACAGTACCTGCACATCTAAGTGTACCTTCATGGCTCGGTGCTATATGCACAAGGACTTAACCTACTGAAAATTGTTGGACAAAGTTTAAGTTCACTAGATATCCTAATTGCGACTACTACAACAGTTCGAAGTGGGATCTGAACCAAGAAGTCCATTAAGAATAAATCGTTGTAAAATTGAATATGACTTTGAGTCATCTTGAATATAATCAGGGTGGATAGAAATCATGATATTTATTTTAATGATTTTTATAAATTTAAATCAGTTCTTTTATTTACATCGATTTTTTTAAAAAAAATTAAACGTGCTTGATTGCTTGTATGTTGTTTGGCACTATACATATAGGTGGGTTTCATGTGACATCAGGATTCGCAATGCCGACATGTTCGTGGCCAAGTTGTTTGTTGTCTGCAAGGAAATACACACCACGTAGCATTCGTTACACCTGCAATGCCAACTGTACGTTTGTTAGTACTTTTAAAATGTCGGTAACATTGCATAAAATTAATGACAATGTTGTGCCATCTTGAAATAGTACAGTAATTTTTCATATTTCAAACCACAGACTATGGTTCAAACTCTGCACAGTCGACAAGAAAATATGAAGAAAAATGAAGTTCTTTTGCGGTGTAGATTCATATGAACTGGACGATAATGAAATGAAAAGGGGCGTAAACCTTTGGCCAACTGTAGTTGATGTGTGTTTACTTGCTTGACCTAGCAACCTGGAATCAATTTGTTTTTGTATTTATTAGTATTAGGATTCTGCTTGAAATAGTTACATCCAGTACAGATTAACTGTAAATTCCAAGGCTCTGCCATTATCACCACTGTTTCTTTTTAACGCTTGATCAAGCGCTGTAATTTAAAATGTTCAGTTGCTCATAAACAGTAATTTTACCCCTTGCTTTAACAATTTGGGATTTCCGTGGTGGAGTGGTTAACACAACATGCTACGATGCCAGGGGTCCCAGATTCAAATCCTTGACTGCGCATTGGTGTTCTTTGTAAGTGTTCTTTATCAATTTCATCATATCATCACTCAGCCTTGTCTTCACGATTAGCCAATAGTGGCAGAAAAGCGAAGTAAAATAAACGAAATCAATCTATCAATTTGGGATACGTTGATATATCATTAATGCTTTAACCAAGCAGTCCTTTTTTTCTAACTGTATGCAAAGCCTACTACAGGCACCTTTTCTTCTGGATCGGATAACAATAACAGTTTGTGTTAACAAACAAAATATAAATATTCAAGTACAAAAGTACAATCATCAAGATGAATTTAACTTTGAACCGAATACTGCACAATGTACCATCGTAAACATGGTTCAACTCTCCTGCCTGCCTGCTTGAATTCCGTATGTTTAAAAGAACTCGCTTTAATCATGGCTGCTCGATCCACATTGCAACAGTTTGTGACGTAGGTGAAACACACCTATATATACAGGGTGTTACTAAAGATCGTTTCCAACGCTTAGGAGGTGATTCTACAACAAAATAAACACAAAAGTTCATGTGACGAAATGCCGAAAACGGCACCCATTCAGAGTTATTGAAGTGGGAAAAAGTGTGAAAATTATGTTTACAACAAATAGTGGCACAACGGCCAACCATATGACCGCGGCGAAGGGCGTTCCACAAAGAAATGCGGCATGCTCTATTCAAAAAAGCACATGGCAGATGTGTGAAGTTGATGCGCAAGGGATTCCCCAAAGGAAGTCTGTTGAAGTCATGGGGGGTAGGGAAGAGTTTAGCGAGATGTGTTATCCACGAAAGACATATGTGAAGACTGACAACTAAGAAGAAAGCGCGAATGTGCGTAGAGGACATCACCATTATGTAGAAAAACAAAGATGATGGTGGTGGTGCGCTAGGTTGAATATGTGTTGACATGTTCACTGTGTGCAGAGTGGAGGTGCCGAGGGAACCACATCACAGACGATGTTCAAACTGTCTGCCATTAACTTCCATGCAGAGGTGACAATGCCGAATCAACGAGTGTCTAGTGTGAGCAAACAACCCCACGGTGTCGCTGCAGCGATATTAATGTGTGCAACGAGATCCTCAACCGACACGACAGGTGTTTCATATACGAGACGTTCTATCTCTCCCCATAGAAAGAAGTCCAGTGAAAATGATTGATTGATTTGGTTTATTGTACTTCGCGTTTTGTGCCTCTTGGCTAATTTGCGAAGATAGGTATGAGTGATGAAATGATGAAATTGATGAATGGGCATTCACAAACAACCAAGCCCGAGCGGGATTCGAACCTGGGCCCCTTGTCATCGCAGCATGATGTGCTAACCACTCGGCCAGTGAAAATAAAAATAATAAAACACACTGGATATACTCTATAATTGTAACTTAAAATATTTGTATAGCTTTTGTAGCTGAATTTTGGCAATTTTTTTTAATGAAAGTTTGCAAAATATCAGCTGCCATGTTTATTTACAGCTTAATGATAATGACACTATGTATATATTATTATTCACAAAATAATTGCTATTTTTGCCTATAAAAAGTATTGAATTTTAAATCAAGGGAACTTACAGTTTACGTATTACATTTTTTCCTCTCATGTGAGCTTCACCTCTTCAGTACTGAATTTTTCCTTGCTTTTCCTATCTTAAAGCCTAATAAACATCACTGAATGTTACAAGATTAATGTACTTTCACCAAGTGATTCTGATACATACAAAATCCTTATGCACATTATTCTGTAAATTATTTCTTTAAAATGATTTAAATCTTAGTTTAAATCAATTCACCTTGAATATAATCCACCTCTTTTTTTTTCATTCAGTTTTAAGCAAGATTATGCATAAATATGATAAGGTAAGGTAAACTTCCCCATGCATATTGCACCGTGCCATGAAGGCATATTTTGGGAGGTTGTGTGGGTATAGCCCCACACATTCACAATCTTGGCCATTTTGTAGGTGATGTGAACAGCACCACACCCCAGGGTTGCCCACAGGTTCCCATTAATTCAAGGCTGGCTGAGCCCCAGAGCTGCTTTATGCAGGCACAAGGTCTGAAAAATTCCGACCTTAGATCACCCGTCCCGGGAATCAAATCACTGTTTTCCATGTGTGGTAATCGGACGCCCTGACAACTAGACTATTGTGGATCCCATAAATATGTTACCTTTTACTACATTAGGATGTTGGCATGTTGCTTGAAATACATTTTGTGGGAATTGATGGTTACCCATTACCATTCTTCTCGCCCACAGACCATAGAAGACTTCATATTGCTAATTGGAACATTCGTAGCATTCGTAGCTTTTATTCTCTGGTGCTGTTTTCCAATCGTGCCAAAGGAATCCAACCCACCGTCCCAGTATGACAGCCGCTACAACAGCTACAAGAAGCTGGATGTGTCATACGACTCCAATTCTTAGCAGGCCTGCCGTTTGCCATGGACTTTCAATGAAGACTGGATCAACTTTTCGTAACCATTCCTCTCGATGTGGAAGGTAAACTTGGAAGAATGGAAATGATGGAAATTTTTGGAATGTAACCAGTTTTATTTTTTCTGGTAACTGTTATGTTCGTGGCGTACCATGTGCATTCCTATAATGTTTTCCACCTTCCAAGTTTTCTTCATGTTTACTATAACCGCTGCTAGTCATGTACTGATTTTTTATGTAAGTTACTTAATATCTGTGATGTCATGGTGATGACTTTTTAAGTGTATTGTATCCGATAATTGTGTTTGTAAACCTTTTTTGAAGCTTTTTTTTTGTTATAATTTAATTTATTTGCTCTTGGTCACTGGCTGATCATAATTTATTACATATATTTTTTTAATATTTATTTTTTGAGTACTTGTACTTAATAACTTAAAAATGCCAAAGTGATAATTATGATGTATTTATTTGATGTGCACAGTTAACAGTGTCACAGAGAAGAATTCTTAAGGACAGGTTATTATCTTTGTTACGTGATGTATCATTTGGGAGATGTTGGTGACAATTTATGAATAAATTTATTATGTACAATTTTTGTACGTTATCTTAATTAAGTGGTGTGCAGTACGCAACCACTCTAAAAGTTGCTAGCATGGTTCCGTTCAACTTACCTTGTACAAACAACAAAATGCTAATTGCCCTTACCTGTAACATGTAACACTCCTTTTCTGATGCAAATAAGGTCTGGGGCCTGCCCAATGATGCAGTGGTAGCGCCATTGCCTTGTAGTGGTTTGGATCCCACTTTAAACTGTAGGTCCAGTCCCAATTAGCCTTACTGTGCATAAAGTAGACATAAAACACCAAATGAACCAACCAAAGCAAATAAAGTCTGTCTGCAGAGAACAATACACTAGAAAGAGAAATGGACTCGGAATTCCTCACTGGACTTCATTTTCCTTAAGAAAATTCCTTGAACTACACGCAAAATGTTTTCCAGTAGTTGAATAAAATAAAAATCTGAGTAAGCCTACAAACAGGTATATTTAAAATGTACTGATAGTGTACACTATTTTATTTTCTGACTACACAATCTAAAATCCAAAAAAAATTCTTATTCGTCTACTGTGATACAGTTCATAAGGACAGATTTGCACATTCAACTTTATTTTTCTCTGCATTGTTTTCACAAATTCCACACACCTTTCCTGGATGGGATGGAAGTGACAGGGGTCAACAAATCAAGCAGTTTCAAATTCCTCTTCGGAATCACTTGAGAAATCGCAACCAGGAGTTGAAACATGACTGTTTTCTGGTGTTACTTGTATGGGTTCAGTTTCATGCGGTTCATTATCAGGGACGCTCTTCACTAGTACATTTCTTCCGCAGAATTTCTGAAACAAAGAAATATTATGAATATATATAATGACGACGGATGGGTCTTACGGAATGAGAATTTTTTTTGAAAGTGTTGTTGCTTGCTATGGGGAGAAAAATACATTTGAAGGAAAGCCTTTCTTGCCACTGTGAAAACGTTGATTCAGACACTTCAAAAAATTAAGAATGCACACCATTCAAAATTTCCTGAGTGTTTGGGATCCAAAAAATTGTGAAATTATTTCTTGAAGTCAGAATCGGGATAAGATATTTTTTCCTGATTTCAGTACTGACATCATCTGGGATCCTGCATACCCCTTAGGTGGGCAGTGCTGCTGGACATTGAAGAAGGGATAAAACCTGCAGTGCTCATTGAACTTCCACTGTAGCACACACCATAAATCCACTTTAGAAAGCACTGTCCTCCCCCCCCCCCCCCCCATTTTAGGCATTGCTTGAGAGGCAATGGTTTAATTTTTGGATGTCAAATCAGGGATGACGTTGATTGTCACATTTCTCTTAATGATATACTATTATTGTATATAAGAAATTTTATGTTTCCATGTTTCTGATTGGATAATTTATTTTATTATTACGAGGGGCGTATCATAAAGAATTACACTTTATTGTATTCGATACATACAGACATAGATACATTTAATCGGCTATATGCACTTTCTCAACATAGTCCCCCTGGAGCTGTAGACACTTACGCCAGCGGTGTGGAAGTCTTTCGAGACCATTTTGAAACCAGTTCTTTGGAGTTGTGTGCACCCATCGCTGGACAGCCTCATGCAGTTTCTCACAATTGTTGAAATGGTGACCACGCAGGGGCTTCTTCATGGCGCCAAACAAGTGAAAATCGGACTATGCCAAATCGGGAGAGTATGCTGGATGTGGTAACACCTTGAAACCCAGTTGGTCAATAGCAGCTGTTGTTTTACGACTGGTATGCGGCTGGGCATTGTCATGTTGGAGAAGCACACCTTTGCCCCATTTGCCTTGCCTCTTCTTTTGAATTGCACGATGCAACCGCGTCAGTATTGCCACGTAGACTGCACTGTTAACGGTGGTTCCCCTCGGTAGCCAATCAATGAGGATGATGCCATCACTATCCCAAAACACAGTGGCCATTTGTTTCCCAGCCTTGGGCGCTGTTTTGAATTTCTTGGGTGGGGGGCTACCCTTATGTTTCCACTGCATGCATTGGGATTTGGTTTCCAGTTTGTGGTAATGCAGCCACACTTCATCACCTGTCACAAGCTTTCCCATGAAATCAGCTGGATTCTGGTTGTAAAGTTCCAAAAGCTCCCTGGAAATGTCTACACGTTGTTGTTTGTGGCATGCGTTAAGACATTTCGGTAGCCACTGAGCTGACACTTTACCCATTTTCAAGTCACTGTGCACAATGCGTTGCAGGGTTCGTCTGCTTAATCCCGTAATCCTCTCCAGTTCCATAAACGTCACACACCTGTTCTCCAGTATGACATTTTCCACACGCGCGATGTTTGCGTCTGTTTTCACACTCACATGTCGCCCTGGACTCTTTCCCTTCTCCGTCGATGTTTGACCGTTTTTCCAGCCAGTTACCCAATTATACACCATTTTCCGTGACACTGCATACTCGCCACACACAGCCACTAACCGTCTATGGATATGTGTCGTTGTTTCCCCTTCCTTCCACAAAAACCAACTCGTCCATCGTTGACCACGTTCATCTTGTTCCATGTTGTTCGCAACAGCACTCGTGACGTTGTGCTTCGACGGCTGCACAGGTCACAGACTACGCACTGTCACACGGTGCTGCCACCTGGCGGTAGACAAGGTACCTATGCGCCCATCCTGCCCAGTGCGTGGAATTACGCCATTTCATTTTGCATTAAAACAATAAAGTGTAATTCTTTATGATACGCCCCTCGTAATTTGGAAGGCTCACTGCCTTGACTGGGTGTCCCAGATTCCATTTCCTCAGTGAATGAAGGAATCAGCCTTTGAAATTAATCAGAAAAGAACTATCAAATCAGCAATGTGGAAATGTGAAATTTCTACTGCATCCATCGTGAATGGATTTATTATTAGTTTTTGAAGAATCTGAAGGCTTTTGCTTAAGATTGATATCAAGGAAGGTTGTAAGTATTGTAGTGGACGAGAAAAGAACGACACCACCCACAACAAGTCAGAACATCCCTGATGAAGCTACCAGACAGGTGAAAAAATTGATCGCTATCAAAAACCTGCATGGAAAAATTAATAGTGCCTGGATTAAAATAGTGATGGACAATTTGTACCCACATATCTTTGAATCTGAATGTTCACATGTTTACATTCAAAGCTTTAAAAATTTTCAACTTGCAGAACATAAATTTTGCGTTAAAAGTTTATAGCACAGAGAAACATACTGCAAAGTTGAAAACCTTCATCTTTAGCATTCCATATCAAAAACAGTACAAAGTTTCACAGAGATCTAAGTTGTGGAATTTCTGGTTGTGCTCTGGCCTAGTGTGAAAGATCCAGGTTCTATTCTTGGTTGAACCACAGATTCCACATTGCTTTTCAATCTATCTTCTACAGGGTGGCGCATATTGTATCTACCAGTAGAAGTTGGCAACCCTGTCGGAACGCAGATGCGCATGCACAGAAGTTTCCCATACTTAGGCAGCTGCAAGTCTCGCAATTAGTCAGCCATGGAACATTGGCTGGTTCAGACACGAATCGTGGCAGTAGAGGCATTCATCTGAACGGGTCCCATTGAGGAGACGCAGTAGGTACTGCACTGGGAAGCATCAGGGTGCCAGAGAATCCGCCTCCTTCGACCTGAAGACTTCTTTTCTGCACGCTTCCATTGGCTCCATTGTGTGATCCATCATATCATGTTGTGAAGCTCTGGCACTGGTTGATGGCGAACCTCATTGGGTCTTCGTCGCAGTGTCTCCTGGATGGGACCCATTCGGATGAACACTTCTACTGCCAGGATTCGTGTCTGAACCGGCCAACATTCCATGGCAGACTAATTGCAAGACATGCAGCTGCCTAAGCATGGGAAACTTCTGTGCATGCACACCTGCATTCCGACAGGGTTGCCAACTTCTATTGGTAGATACAATATGTGCCACCCTATATATATATTATATTATTTTTATATACTTGTATATAAAAATTGATGTGTGTATGTGTTTGTTCCGGCATAACTCTTGAACGCTTGGAGCAATTTCAAACAAACTTGATACACGTATCACTTGCAAGCTGGAAAGAAATGCTGTGGAGGTAAGACACCCCTGGCACCCCTATGGCTGGGGGTGGGAAGGAGGTGACGTAAAAATAATCGAAAACGACTGATATTAGTGTGGAATCCATAGTTGTTGGGGTCACTAAGATGAATAGTGACACTCCTCATGCCATTCAACTCCAAGACACCCCTGGCACCTCTAGGGTTGGGGTGGGAAGGGGGTGACATTATTATTTTCTACTTTCCGTCACCCCTCTCCCACTCCCACAACCCCTCATTATTATTGGCGTTCGCCAGACCAAGTGGTAATGTATCGACGGCTTGTAATCAGTGTGTCCTTTTCCGAGTTCCAGTCAGGTCACACAATGTTTCAGATTCCAATTTAAATGTATCCCGAGTCGTGATTAGCCTATGTGTGCAAAAAGTGATGTTAAAACGAACTCTTGACCTCAATAATACAAGTTGTGTATTTTATTTCAGCTGTGGTTCCCTCTTTTCGCGAGAAATAACGAATTAACCTAATCATTAACTCAACAAATAAAAATGCATCTCTAAATTAATTAATGAAAACTGTTATTACACCCAAACCACTATTTTATCGTAAATGTAAATGAAATGTCATCTCACGTAGTGAAAATATTGTGAAAATTGTTCTAATGAGTGATATATGATTGTCAAACACATACATGAATACATTATATTAAGCTCGTGAACTATAATTGGGACAATTTAATACTAATTTGAAACGATTAAAGGCAATTAAAACGACAAAGTAAACTTTTGCGCAATCTTTCTGCCGATTCGCATTATTGAAACAATATTTAACCAATGGGGACGTTATCTCATATTTGGAAATGCTGCATTGGTTGAACTTCCTGTGGACAAGACCGTGAGTCACGCCTCCTGCTCCTCAGAATCGAATTTCACTCTGATTGGATGATCGTATATTTCACAACACTTCCTTGATTCAGAGCTACCAACATAATTTCGTAAGACGTTGGACTTAGAAAAAATCCATGCGACAGATTTTTTGAACATGACTGTACCATCAGAAAGTTCCTGCAGTTCACCCATGAAACATATCCAAATGAAGTACATGTTTTGTGCTTGTGCGAATTTCTCACAATGTAAGACAATAAGTATTTAATAAAATACCAAATGCAGTTTACTTACGTTATGTGAGTATGTTCCGTTTACAAAACAACATTTCGGGAGTCAACTGCTCCCTTCTTCAGGTTACTTCCTTTTCTCGCATTATCGCTTCTTGCCGTGTCAAATTAGTGTAGAACAAGGAATAGGTTTTGATAAAAACTTCCCTGCCCCTTTCATTCTTCGTAAAAACCACTTTCGTTTAAAGGGGCAGGGAAGTTTTTAGCAACTCTTTTTTACCAAAGTGAATATCTATGACCTACACTATCTGGCCATTCATAACCGGACACCCCATCAGGTGGCATCATGGTGTGGTCGTGCTTCTCCTGGTATGGTCTTGGTCCTCTTGTGTTAGTGCGTGGAAACATGAATGCAGATGCATACCAAACGATCCTGGACAATTCTGCGCTACCGACATTGTGGGCACAATTCGGTAGTGGTCCTTATCTGTTTCGGCACGCCAATGCCCCATGTCATACGGCAGGTGTGATCAACACGTGGTTCGAGGATATGGGTGTGCAAAAACTTGATTGGCCCGCCCAAAGTCCTGATCTCAACCCGATTGAGCATCTTTGGGACGAGTTGGAGCGCCGGTTGAGAGCCAGGCCACACCGCCCAAAAAACACTAAAGAGTTGTTCGCCGCTTTGCAAGAGGAATGGAGCAGGATTCCCGTCGAAACCTATCGCAATTTGGTGGACAGTCTTCCTCAGAGGGTTGCGGCTGTACTTGCTGCGAAAGGTGGCCCCACACGATACTGACGGACGCCTGAAACCGGATTAAAGTACTCGTTCCAGGTGTCCGGTGACGAATGGCCAGATAGTGTATTCCTTGTTCTACACTAATTTGGTGGGGAGGCACATAGTGGTTCGGATCCCAGTTTAAACTGTAGGTCCAGTCTCGATTAGCCTTAATGTGTATAAAGGGGACTTAAAACACCAACTTAAACTAATTTGACGTGGCAAGAAGCGATAACGTGAGCCAAGGAAGTAGCCTGAAGAAGGGAGCAGTTGACTCCCGAAACGTTGTTTTGTAAATGGAACATAGTCACATAACGTAAGTAAACTGCATTTGGTATTTTATTAAATTCCTATTGTCCTAATGAAGTAAAAGTTAGTTACCTTCAGTATACATTACTCTTCTACACAGTTGCTTCACAGCCCTGCCACTGCAAGAAGAACTTTGATGTCCCTCATTGTTGGAAAACAACCACAATAAAGTAGGGAACAACCAAAAGTCATCAGGTGAGTAGGCAGCTGCAACAGCAGCAAGATGTGATATTCTTGCCTGGAACTTGATGTTGCTTCCATAGCCATAATTTTGCAGGGTAAGGGAGTTCACTTTGAATCCCCTAATTTTCGGGTTAAGGGTACTTTTGTTAACCTGATGCTAGTCTGCTCAATTTGAGACATCCCACCACATACACAGGACAGAGCATCACTCGACAGCCTCTGTATTGTGACTGCCACTAAGGTTGCTGCAACTTTTATATGATCACACTAACCTTTGAATTTTTTGATAATACCGTGTCATTCTACAGAATGATCGGAATCAGAACCAGTCACTTTCACAATTAATCAATGGGTGATGTAACTTATTCATCCTTCATCCTCGATGATGAGAGCATTCGTCATTAACATGACGAGTTAACGCTTGGCAGTGCGAAAGGCACAACTAAAACTAAACCCCTTAACAAGCAAAACTAACAACTAGAAAAGACAATGGTCACTCATTGGGTTTTATGAACCTTTGAACCTGAATCATGGCTGGGTTAGGATAATTACCTGCCTATCTGAAGGATGAAGATAATTTCGAAGAATAAAATAAACTAAGTCCTCTGTAGGCTTCATTGCAGGTTGACCAGCACCTCGCCTCCCTTTTCCTCAAATCCTTTCGCTAAGTTCTTCTCTCTCCTCAATCCAAATCAAAAGTCAGTCCCTTCTCAGTCTGCCTCATCTCTATATCACCCAGGCCATGGAGACCTTCCTCCATGCCGAATCGTGATTTTTACTGCCACTATGCAAACCACTGACTCCATAGCATGATGGAACTTCCTATATCCTGAATACCTCAGGAGGTTTGCATAGCACAACACTGTGCATTAATTACATACCACAGAGGTTGAGACAACTGAGATAAACAAGTGAATGCCCTGGTCAACATGAAACATCAGAGAGGCTTTAAATAAAATATAATCTTATGGAGTGATACGATATGACTTTATTCATGTTTGGTGAATAAAAGTCGTGGTTGATGATAATTAGACGAAAGCGAGTTCTTAATTTTCCGTGAAACTTACTTATAGATGTTGTATTAATAACAATTTAATTGAAACCCCAGTGAAGCATCGAGTTCCCAAGCAGATGGTGGCAGCAGCCACTGAAATTAATAGAACTTCTACAAGTAAGTTTCGCGAAAAAAGTTAGTAACTCTCTTTCGTCTAAATAATACTTTAAATTTGTCTGGATTATTGCAATAACCATTACTAATATTGGATTCCACATATAGTTCTGTTACTTTTCCTCCCCTCAGTTCAACATATGTTTTTTGGGCAGTTATGAGTAGTAAATAGGATCTTGTCACAACATTGGAGAAGCAGATCCTTGAATCTTCTGTACTTACTGTTACATTGGTTTCCTCCAAGAATGTTCTGCAACTAAACTCAGCAGGTAACTTGTCTAAATTGGCATTCACCTCCTGTCTCTGCTTTTCCTTTGCTTTAGCCAGAAACTCGTAGTTGCTACAGAGAACGATGTCCTCCAGCTCATGGAGAGTATAGAGTGCAGGGGCCAGGTGGCAGTTTCTGATCAATTCATAGAAGTCACTCTCCTGTTTCTCTTCCTGCAGTAAACAAGCAAACAAATACAGGAACACACTGTGCTTTCATTATAGGAAGAAAATTCCAGGCATGGGTAGAAAATACAGGTCGCCATGCTGCCTGAAAATTTTCACCTTCCGCCAAATATCAATTATGGAAATTTCCATTATATTTTTTTAAATAAAGAGTACATCATGTGTTTTTTAATGTTTGTGTTTTCTGTAGCCTAAAGAAGCAGATAAGTGGCATAAGAGAAGTACATATGCAACAGGGTGGTTACTCACCGGGAATTCGTTGAATTCTGGGAAAATGTCGTAAGGCAAGTTTTTTTTAACAGTTTTTTTTGTATCGAGGAAGGAAAAGACAGCTACATGGAAAACAAACCAGAATTCTCTCAATCCATTTTACTTTGTTAGTGTTCTTTGCAGAACAATATATCTGACAGACGGAAGATAATTGCAAAATACCTTGAAGTTGATTACGTAAATTTGAGATTGAAATTCTTATACAATTAACAATTTTTAGTAGATTAGTATATCCCACATCATTTGTCACTTGTGTTTGTAGATGTATTTCAAGTCGATTATGTGAAACAGCAAATGTAAACTCAGCATCTCAAATTACATATTTTAAATATGTATACTGTTTATTTCTCTTGTAGTCTACGGTTATTACAAGCATAAAAACACAGTTTTTCGTTGTGATGTTTCAGGAGAACACACGCTCCCTTCATCAGACTTTATTTTTAGTTTCACTAAATATACAGTTATAACAATGGTTAAAAAAATTTTAAATAAAAAAACTGTGTTTTTATTAAGGCTGAGCCGATACCGATGCCAATGTATCGGTATCCGTATCAGAAAGTATCGGTTGGAATTCTTCTACCGATACGAGCTGATACTTTCCGACATTTTGGTCTTTCACGGACTCCGGAGAAATGCAACACGACACTTTCGCAGAGTCTAATTATCCTGGAAATTATGCAAAATTAAAACTTCCTTTTTATTTTGCACTAATTTTGCACGAAAAACTAAATTTTGTGATTACATAAGATCTATTTTAATATTCTGATGCAATTCTTGAATATTCTAAAGTAAATTTCTTGGCAAATTGATGAATATAATTGGAGAACAATATTTACACACCAATATTGATCAATATTTTGAACAAATTTTTATTATTGTAATTTTCAAGTATCAGCATCAGTGGGAATCGGTAAGAGTATCGGCATCGGTATCGGTTGATATAAACTAGTATACTGTTTAATTGAATGTAATTAAAAATTTGGATACATTGGAATCGCACACACCCTTTATGTTGTTAATATGTTTGTGGGTTGTAAGAAGCAGTAATCTGTAAGGTTGTAACAAAGAAATCATCTGCTTGTACCCTCGAATTTATGGAAAGTTCACATTGAAAACCGGGAATTATATTTGAATTTTATCATGGTCCTAGAGTGGCCACTTTGGTTAGGTACCCAAATTTGATTGGCACTGCAAAAGTAAGTTTCCTGAACCTCCCAAATAGCATAGTAGTTAAAAACCTTCACAGTATAATCAAGGGGTTCTGGTTTTTATTCCCTGTGCTTGCACATTGTGGTTCGGAATGTGTGGAAGTTTACAGTAGCCAGCTTCCATGGAGTGATCTGCTTAACACGTTCGCTGCCGATGATGCATATATACGTCATGTGGGCTTGTAGCTGTGTGCGTCATACGCATTACCTTTGAATGCTTGGCCACCAGAGGCACTGCACAACAGGGTTTTAAGTCTCTCATGGCACATTGCTGAAGTATTGTTCGAAATAAGCATTAGATTGGTTTCTCATTTGCACGTCTCTCTTAGCATTGTTGCATCAAATGGCGTTACGGCATTATAGTTCTTTTTGTCATGCATCAAGGCATTGTTTGACAGCAAAGAAATTGCTTTTTATTTTTATTCTTGGTAACATTGCTAGTCTGAAACATTACAATTATTATTTCCTGTACCAATAGAGAAAAACACACTGCATTCTGTTGTTTAGAATGTCCAGGGGAGCCAGGACTTTGCACTGAACCTTGTTACGCAATTTGCGGTAAGTGAAGTAAATGTATGGGAACTTTTCAAATTTATCATTGGACTTTCACAAGCCTATAAATGTAACATTGTTTTTGCAAGTGATTTTGTCATGTTACATCAATATCTAACAAAGTATTGCCAGCCTCCCTGGCAGAGTGGTTAGCACAGCATGCTAGGTGTCCCGTGTTCGAATCCCAGCTGGGTGTTTCTGAACGTCTCTTCATGAATTTCATCACATCATCACTCATCCTCATCTTCGCGATTAGTCAAAATTGGCAGAAAAGTGAAGAAAAATAAACAAAATCAAAATCTAACAAAGTGTTGAACCAACTATGCATCAATATAGCCATTTCAATATATTATACTGCGTTATATAATAAATATATGTCTATGCATGAAATTCATTAGGAGGAACATCCAAAAGAAAGAAAAGGAGAATATTGTGAAAATATTGCATGCTGTGCAAAAATAAAGATTATCTATGTCAGTAGAACAAGATGCATTTGCACATCATGCAGCACAGAGTAACAAAACTTCATACTATATGCCGGTGACGTGCATGGCATCATTGTAAAATTCACATGAAAATTGCAAATTTTCAACAATTTTCAATCCGTTTTGTGCTACAAATAAACAAAATTTCATAAGAACCTTAATCGGCCCCATGGCAAAAGTAAGCAATTTTTTAGGTGGCAGCGAATGAGTTAATGAGCTGCAAATCCAGAGGTTCCAGGTTTGAGTCTTGTATAATGTATGGACGTGTCATTGAGTTTCTCTCAGCATCTATTTTCATCAGTTCATTCTTCATCCTCATTGTCGTGATTAACTCAATAGGCAGAAAGTTGGCGTAAAGTAACTGAAATAGGACAAAAATTATACATCGGTTGAGTATTGTTACTATACACTCACCCATTTTCATGTCTAAATAATCAGATGTTATTAATGAGACATTAAACCAGGAACAACTTACCATTCCTTCGTTTGAATTCAAAATATTGATTTGCTTTTCTCTTACTTCTTGGACAAATCCTAGATATGTTTTCCGTAGGGCTTCCAGAGCACAGCCATCAGCACTCGTCAGTTTGATCCCGGTGCTCTCAAAACTGACGGCCACCTCATTCCACATTTCATGTATTTTCAGTAACAGGAAATTCTCCATCAGTACCAGAGTAATCTACAAGAATACAATTTAGAAATTGTTATTTTACAATCTTGTATCTAAATTGGTGCAGGCTGCAGGATAGGAACAAAATTCTGTTGGGAATAAAATAAGTTTCACGTATGTCACTTATGATATATCGTGAATACAACCGATAATTTTACCAATCTAATATACAGTATTGGCCAAATTATTGCACTCATTGTAAAAAAAGAAGCACATTTCCTTGTTTTGAAAGTTTTCTAACTAAATATATTTGACGATTGTTATAACTTTTTATGGGATTAAACTGTTTGTCTGCTTTGATATACGTGGTCTGTTAGGAAAGTAATGAGACTGGCAACACTGTGCACGAACCGGCAATGCTGCTGCCCCCACCTTCACACGGCAGGTAGGTGAACGCTTGCCATTGACTCAGTACAAGTTTCAACTTGCTACAGTTGCTACACGATTGTTGAGACCGTGTGACGTGAAGTTGTGTTTGTGAGGTGCGTTACAAAAATGGACTGGCAAACGTTTGAACAACGTTGTGCCATCAAATTTTGTGTTAAGCTTGGCGAATCCCCTACTGTTACTTATGAAAAGTTACAAAGGGCTTATGGAGAACATACACTATCTAGGGCACAAGTGTTCAGAAGGCACAAGTCCTTTTTAGAAGGCCGAGAACAAGTGGAAGACGAACCTCGTGCGGGAAGACGTTCATCCTCAAAAACGGATGACAATGTGGAAAGGGTGAGGTCAGATCGTTGATTGACGGTGAGTTAAATTTGAACGTGTGTACCGAATGAAGTCCTTGCAAGACTCAGGAAAAGGGTTGCACGTATGCAACCAGGCATTGCACGCACTTGGATGCTGCACCACAACAATGCAGCATGTCACACGACAGTCTCCATCAATGTTTTTTTGGCAAAAAAAAGGATTCCTGTGGTTCCTCAGCCTCCTTATTCGCCGGATCTCAGTCCCTGTGACTTTTTTTTATTCCCCTTGCTGAAAAACCACTTGAAGGGATGCCATTTTGATACTTTGGATAATATCCAGAAGAGCGTAACCGACGAGCTAAAAGGTATTCCAGCAGAAGCCTTCCAGCACTGCTACGAACAAAGGAAAAAATGCTTCCATCTCTGTGTAGCTGCCCAAGGGAACTATTTTGAAAGGGATAACCTGGATTTGTAAAAATAATAAAATTCATCGTTTACAGAAAATCAGTCTCATTACCTTCCTAACAGACCACGTAATCTTGTTTCTTACAATCCTTTCTTTTACTGTGTCCTATGAACAGATGGCAGCATGATTTTTAAAAATGCCTGGAACAATACATACATTGTTTACAGTGTTATTTATGCTATTTGTTTGGTTATAACAAAGGAAATAATATTAATTCTGGTTGTTGTAACGGTGTTCTTTATTTGTACCACCAGAGCAACATGTAATTTCATAAACCACGTGGTTTGAAGTTTAGAAATAAGAGTGAAAGGGAATTGTACATAAACAATGATAAAATGGGCTCAAAAAGAGCCAAAGGTGAAGACCAATGGTGGTCATGTGAAGTTCTGACAGTACTTGCAGTGTGTGTAACAATGCAATGTGTATCACAAAACATTAAATCTGTCAAACTTCTCTACATGAAGTGAGTTAATCTGTGTTTCATTTTTTCAACTAATGAGTCCAATAATATGGCCAATACTGTATATACACACATATATAAATGGTCCATGACTGTACAAAAACCTGCCATTTTGTTTTTACAAATATAAACTTATAATTCGTATACCGAACTTGTCTAAACTAATTGTCTAAATACATAGTTTCTTTAAAGCAACAACCCATTGAACAGTCACCTAGTTACATGCATTAATTAAGTAGGATATTGACCACTCGTACTCTTCAAGAAACATATTGGTTATTAGCATCAGTAAATTTATCACTAATAAATACCCTCAGAGATTTTACACTGATATTCAAAAACACTAAGTTGCTGACCAAGGCAGTTTATTAAGATAAAAACACTTAACAGGTAACGTTTCAACCCTGTATCAGGGTCTTCTTCAGATGAAGAACTAAACTAAAATCATTTTAGTTAATATACTGCCTTGGTCAGCAACTTAGTGTTTTTAATATGGAAACAAGGCTTAATTATATTACAACTGATATTCAGATGAATGAAATTTTAAAGCATCAGAATAAAACAAGGAACCACAGTGTTCTAGTCAGTAGGGTGTCTGACTGTCATGCGGGAGACCTGGGTTCAATTCCTGGAGTGTTTTTTCTAAGGTAGGAATATTTCCAGCCTTGTCACTGCATGAAGCGGCTTTGAGGCCCAGCCAACTTATACTAAATGGGTACCTGGCAGAAACCCTGGGAGGTAAAGTTGACCAGAGCATGGTGCTGATAACATCACGTCCAACATGGCAGAGATTGGCATGGTGCAAAGTGCACGGGGAACTTTAACTTTGCCTTACAATAAAACAGAGCTTCAAAAGCCATATTTCTAAAGGGTCAGTACTCATATTGTATCAAGCATGCCAAAGCTATAACAATGTTTCCTCTGTGATGAAAATAAGTACCCGAAATTGTTCTCGTCATCCATAATCCTACCAATTCCCACTGATGCTAATATCTACGCTTGAACATTCAAATACTTTAAATTAGTTTGCAATATTTATAAAATACTAATATACAAGTATTTCGTTGGCCTCCTACTACATTATACCCCTCAGATACTGAATCAGCAGTCATTGATATTCATTTGTGGCTTTTGGTCTTGTGTGTGGGCTGGGTATCTCTTTACACTCGCAGCTTTTAAAGCATGGAGATTTTATATTCATTATTTATTTGTAGTGAACTCAATGGCGTGGTGCCTAGTTAGAATCCGTGTTATAAATAATGATACAATACAATCAGAAATAAAGTTTGTGATAAGTTACATAAAACTAGGGATCGGACCGATTAATTGGTATCGGTTTATCGGTAAAATTACCGAATATTTTACCGATCCGATATATCGATAAATATCTGATAATTTAGTGCAAAATTCTGCCATTTTGTTGTAATTTTTATGGATAATCTCCATGTGCTACTTTCTAGAAAAGTAAATGTCTAAATATGCAATTTCTTTTTCACTGCACTCACCTTGAAACACACATTTATTAAGGACGCCAATGAACCTTTCAGGTTCTTCAAGAACCATTTCTAATTTTATATCAGATCAGTAGAATACTGGTTATCGGTATAGTGCTCGAAAAATCTTTTTCAAAGCTAGGCGCCAGCTCTGAAAATCAGGTGCCAAGAAACCACCTACTAGCAATTGTGCGTACTATAAGAAGTTGAGCGTCACCATGTTCAAAACATCGCTAAATGATGTGAGAAAGCAGAAAATTGGGGCTTGGGGGACAAAGAGTAAGGAATAGTTACCGATTCTATGGAATGTTCACAACGTCGATAAATATCATTTGCCAACTTTCGCTATACTGCAATAATCTTCAAATTTTTTTACATGCAAACTTAAAAAAATGTCAATATTACAGGAAACGATTGCAAGTCGCCAGGCTGAAATTTTTATTCGCCATGACGACCTGGTGACCGAGATTTTTCAAGCCCTGGGTATTGGTAAATTTATATCGGCATTGGCCAAAATTTCATATGGGCCCATCCCTACATAAAACATTCTTCAATCATTGTTATTTGACAGTGTTTTCATTATTTAGTTTTTAAACTTTATAAATGACGTTAAAAACATATTGATGTTGTTGTTATGCTTATCTACAGTATTGCAGATTGCATTCATTCTCCAGATAGGTGACCTTTTCATAAAACAGTGAAACCCTGATTTTGCGTTTTCACACATTATGAATGTAATCTTTGTGGTCCCAATAGAGTATAATGTTGTAAGAATTTACATTTCCCTGCATTTTAAGGTTTTTCACCTTTGGTCCTTAATGTCCTATTCGCATAAAAGATTTTATTCTTAGATGGTGTCGTAGAATTTGTAACCCACATTATAAATTATGTAGTCTTTAACCATGCCATGCAATCTAAGGCTTTGAGCTCAGGCTATGGGATGCATGCTGGTTCAAGCATCCTTGAGGGAAAGTGTAACAACTTTCTCCTGAGAATTCAGCAATGTATTGGGCTGGTGTGTACCCACCATCATGAGGAAATTGGGGAGCTAGGAACGAGTACCGTAACTTGGTCATGAAAACCTACAACAATAACTGGGGGTTCATCGTGCTGACCACACGTCATCATGTAACTGGTTGGATGATCTGCCACCTCGGCATGTTGGTGTGAGGATAGAAGTCTGTAGATAGACCCTGGCACTCATGGGCTGTTGTGCCACCGGTTATTATTATAGTTATTATAAATTGTGTGAACTATAGAGAAGAACGAAGTTTACTCTTAAATATTTTCCAAAGCAGTACATATCACCAGGCACATAACTAGAAATATATTTAAGGAGGGAGGGGGGGTCCGAACCAAGTGTCCCAGAAATAATAATAATAATGTTTAAATTAAAACAATTCAATTATATTTGAAATATTCATTGAAATGTGTAAATTATTATAACTGCATTTTTATTATTACATGGATACTTAAAAAGATGGTATAAGAATATATATATATATATATATATTCTTTCACCGGGAAAGACAAGCGCTGATGCCGGGCCGCTTGCCGCCGAGTCTCGTAGCGAATGTCAGGGAATGCTCTGTATATATTATCTAGTTTGCATGTACTTAAGATCGCCAAATTTGTATGAAACAAGGAAATTAATGTCAAATAGATAAAGAATTTAATATTTATTGAATAATAAAGAAGGGATGTTCCTGATTAATATTTTATGCATATTTTCATGAGTAGTAGTTTGCATAAATCTTCTTCGGTTCTGTCCTTCAAAGCAGTATTATCCCAATATAATAATCCTTGTCTACCCAGTTCATAGAAAATAAATAACCATTTATTACAGTACAAGAAATGCTAAAAAGTACATTTTCATTATTTTATTTGAGTACTTGTTAATTCTTTTGGTGGGGGTCTTGACCCCCTGGACCCCCATCCCCTGAATTCTTCCTTTCATGTCACGAGTGTTTGTGTTATGGAGTTCATGTCCATGGGATTAGTTTCAGTACAAAACTTTATTTGAATTCCTGTGTTTTGTTTTACAAAGGGTTTCTCCTTGTATGACTTGATGAGGGTAAATAACCTATACTCCATGAGGCCTTAGAACGATCGCTTCGCGGACTTGCAGCAGACGACAATATGGGGGTGTGTCTGTGAGAACCAATGAGGTCTACGAATGAGCGAGCCCGGTTGCCACAGCTAGCTCGCTGCACCTTCTGGAAGGGTGAGTGACCTCTGCCCCTTGCTACCTCGGCCTGTTTGTTCGTGTGAGGAGCAGACGACACGAGAGTATCAGCAACAGTGTGCGAGCGACGTCTGCTGTTAGCCCGCAAAGCGCTCTTTCTAAGGCCTCCTGCAGTATAAGTACAGTAAAACCTTGTTAAGCTGGACTTTGCTTAATCCGGACAGGCAAAAGGCTATTAAAAAAAGCAGAATGCAAGGTTTTAAATGTGACTAGAAGTCAACAAAAGAACTTCCCAAAGAAAAGGCAGACAACCACTGATGAAATTCTGTTTGCCGCAGACACAGACTTTGTACTGTACTGTATAGTGTATTTTAGGCCTATGCCCTTTAAATACACCATAATAAACGTGTTTTGTTGCTATAAACAAAGGTTTCATGCACTTTCTACTGTTCTTTTAGGTCATTTCAGTTAATCTGGACTTTCGTTAAACTGGTCAACTTATCCCCCCCCCCCCAATTAGTCTGGATTAACGCGGTTTTACTGTACTGACACATCTATAATTTTTTAACTTCAGTCGATCCTTCCGATCAAGCTAACCTTGTCTTGAACAGAAAGTGGAATCTCTTTCAGAGGAAAAGCAGCAGCTAAGCCGGTTATCTTGGTCTGGTGGCTCATCATCTTTTGAATAAGAGCAAATGCTTTAGGTCGAACACTTCCCAAAAGGTCTGTCATCGCAGGGCTTGACCCTGTGTTCCTGTTGATTCCAAAAGTGATGTCTTGTTGTTTCTTGCCCATGAGTGGCATATCCACATCTAAGAAATATTGTAAAGGGTAACAATTGTTTAAATTAAAGCCCAATTTACTTTAAATAATATTAAAACGCTTACTGTGTTTACTTGGTGTTTCGCCATCCTTCATACTCTGATGACGGATGGAGAAAGAGGAGCATAGGAGGTGGTGTGGGCTCTCAACTTCCTATCTTCCTTTGCCTCTTTTTATCTCTCCCAAAAGGGGGTGGGGGACAAATGCCCAGGAGGGAAGGGGAGGTATAGAGAGAGAGGGGGGGGTGAAGCTGAGGAAAAGAAGAGAGGGATATTTATCTCTTCCCTTCTCTCTCTACTGAGAGAGAGACAGAAATAGATATGTAGCTCTTTTGCTTGCAACGTGCCACCACTCTTAACTCCAGGGTATGAAGATCCGAATTGGCAACACACCGCTCCTTGCTCCGGCTGGTCAGTTGGGAGCACCAGTTCTCACCCAAAGATCGAGATTAAGACGATCCACCCTTCCTCCAGGAAGGAAACCACCGAATTGCGACACGTGACAGTAAATAAAATTAAAATACTTTATAATTAAAATGTCCAAAATCTTCCACGAATCGCACGTACATACTGATTCGCACAAGTTAAAATTATAATTTGTTGGGTCATGCATGCTCATAGGCAGTGATAAGCAACTTATTTAACACGAATCCGCACACCGCCTTCATAGTTAATAGCAAGACCTAACTGCCTACCTCAAGCACGAGGTGTAGCATAACAGATTGTTCTATCTTACAATAATACAAACTCATAACATAAAAAAACGCAAGAAAAACTGATGATTTATATAACACATCAATGTTAATTAGCGATAGTAAGCTAAAGTTCAGGTTGGCAACAATTAAAAATGCCAACGTGGAGGAATTTATATCGCCAAAAACACATAGCATGGTTCCCCCACTCCTAACATAAACAGCCAATAGGAAAACGATATTTTACTGAAAACGAGGGAGAAATACTTTGCTATAATATTACAATATTAAACTATATAGAAATAACTAAACTGATTTTATCAAATAAATCATATTTGCCCTTGTACAAAAAAATGATTAAATAAAGATTTAGTTTATAACGAAGACAAATTACTTCAATCTTGTACATTGTTGAACAAAAATCGATATTAACAAGAAATGTAATTAACTTGTGCTTAAACAACAAAATTTGCGTGAAAGATAAAAATAATCCTAGCAATTTTGGATTTGAAAAACAATGAAAACGTTGCATATATTATTTGGGATAATTATTAGCCTATACATTCTGAATAAATGTTGCAAAAATACGCGAATAATGTTATAACAAGATAAAACGTAAATATATACATAAATTATGAAAACAATTAAGTATAAATAATTTAATCCAAGTTCTTAACTTGAAAGTATACGAATAAGATAAATGCCAATATACGACTGAAATCTGCCTAACATTGCGGTCGTTACATGCTCCTCCTTTGAGATGGTGGTATTACATAAAGAGAGAGAGGAGAAGAAAAATGGGGGGTGGGTTGAAGATGCTTCTTTTATCTCTCTCTCGTTTCTTTACTAGCTATTTATTCACCATCTCTTTCTCTCCTACTTTTTATTTTCCTTCTCCTCCTCCTCTTCTGGTGGGTGTGAAAGTGGGCACTCACTCCCCCTTCCCTTTCAACTGACACGTTTCATAATTCTCTGAATGTTAGAGACAATGGGTGTACATTTACAGTGAATTCGACATTATCCATTGCTTAGAGGACCTCCCCGATGGTGCAGTAGTAGCGTTGCCACCTTGAAATCAAAGGGTCCCGGGTTCAATACCTGGTGGAGAGACATAGTGGTTCGGACCCTACTTTAAACTGTAGGTTCAGTCCCGATTAGCTTTACTGTGCATAAAGGCTCCTCCTCGCCAGGTGCAATTTCTCGAAAATCAAGTTAAACACAAACTCAATCAATCAAAACAATTGCCTAGTGCTTTAAACTATACTTATTACTAAACCCCAGATTTTTATGTAATATCAAAGTAGAAAATGTGTACATAAACGTGTAACAATAATTGATAAAATATGTACCTAAATATTTATTATGAAAAGGATATGTAGGTAAATATGTAGTATCAAAGAATATATAATTTTAATAATAATCGAGTATCCAAGCAATATCAAGAATTTTGCTACATATTTATTTTATTTTCCTGTAGTTTACGGTTATTACAAGCATAAGAAAACAGTTTTTCTTTGTGACGTTTCAGTTTTCATCAGACATTTATTTTCATTTTGACTAAAGATACAGTTATAACAATGGTTAGTATTTTTTTTAAACAAAAAGAATCCGTTATATAATGGATGTTGTCAATGTTACATTGTTGTAATATAGCAACTTAACTGTGAAAAAAGCAGTCTGTTTTATTTTTATTTCAGATTTTTTTAAAATTATGAATCCCAAATATCATCAGGTAATTCAAATTCATCATTGTTTTCACAAAGTCTGTTGATGTTTTCTGTTACATTAAATTAAAGATGGTGGCTTACTCCATTTGTGAAAAAGAAAACTCCATACTGGATCTATGTTACCATTTTCATTATTTTATTTATTACAGTGTTCTTCTGCAATGAACGAAGCTTCCCAGACATTCAACTCTGTGTTTCCCATTAATCTTTTTAAAACCCTTCTCTTTTTAATCAAATGCTTCTCTTCGATGATATGTTCTTGACCTGTTCTTGGGTTTAGATTTATAATGTCCAAATCGTGTTCGTGCCATCTTATTGCCATTTTCCTTGCTGTTTGTCCCACATAATCCTTTGAACATGAACAACTTATATTATATATTCCTGTGGTTTCCACATCTGGTAGAGAGTTTCTCATTTTGAATTCATTAAATGTACATTCCAAACTTCTTGGTGATTTAAAAACAATTTTGAAATTAAAACTTCAAAAAAAATTTGCCATTTTATGTGAGAATCCCTTGTGGAATGGAATCACACAAATTTCTTTTCAACAGATTTTTCATCTATTTCTCTTTTCCTTTAGTTTTCCTGCGACTTGTTTTTTGATTTGGTTTATTCTGTTAGTGTGAAAGCCATTTTTTTTGCTATATTAAAAAGCCTTTCTTCTTCATTTTTGATATCCTCATTATTAGAACATAGTCTTTGTGCTCTTTATTTGAACATATCCAACATAATTTTAAGAACATAAGTTGTTCAGAAGTGGGGGTGAGAAACTCCAGCATATTTTGATATATGACAGTTTCCGTATTTTTAATTATTTTTTTTGTCTGTCTTAATGGCATGGTGCTATGCACAGGGCAACACTTTACTTTTTACTTTTGTCTGTCTTTGGACTTGGCAGTCAATTTTAGGTGACAGTAAACTTTAAGCATCTCATCGATTAGTAAACATGACATCACATGAGCTACAAATTTTCTTCATCATGTTTCAGAGATAGGAAATATAGGAAAAAGGATGAAGATAGGAAAAATTACCGAAATATGTCGTTTTATGTAAAGTCAATTAACAAATATGTAAAATATGTAATATTCTGGCAAATATGTAACATAAAACTTATGCAAAATCATGTCAGTTATATAATTCCTTGCCATTTTCCTGTTCAATGTATGTATGTAGAAAGGAATAGAATATGTAATTACATACAAATCCAGGCTCTGCTTATTACACTACGTTTCGAGAAACCACCTCTTATTTTGCCAGGGGTGTGATTTTAATCTATGGCAGATGTGTGAATTTTACTACAAATCTGTTGCTCTAACCAACTCTTCTCCCCCTTCCCCAGGAATTCTGTACTGATTTTTGCTCCATTTATGCTACTATTTGTCATATTTGATGAGAGGGGATTTATGTGCTTGAGTTCTACATGAATTACAAATAGTAGCATAAATTAGTACAGAATCCCTATGGAACGCCGTGGAATAGTTGGTTAGAGCAGTGTTCCGCAACCGGTGTGCCTTGGCACACTAGTGTTCCGTCACAAAGTGAAAGGTGTGACGCGAACTTTTACCTACTATTGTAATATTGTAAGAAATTAATTGTCGATTTTAAGTAAGAAGGTGCTTGTTTATTCTTGCTGATAACTGTTATATTTTCATAGAAATTAAATGTAATTTATTTACTCAATATTGTCATAGTTTGCTCATCTTATATGTATTCTCGCCTGTAATATTGGGCTGGTTTGATGGGTTATAGGCAGCAAGCTTTGTGTTCACCACAAAGAAAGCCACGTAAGACTTTTAGCAAGCCTTTTAGCGGCCCGCACCAGTCATACAACAGAGCTATTCAAGCGAGTTCTTTGTTTGTAACACTGCATCTTTTGTGCACGGCTGGCTGTTTTGTGCCAGTTTGTCGGCGCTTCTTAAACTTTATTGCTCTTTTCCTTTTTCCTTCGCATTTTGGTGTGTGCGTGTTGAGTCTAGGCCCGTCTGGGGTGTGCCATGAGTAAAAAAAGGTTGCGGAACACTGGGTTAGAGGAACGGATTTGTAGTATAAATCACACGTCTGTCATTGATTAAAATCACACCCCTGGCAAAATACATTTCACCTAAAGACGAGAGAAGAGATGCTCTCTCGTAGTGTTAGAATGAGTATAGTTTTAAGCACTAGATACAATGGGTAATGTCCAAGTTGCATTGCACGCTGACACATTTCAGGCATTAACACATGCATATTTGGCTTGCAGTTGCAAAATTAATTTTTGAATCCTACTTGGCCAATACAGAATAATATCCTCTAGTCTGATGGTACTTGTTAAAGCTAGAAATGGTTTTCATTGTCAACGTACCTAGGATACAACCTTCAGATGTCCTGAGTACCTGAGTTCTACTCTCTTCTTCTCTCCAAGCATTTGCTAGAACTGTTAAGAGGCTCGTTCCTTTCTTGCCGTGCCAAGTTCTGAGGTGTAAGTTCGTCTCATTATCTTCACATATGTCTATGAGACAGCCAAGAAATACCGTCTTGATTTCAAATGTTGCATCCTATGCGAAATAAATTATCGCTATTAGATAACAGTTCTTGGATATGATTTGCAAATGGTAGCAGGTTTTGTATTGATCTCTTGAAACTATTTTATAATTATTTCTCTTGTAGTTTACGGTTCTTACAAGTACATAAACATAATTTGAGCTGTCACGTTTCGGGAGAACACGCGCTCTCTTCATCAGACATTTATTTTTAGTTTGAATAATGTTACAGTTATAACACTGGAATGAATTTCCCAAAGCATAAAGATGCAGTTATACAGTGAATCTTGTGAATAATATTACATTGTTCGAACATTACAATTCAACTGTGAAACAAGCAATTTATTATTATTATTTTTTAAATGAAGTTGACAAATAACTATAACATTTTTCAAACTAAAAATAAATGTCTGATGAAGGGAGTGTGTGTTCTCTCAAAACGTAACAGCACAAATTATGTTTATGTGCTTGTAAGAACTGGAAACTACAGGAGAAATAATTCTACAATGCAAGCAATATGTACATACAAGAAAAACTATTTTATGTTAAAAAATAATATGAAAAAAAAAAACAGAAAATATATTGGAATGTCAATTGTATGTTCCTGGATATTTAATTTACCTTCGTTTGAGACCAGAATTCCCTACTATTGCTTTCAAGTAGAACCCACCCAAAATGTCCTAATGCTGGGTCTACACTGAAATTTTGATGCATGTAATCGGTGTTCCACTACATTACGAGGGGCGTTCAAAAGTAAGTTTCGTCATTTTTTTTTTTCAGAGGGAAGCTTTATTACAAACTGAACAAATTTGAAGAATACAATGTCATAACAAAATACGATCTTTTGGCTATTTTTCCACATAGTCCCCACCAACATTGATACATTTGTCGTACCGTGAAATCAATTTCAAGAAACCTCCTGGTAAAAATCATTGCCCAACAAGTCGTGAATCATGTGTTGGGCTTCAGCACATCCAACACCCAATGTGGATGCAACTTCAGATACAGTTACGCGCCTGTTGGCTAACACCATTTCCTGTACTCTGTCGACTTTTGTTGCAGACGTGGATGTGGAGGGGGCCAAAATCGGTCTTCATCTTCCACACACAGCCTTCCTTCATTGAACATTGAACACCAGTACCCAACCATCTGACGGGACATGACATCGTCTCCATAGACTTTCTGTAAGTGTCGATGAATATCTGAAACACTAGTCCCACGCACCAATTCATAGCGCACGACAGCACATGTTTCCAGCACACATCTTTCTGCCATACTGGTTTGCACTCAAATGAGCTCAGGCACGTCGGTCTGCTGCTCATCTCTATGCTTCGGTACTCTGCGCATGCGCCATCGCTCCTCTGCTCTTGCTCCTCTCGTCGTGAATTCAGGAAAGATTGTCTTTGTTATGGCAATGTGTTTTCTCACTTTGTAATACAGCTTCCCTGTGAACAAAATGACGAAACTTACTTTCGGAATGTCCCTCGTACATATATTCAATATGTAATTTGAAAATTACATTGTAATTGAAGAATGATAACCTAACATGCATATGGGATAAAAGTGTCTAGTGAAGATTTCAGTGAACTACATTCATTAGTATCCCTAATGACAAACGCAACTAACACTAGAGCTAACATAGCATACCTCAATGAAATCTAGAAGGCAATATACGCCACTCTTCTTGCAAAAGGTCTTGCAATTTTTCTTGTGCCAAGCAACGCACTCCCATAAGCAATCTCCTGCACATATAACCATCCTTTAGGAATGAAACACATTTAAATATTAGCCTTAAAGTCTGTGAAAGTGGTTTTGCATAGTGCCGATAAAAGTTGAACAATGTAGCAAGAAGGTAAACTATATTAAACTCTGTGTAGTGAAGGTAAAGTTCCCCGTGCACTGTGTACCAAGTGGGATGTGAGGGTAGGGCCTCACACATCCTTCAATCTTGGCCATTTTGTGATGTGATCAGCACCATGCTCTGCCTGCATTTACCCCCTCCCCCACACAGGGTTACCCACCAGGTAACCATTTCATTGAGGTTGGGTGAGCCCCAGAGCTGCTTAATGCTGAGACAAGGCTGGTCAAAATCCGACCTTAGATCCCCCATCCTAGGAATCGAATGCAGGTCTCCTGCATGGCACTCAGGTGATCTACCAACTAGATCATCGCAGCTCCTTTGAAGGCATAGAACTTCAAAGAAGCTTTTCTTTGGGTGATGGGTCAGCACCTCAAGTCCCTTTGTCTCTGTTTGGCATTCTAGACCAGAGCCTGATATTTCTTCTTTTCCCAATACTCCTCCGATTGTCCTTACAATGCTGGGTCTAAAACTTCCACTGAGTATCAAACCAGGGACCAAGAATATAAGCAACATGCTGCAGCCAAACTAGGTGCATTTTGATAGTACTTAACTTTCCATTCAAAAGAAATATTAATTCTCTGAATGTTAGTGACAATGGTTTTTATTAGCATGCATTGTTAATTGGATATTATCAATATCAATATGTTTATTCATCACTAAGCATTAAAATAATGCAATAGATGTCATCATTGGTACAAATATAAAACCTAATACAAGAATAGTATAAACATACAAATATAAAATATAATACAAGAATAGTATAAATATACAAATATAAAACAATACAAGAATAGTATAAACATACAAATATAAGACATAATACAAGAATAGCATATATATCTAAATATAAAACTCAATACAAGAATAGCATAAACAAGCCTATATATCTATAATAAATACATAGGGTGAGTATGGAGATAATAGTATTGCACACATTAAAAGTTCTAGAAATTTAAATCTTCTTTTGAGTTCAGAATAAATTGATCTATTGAGCAGAAAACCTTTGGTCTAATGCTTTTATCTATAGTTATTCTAACACTAAGTTTCAAGAGAACACCTCTTCTCTTGTCTTTTAGCCGGTGGTGGGGATCGAACCTATGACAGTTGTGATGTTACTAAAAATCCAGCGAGCTAGCCAATTACTCCATGGCCTCCTGCATTTGCAGTAAAAGTCTTATGTTCGTTCAGCCTCCCCGATGGCAAATGGAAGCGTTGTCGCCTTGTAATCAAGGGGTCCCGGGTTCAATACCTGGTGGAGGCACATAGTGGTTCGGATCCCACTTTAAACTGTAGGTCAAGTCCTGATTAGCCTTACTGTGCATAAAGTGGACTCCAAACACCAACTCAATCAATCAACTGTCTTGTGTTCGATTCCCATCACTGGCAAGAATAAATTAGTTTTCCTAGGACAAGAGAAGAGGTGCTCTTTTGAAATGTAGTGTTAGAGTAAGTATGGATAAAAGCAGTAGACAATGCCAAAATAATATTTGTAAAACATTTTTTTGAGGGATAATGTAGTCATATGCATGGGCGTAACTTGGGACCTAATTTTGAGTGGGCAAAATCAAACAGCCTACTTTTTAGGGCAGATTCAAACTGGGCCTAATTTTAAGGGGGGCAGAATAAAATGGGTGTAATTTTGAGGGGCAGAATCAAACTGGCCTAATTTTGAGTGGTATAGAATCAAACTGGACCTAATTTTGAGGGGAGGAGAATCAAACAGCCTAATTTTGAGGGGAGCAGAATCAAACTGGGCCTAATTTTGAGTGGAGCAGAATCAAACTAGGCCTAATTTTGAGGGGAGCATAATCAAACTAGGCCTAATTTTGAGGGGCAGAATCAAACTCGCCTAATTTTGAGTGGAATAGAATCAAACTGGACCTACTTTTGAGGGGAGCAGAATCAAACGGCCTAATTTTGAGGGGAGCAGAATCAAACTGGGCCTAATTTTGAGGGGAGCAGAATCAAACTGGGCCTAATTTTGAGTGGAGCAGAATCAAACTAGGCCTAATTTTGAGGGGAGCAGAATCAAACGGCCTAATTTTGAGGGGAGCAGAATCAAACTGGGCCTAATTTTGAGGGGAGCAGAATCAAACTGGGCCTAATTTTGAGGGGAGCTGAATCAAACTGGGTCTAATTTTGAGTGGAGCAGAATCAAACTAGGCCTAATTTTGAGGGGAGCAGAATCAAACTGGGCCTAATTTTGAGGGGAGCAGAATCAAATTAGGCCTAATTTTGAGGGGAACAGAATCAAACTGGGCCTAATTTTGAGGGGGTACACTGAAACTTGGGGCAAGAGACTTGAAAAGTTTTCCATTCAATAAATACAGCGTCTAGGATTATTTTCTAAATAACTGTGACATTTCTGAAATCACAAATATTACTCTTTATTAGGTACTTTGCTCCTCAGGTCATCTAACTTTAAAGTTTAACAAACCTGTAACTTTTGGGGACCCCTCCTTGCCCCTGCCGAGTTACACCTATTGTCATATGTTTAGACTTTTACCTGTGTTTTCACTGTATTCACTGTCTTCTCTAAAAAAAATATGATCATATGTTTAACAGTATTCAAGAAGATATTATTTTGCTTAATTCCTATAATACTGCAATGTTATTTAATGAAAATGTTGAGTAATAATAAATTACAAACCAGGGGTCCATTGGAGCATCATCTTGCCTGCAGGATGTAAAATGTTTCATGACATCAAGCATCACATTTACACCCAACTCTCCAAACAGTTCTTGTTGCTGTGGATTGTTTCTTCCCAAAATTTCGAGTGTGTAGAAATTAAGTGTTAATAGCCTCTGATGGTTTGCTGACAGAATTGGTTTGCTTAAGATTTGCTTTGAGAATCCTTAGAGAAAGAGAGTAGAAAATTAGTTGTGCCACATTTTAATCATGAAATTAAATTATAAGAAATTATTTAAACATTAACCCTTACATGCCAGCCTGTTTTATGCAGTACTATAGTCTCAATGTCTCAGAACATTGCACATGCATCGATAAAATCTGTGTGTTCTCCGAAATCGATATTGTCAGCACCAGAATTCAACGTGGGTGAATTGCACAGCTGAACACATGGTCCGGCATGACACATTTTTCCGAAAGACCACTGAGAGTTCCCCCTCGACAAATCGGCAGTTAAACCAGACCAACGACTGCTCGCTATGAAAAAGATGCAGACCTCCAGTCATAAATTTCACCTGTGTCAAGGAAGAAGTTGTTTCGTTAAATTCCCCCCCCCCCTTTCCCTTCAGGACAAAGCCGGCGATTCTTTTGAAGGTTACATGGAAAAGAGTAAAAATTGTAATTGAGATGTTGCTTTCTTGGAAACTGCCCTTCACCAAATGGACAGTAAAGAGCAAGTTGGAAGGGTATAAGAACTGCCTTCCAGAGATCTTGCTGTGATTATTTCAATGATTATGCATTCGGGGATGCACCCAGTAACGTCTTTTATTTCTATCGCAGTTGTATTTGCATTGAAGATGCAACAAACAAAAGATAAAACCTTTTATTCCTGGTAGGAGCCATCTCTGCTCACAGACTTTGTCCACAGCTTCTTGGGAGACATTTTAAGAGGGGTGGGGATGAGGGTGCATTTATATAACATTTTTTCCCAAGTTATTCACTACACTACTTTCACTTGAAAATTTTTATTTCTCAAAATTTAAGAGGGGCTTGGAGCACCATGAACTCCCTCCTGCATATGCCATTGATTGTGGTGGGAAGGCAACAGAGTTGTGCCTCCTACCCAAAAATGTCAATTTTTTGTAAAAAGGATGGAAAGCCTGGAACTGTTAGTTATACCATGTTGCATAACATGTAATAAATATACGTTAATGACATACATTATTTGCCAGCATATAAGACACACCGGCATATAAGATACACCCCATTTTCCATCAACATTTTTTAAGAAAAAGCTTTATCACTGAATGTATAATGAATTTACAGTATTTCAAATATAAAGTAATATGCATGTCAACAAATAACGTACCAAATCTAACTAGGAAAGAATACATTTTAATTGTCACACCCTGCAAGAAAGAAATCATGTAATTCAGAACATAGAAAGGTTCCCAAAATGAAGGTAATAAAAAATTGACTGTCAATGTGTATAATGCACCCTGCTTTTCAGACCTATTTTTAAAGAAAAAAGGTGCATTATATGCACCAGCAAATACGGTAATTTGAATTGTGTGTAACTGTGGCAGTAGAAAATTCTGAAGCCTCCCCACATTTTGGGGAGGGGACCCACATACATTCGAGGGTATGTGTTAATTCCTTTGTACTCAAAATTATACATGTAATTTTATTTTATACTCTTTATACTTTTTAATATGCTTAAGTATGTGTTAATTCCTTTGTACTCAAAATTACACATGTAATTGACCTATCTCATATCATAGTGCTATTTGTACTCATATGATCAAGTGGATGGAAATAAATCGTATCTTATCTTATCTTATTTTTTTCTACTCAAACACTGGGAAAATTAATATCCCCATAATCCCCCTCCCCTTGGTGTGCCCTAGCTGTTTTAGAACATAATCATGTACACAGCATAGAGATGTATTTTGTTACTAACAATATCGTTCAAAATAGAAGTGAAATTACTTACTCACTAAAAGTTTTGTAGTCCCTTGGCTTCGAAGGTCGTCTAGAAGAATTTCTTTTCCTGATGATGCCATAGTAGCAATACACTTGATGCAAGGTATTATGATGTCAATCGAAAAGGCCTCCTGCATGTACCATTCGATTAACATTATCAATCTGGGAAAGGAAATGTGATTGTTCACCAAATGGCCATTGTGTATGAACAAAATAGAGAGCAGATAATTTCTAAACCCTGACTGTGCAATGCCACAGCAAGCCAGGGTGTCTACCAATCTGGAAATCCTGGAAATGCCAGGAATTTACTGGAAAAACCAACACTTTTGTGTAGTAGTCCTCTAGAAGTAGGTTTTTAGATTAAAGAAAAGTTTGAAGTTTTAAATTTGTTGTCAATAAACTATACTTCAGTTTAATATACTGAATATTGTGGATAGTTATAGTAGGAATTGCATATATTCGAGGAAAAGGGGCCATGTTTTGAACTATTTTCCAATAGAAATTGCTACAGCAAATAGCTACTGGCATTTATTACTTTCTTGTTGCAGTTTTGTGCTTGGTTGATATCAGGATTAATACATATATTATTAAATGTTACTATCATTATGTATTATTTATGCTACATTTTTTATGATGAATTCTTTGTTTACCATTAGTCATTACATGGCAAGTATTATGTAAAAGCTTTCACTTGATGCCCAACAGTCAATTACTGTTTAGTTTCCCTTCTCGTTATTACTTTTAACATGTGAAGTGAATGTTCTAAATAAAGGGTGTGTCACGGTAAATGGATGGTTTTCAAATGGGGATCTCAAAGCAGGGAGAGGGGGTAGAGATGAAAGTAGGATGGCATTGGACTCGCTCGGCCATGCCATTTTTGGCACGATTCGGATCGGTTTGGCTTGGCGAAGGAATAGAGAGAGCGTATGTGATGTCACCTGAAGCCAAATTAGCTTGCGGCTATTGGGTGGTCAAGATTTTCGAAAGGGAGGGGTTATGTACACTTTATCTGGTAGTCAGCTCTTATTTCGCCATCTTTTCCTACCTTATTATTTTTTTAGGAGTACGTTGCCGGGAGGGAGGGGTTGTAACCCCCACCCTCGGGCAAGCCACTGCTTGCAGCGACTGCCATGTTGGGTGGTGCCACCCACCTGTTGCATCCATTTGTTAACATTCAGCGAGAGGGAATTTCGACGAGAAAAATAAGGCTGCTTGTTATGTTTCTTTATGTTTAAATCGTCAGAAACAATAAGACGAACAATAACTGTCTGCCAGCCCCCATGACAGAGTGGTTAGCACATCGCGCTACAATGACAGGGGTCCCTGGTTCAAATCCCTGTCTGGGTATGGATGTTTGTGAGTGTCCATTCATCAATTTCATCATATCATTACTCATCCCTCTTCGCAAATTAGTGAAAAGTGACACAAAAAGCAAAGTAAAATAAAGCAGGTCAATGAAGATGCCATCTTTATGATGAGTGCAGCTGACATCGCATGTACTGCTGTGACCCCGTGCCGAGCCCAGCCGAGCCTATCCAAACCATGCTGAAAATGGTATGGCCGAGCGAGTTCAATGCCACCCTACTTTCATCTCTACCCCCTCTACCTGCTTCGAGATCTGCATTTGAAAACCATCCTTTTCCCGTGATGCACCCTGTACTTGGTTAAATGGGATTGTAAGTTTGATGTTTAGCTAAAATGTATTAGACTATATTTCACTACAGTGGCGAAGCTTGGTCTTAAGGGAAAGGCAAGCAATGCAGTACTCCGAAAGAGTGGGAGAGGGGGTTGTTGTCCCAGTTTTTCTAGGAGAGAAAGGGCATTTTAAATAATAATAATAATAATAATAATCCCCAACTCCTCTCTCAACAGCCATGCTTGTTAGTTCAAATTCTTGGTCACGTTATTGATATAACTTGCTATTACTTACAGTTTCCCGTACACAATTTGAAATATCCATGTTTGTTTTGGTAAATTCTCAGCACACCAAACAAAAGAGAACTCTTACTTGAACCACTCGTTCTTCCCACACAAATGGAAAATGTTCCGAAAAGCTCCGAAACTAACAGAAAAGTGATACCAACTTCGTTGTAAAAATTATTGTTCACGGTAGAATAAAATAACTGACTTGAAGCTTAAAATTATATGAAGCATTGGAATAATAAGCCATTAGAACAGGAATAAAATACGCCGGTTCTTTTTTTTGACTATGTATCATATTAATAAAAATAGTATTTTGAGTTTGATAGCATTTAGGACTTAACGTTTTTGCTATTTGCAGGTCTCAGAAGAGTGTTTCATTGCTTTCTTG
Organism: Lepisma saccharinum; assembly: GCF_977018435.1. Classification (NCBI taxonomy): domain Eukaryota; kingdom Metazoa; phylum Arthropoda; class Insecta; order Zygentoma; family Lepismatidae; genus Lepisma; species Lepisma saccharinum. Next base: position 15,170,993 of record NC_139257.1, read on the forward strand.
ACATAAGTGTTATCGAAAAAACATCAGTTTATTGAATTTGTTTGTATGGAAACTCACGAAAAATATCGTGTAAATTATTTGGTAGTAGTTGTCAACACTGGCGTGGCGTTGCAATTTGAGATGAGAGAGTGTGAGGCGGACAATAGCCAGCTGTTCTGCAGATTCCAGTGCTCTCCAGCGCCGGGGACAACATGTTTATCTGCACGTTTTACAAATCGTGAAAGTTAAAGTAATGCTTTAAAGTATGTTTACGTGGAATTGGAACAGTTATAATGATTTATTTCAATAATTCTGTGTTTATAATAAAGCAAATATCCATCTTCGATATCGTGTTAACACTTATATGCTTTCTGCTAGTAGTGTCTGCTGTCTGCTTGGCTCGGCTGTTTTCGAGAAGCCGAAAAGCTCCGAAAAGCAGAGCTTTTATTAGTGGTTTGGGGACCGTACCTTCACCAGCATCTACCCTTCGCCAAATGATACTTCAGAAGCGTTGGTTTCCCGCGCAGTGGCTGCAAGCAGAGAGTTTGGTGCTTGCCAACGGGCTGCTGAGAGAGTTTGCGGCCGTAAAATTTCGCGAAATCGAGTGCGATAGAAACTAAATAAGGCACTCAACATTAAATACATTAAATACTATTTTAATAGTGCAAGCAGTGCTTGCATTGCTTGTACTGTATCTTCGCCACTGTTTCACTATATTTTACTATATTTCATGTGTACATATATTGTATTTCATTGTATGCGATGTATGTGATACAGTGATGACTCGCAGCTTTTTTGAAGTGTAGGAAGAAATTATGGTAAACCGAGAAAGGTTTGAAAAATTCATTCAATTACAGTCACACATATCGCTTGTACTATATATTGCATTTTGAATGTTAGGTGCAGACCCTTGCCCCCTTGAACTATGAAATATTTTAATGTGAACCTATAAAATCCAACGAAAAAAGTTTTGACGATATTTTAGATTTTGCAGGAATTTCGATTTTGTCCCCTCTCCCAGTCGTGTGGATTGAGGATAATAAAAAGTGTTGCTTAAATACTGAAATTATGCCAAATGCTTCAAAATTGTGCTAGGATTTATTATTAATTATTTTTTCGGATAACTGCAGTTTTAAGTTCAATTATGCATATACTATTTGAGTTTCGAACTTGCATTACTTATTATTCACTACAGTTATGTGATATTGTTAATTCTCCCACAAAATTGTGTAGAATGGCTCAACAAAAGAAATGAGTTGAGCATAGAACTTGAAACAGTTTGAAAAAACTGTTTGTTCATCCCCAACCTTCTATCGATTTCCTGCAATAAAATCTCCTTCTTCACCAGATATTGAACCTTGGACCCCTTCATTTAGTGATCTTATACACATTATTAAATACATGAATTTTAATAATATCCTGGTCTGGAAAATTTTGGTTCTTTGTCTGGAAAACTTGGTATAGTCATAGAATTTTGTTTTTCCAATATTGTAGACATCCTGGAAAGCAAATGTGTGTGAGTGGTGTCACACTTTCAGTCATTGCTAAGGTAAGCAGTGCTCGAAGTGGAAAATGTTAGCTGGAAGGATGTTTGCATGAGCCTTGGGTATCTGGGGGATACTCCTATGTTTGACTATAGGACAGTGGGGGGAGGGTGTGCTTTGCATATTTTTTCCTAGCTGGGGTTAGCTCCATATCCCCCTCCCCCTCCACTTTGGGCACTGATGGTAAGATTAGAGAATAGACTCCATGGTTTAAATTTCATGACCTTATAAAGTTTGAGGCTTGCCACTTTCCTTTTTTGTTAGGTGACAAATGCACATCTACTTTACTTTTCTAAATATTTTTTATGCAAGTAACCTCTCAATGCTCCATATTGATAATTTTATTGATTCTCCAACTAGAATGAACCTAAAGACTAAAGTGATTCTTCAGTTGTAGCAGGTCGAGTCAAAAGGATCCATGAGGAAATCGCTCAGATTCCTGTGGACGTTACATCGAGCTATGGAATATGTCCCTCGACAACTGCAATAATGCTTGCTTAGAAAAGGTCGTCTTCTACTGGATGTCATAATCAAGTCAAAATCCTACCCATCTCTTCAGCAGTATGTAATTATGTAATGGCATCCTCTGCACTATTCATTTCCATGATTAAATCTCTTGCAAGTATGTATTTATTCTCTTCTCTATGCTTCCGTTTGAAAGTGTCCCATCTTTTTGAAACACCCTTTACATCACTGTATTTTTATCTTTTCATTTTTAAGGTTGAATCTCTTTGGAGATACAAATGCAAGATTTTGTTCAGGTATTTCTTCTGCCTACTGATAATGGCACTACCATAAACAGTGGTATGCTTTGGGCTTCTAAAAAGAATATTGAATGCAGAAAAAGATGGCAAAATGTGTGACTGCTATAGAAAAAAGGGAAGGAGGAAGAAGGCACAAAGTTTACTTATGAAATTTCTGGATACACCTCTTGACTAAAGTCCTGAATGTATTCTTTGAACTCTGTTTGATATTTACCTTGTGCTTCCATTACTGTCAACAAATTCCTGAGGCAAGTAAGGAATCAGGATATTAATGGTGAGAAGAGAGAGTCGCATCAGATCCCAAAATTGAGTAGGAGACCAAGGAACAGGGAAAGGTGTAAGGCCAGGGTTGATATTGTGCAGTACACCTGCCATTACACTTTGTGTTTTCAGGATCTGGGGAAGAAAGCGACAGGATTAATTTTATGCAAGTCTTTGTCAGAGTTCGTTAAGTTACTAAAAGAGAATTACCCTTACTTTATTAAATTAGGCACACACAGCAGATGCCCTACGTAGAACTGTTAGCGAAAAAATGCAGGCTCGACCAGGACTTGAACCTGGGTCTCTGGCAATCCATGCCATTGCTCTACCACTGAGCTAGCGAGCCAAGCCTGGCTTCGCCTGATTTTTTGCTTCCGCTGTTTTACCTGTGTGGGATCGTCTCTACCAGTGCTACTGCCATGGGATCTGTTGCCTTTGCAACACAGTAGACATTGATGTTGCCTCTTTCCTACCACACCTTCATGGCGTGGTGCAAATTACAGGAGAGCACTTTATTTGTAATAAATACAAATATACGAAGACTTATATTATGTACCAGTAACATAAGTAAAATACCTACATGTTAGTCTTCACAAAATATTTTTTTACAATTAAAGATCGACTTGTGTAATTTGGTTGCAAGAAAAGTCTCAGCAGAAAGTAACTGTAAAAGTAACTTACAGTTACTTTTAAAGTACAGGTAACTGTAACTGAGTTACTTTTTAAAATGAGTAACTATAACTGTTACTTTTTTTAAGCAAGTAACTGTAACTAGTTACCTTTTTAAAAGTAACTTTCTGAACACTGCTATTTTGTCATACGATAAGGACATTTAACTATTTACACAAGCAAGCATCACATCCGTTATCTGAAGTGTCAATTTCTCAATGTAATTTTTACATGCACAACACATAACACAACAGGCCATGTTTTCTTCCAACAAATAAATTGTCAAGTTCTGAATTGATCGAGGTAATGGGAGTAAAGTAACAAATATCATATGAATTCCTCATGTTATTTCAGTAATACATTACTAATGAAAGTACCAATAAGTAAAACCTCCCCAAGGGCGTATTGATAACATCGTCGCCTTGTAATCAAGGGATCCCAGGTTCGATACCTGGTTGAAGCACATTGCACAGTGATTCAGATCCCACTTTAAACTGTAGGGTAACTCCCGATTAGCCTATCTGTGCATAAAGTGGACTTATACAACAATTCAATCAATATAAACCAAAAAGTAAAATGTTTCTAATACAAGTACTGAAACAGTAACTTGTTATTTGTGCTATGCTACTCCTTAGCTGTTGTTTTTGTCTGAATGCTAGTGACAATGGTTCTTTTTTATTATCGTGAAATCTCAGTTGTATTTTGTCTTTTTTTTACCTACAATATATTTTGTCACTACGTGCATCTCTTTTTCTCATCTTCAGTCAAAGAAATTTATTTTTGTCACTGGTGGGGATGACCTTAATATTGCAAACTTCTAGAGAACCATGCATTAAATCCATGCAAAGATGTTCTTGAATGTCTCGGGCAATGCTTGAAGTGGGGAATGTTGGAGGGATGCTTGGGGTTAGCTGAGGGAATCCTTCTTTGGTTTAACAAGGTGACGAAGAGGCAGCTTGTGAAAATTTAGCTAGCTGGGTGGTTACCTTCGCCCTCTCACTTCAAGCATTGCTCCTAGGAAGCTAAATAGATGTATATTTGCAGAATGTCTTTGAAACATTAGAAGTTTTTGGAAAGGTAATATCTGATATGGGTCCTCCTCCGTATCCGAGCGGGTTAAGGCGTTCACTCGTCTTGAGATCGTTTGCTGCGGGACGGCATAGGTTCGAATCTGGCTCTGGTCGGAATTTATTCGGCCTACGTATAGGGCCGGTGGCAACCCACCATCGTGAGGAAATTGGGGAGCTCCGAGTGAGTGAGCGTAATCCGGTCACGGAGACCTACTATAACGGCTGGGGGTACGTCAGGCTGACCCCCAACTATTCCAATACTGGTTGCAGATCTCCATGCTTAGAGGTGACGAAGGAAAGCATGGGAGGGAGACCGGCAGTCGGTAGGTAAGCCAAGGCCCTTCAGGGCTGTTGCGCAAAGGATTATTATTATTATTATTATAATATCTGATATGGTCCAAAGCCTTAAAATATTAAAGGTAATTTTTTTTCATGTTATCATAACAAGGTATGAAAGATTTTCTATTTTGTAAGTGCAAGAATGAAACTCAATAAACTTCTCACTTGTAATCATGGTGTTTAATTTTAAACTAACTGAAAACATATGTCCCCAGTTCAAACAGGGTGATTGCACAAAGCTTACGTTGGTTTAGTTTTAAGCCTAGTACCTTGATGGCAGCTGGAATTTTCACCAGGTAGCACATGCAAGTCAGAAGAATTTTCTTAAACTCCAAATCCTCGTTGCATGCTGCAAATACTAGTTGTGATGGCCACGTTACATCCACGGCAATTTCAGGTGCCACAGCTATCATTGCAATTTCTGCAATGGAAGCAAACACAACATATCATGCAATAGTACATGCAAAGAGTCTACACTGATACTAATTACTAAATTGAAACTTAGTTCTCTGCTGGAATTGTCTCTGTGGTCAAGTGCATTAGGTGCTGAACCTACTATCTCACCACTGAACTTCTGGGTTTTAGTCCCAATCTGGGCATTGGTGTTTCTCAGTGTCTCTTTATCCATTTTGTCTATTCACTATCCATCCTTGGGACCTCCCTGATGGTGTAGTGGTAACATTGCCACCTTGTAATCAAGGGGGTTCCAGATTCGATACACTGTGGTTCAGATTCCACTTTAAACCAGGGTTGGCATTTAAGACACATGACTTTGATCTTTTCACAAATGTTTAAAACATTTAACACAAAGTGTTTTTATCAGACTTGTTTCAAACACATTTTGATACTTGTTGTTTGATAGTTTGTTGTTATTTGCATGTTTTGTAACTATGCCTTTTCATTCAATGCATATCATTCTGTTTACTATGCATAAAAATCTCATGTTCAGTAGCTGAAAATGTATATTGAATTAACAAAGAAACATATTGTGTGATCAATATCCATTATCCATGGGTCACGTTTAAAACACGTGGCTATGTTTTTTTACAGGTGTTTAAAATATTTTTTAAAAATTGAATAGTACATGGATGAAACCATTTTGTTCCTCACTTGAAATACTGCAAAATGTGCACATCGTTGTTAATGTCAATATTTAGTTGCATTCATGATAAAATGTCGTATTATAAAAAATAAAAAAAGACAGTAACTACCATGTGGAATTACTTGGACATGGCTGGCAACTGTGGATTAGTTGAAGCTTCTCGAACAGCCTACATGCGAGATTATTTTAAGAAGTTAGTCAAGCATTTACTTTATGATATGAACACAGCCAATCTTTGGATGATTAACAAGATTCCATATTAATCATTATTCTTAGAATATAATTCTTCTTGGAACAGGCACGTATTTAAAAATTTATTTGGGGGGGGGGGGGTCCGAAACAAGTGTCTCAGATATAATAATAATAATAATAATAATAAATAATATAAATGTTTAAATTAAAATAATTATATGAAAGCAACTGACCTGGCAAGGAAATCAGTGCCAAACAGATAAAGAATTGAATATTTATTAAATAACAAGATAGAATGTTAGATAAAGTTGACGAAAATTAAAGTTTCAGATTAATATATTTAATACTGTCATTCAAATTTCGGTGGAAATAAACCTCGATTATACAGCAAATGCTAAATATGTATATTTTAATTGTTTAATGTTAGTACTTGGTAAGTCTTGTGGCCGGGGGGGTCCAGAAATGTGGGCTTCGCCTCTAAATATGTCATTGAGAATGCAGTAGGATAGTTTAGTGTCAAGCATCTCCCAATAAAATAATTATGATGTTGTTATGCAACAAAAGAGTCATTGTACTGCATTAGCTTTTGTTTAGACACACACACACACACACACATCAAATTAATGTTAAATAAAGGAATTGTAAAAACTAAATATTTACTGCCTTCAAATAAATTGAAACAAAAAACTCTCGATTATACAAGAAATGTTAAACAACGCATATTTTCATTATTTAATTTTTGTACTTGGTAAGTCTTTCAGGGGGGTAGGGTCCGGACCCCCTCAATATGTACTTATGTTAGAATTATGATTTAAACATTTTATTTGTTTAAAACATGCTTTTTCGGTTCTTGTTTAAAACAAAAAACTGTTTGTTTTGTTTCTTAAAGAAAAACACAAATTTTGCCAACCCTGCTTTAAACTGTACACCCAATGCCCCCCCCATTTATTCAACACTCCCTAATTTTTCTCACAAAAGGACCAATTTAGACTTATACCCCCTAAATATGAGATCCCCCTGATCAAAAAATCTGGACAAACCTCTACATATCATTCATATGCAAATGGTGAAAGAGAATTGCTCAATACTTTACTAAAGTGAATTTCAATTCCCTTTTCAATTAGTGTAACTATTGTACACACCAGGGCGTTTCCAATTGCATATTGGTAATGTCAGCACCTTAACATCAAGAGTTCCTGGATTCAGTACCTGGTGGAGGTACATAGTAGTTCGAATTTCACTTTAAACTGTAGGTCCAGTCCCGATTAGCCTATCTGTGTATAAAGTGAACTTAAAACAACAAATCAATCAATCAATCAATGCAAACAATCACAACAAACATATAATATTTAATTCTAACTATAAAACAAGATAAATTTATATTCATTGTAATTACCTGTGACAACTTAATGATTGTGATTAAAGTATTTACCATATTGATTCTCCTGTAACTGAAATTAAATGTATGCATCAGTATGATTCAATGTAATATTGAGAGAACCATAAAATGAACCTACCTTGAGCCAATCCACTTTCAACGATCTCCAACGATGGGAACAGGTGTAATAAATATGCTATCAGAGCACATAGGTCATTTCTAGTCAGTTGCGTACCTACATGGATGCTCTTGCAGTAAGTCCTCAGCAAGTGCTTCAGGCAGCTGGAGTCAACAACAAAGGGAAAAAACGTGAATAAACGGTAAGCATTCATTAGTAGTCTTTTGAGGATAGGTAAGTACAAGTAAGTAAAAACAGTGCCTCAACTAGAGATCGAATGTGAGTTTTTGATATTCTGTTCCAATTCTCAATCGCTGAACCACCAAAATATCTAAAAATATAACGTAAATAGTAATCAAAACTTAATAGCTGTATCTCTCTCTCTCTCTCTCTCTCTCTCTCTCTCTCTCTCTCTCTCTCTCTCTCTCTCTCTCTCAGAGGCGCAACAACGAATTTTTATCTGGGGGGGGAGTACAAGGATAAACATCCCAACAATAACAATAATAATGGCATTATTATTATTATTATTATTATTAGTGGTAATATCAAAGATGTTATTATGCTAATAAATTACTCAAAAAGGGGATAGAAGTCGGTGCTAAAGCATTTGTTTGGTCAAACAATTTGAAATATTTTTTCAACACCGTCATTTTCACATTAGCTACTGATGGAAAACAGGCACACAAACTGTATTTTTTAATTGCAGAAAACGAATGACAAAAGCATTCCAAAGATAATTCTATTTGTATATATATCATGCATAACTTTCATATACAACTAATGTTTTACACATATGCAACATGGAGCGACATAAAATAAGAAAATTCATATGCAACATGCTAACACTAAATTCTGTACTTATTCAATACATATATACAACACATATTTTTTAAATACATTAGATTACAGAAACCAAGCGAAGTGAGCAAGATAATTTTTAGGTCCAATTTTTGCAATCGAAAACAATGTTGATTTAATAGGACACAAATCATTTCACTGGTCACCATGGCATTCTATCTTTTACAACTTTTTTCATTTAGATCGCTTGGCATCCATGGCTGACTCCTGCCGCCCCCATAGCTATGACTCTGAACTTGACAAAACAGAGAAAAGCAGGCTTTGCGAGCGAGCAAGCAAGAAAATTTTTCGAAATGTATTTTTATTTGCATAAAATTTGAAATCAAAGGGGGCAATTCTCCTCTGTGCCCACGTGTAGGTGCCCTTGGCCATCAATGTTTGCCCTCCCCCTTCTGTTGAAGGTTAATTGAATAATAATTCAATTCAAATTATTATTATTATTATTATTAGTAGTAGTAGTAGTAGTAGTATTACTGTCACAGATCTTTGACTGTGATAAATTAGCCATTTTTAATTTTTTTCTACAGCATTTTCCATAATATTTCAAAAGCTCAAGGGGGGTTAAACCCGGTAACCCCCCCTACCTTGCATAAGCCACTGGCAAGGTCTATCCACTCTTTTCCATCTCTACCGATTTCCTTTAGGTCCATCTCAATGTTATCTCACCATCTTCGTCTTGGTCTCCCTACTGGGCTCTTTCCATCAGGCTTACTCCTTTCTCGCATAGGAAAATAAAGTTTTATGGCATAAAGTTAGGAACCTTATACTTACAAGAGTGTAGCTCGTGAGGGCGTTGGAACCTTTACCTCTTCTCTGTTCTCCCCAACAGACCTTAATATTTCCCACAGTACACTTGATGACAGAGCTATGAACGACTCATTATATTTCAGAGCAACGTCAGTCACTGGTGTTAGGTTTTGATATTCAAAATAGTCTGGATCCAACCGAAGAATAATGGCTTCAACAGAATTCTGTGATGCCATTTTACTACCTAAGGAAAAAAAATCATTATGTATTAAGGCCAAAGGTAAGGTTCCGCATGCTAATTGCACTATTCCATGCCATAGGCGATGTGAAGGTAGCACATATATTCACAATCTTGACTATTTGTGGATGTGATATGTTCAGCACCATGTTCTGGTCTCCTTTACCCCTCACCAAGTACCATTTATTAGAGGCTGGGTGAACCCCAGGGGATGATCTAAATACAATTGAAAATAATACTAAAGTATTTTTCAAAGCAGCTATAAAGGTATGTTTGGAAGTTAGTAAGGAGAAAATAAATATATGCTTATGGGCCAAAACCAAGTGTTAGGTAATAATAAAAAACTAATTATTGACAAAAACTCGTTTGAACCTCTTTTCAAATTCAAGTACTTAGGAGTAATACTAACAAATGAAAATTATATTAAAAAGGAAATAAAAGGCAGGTTTTATTCAGGAAATGTATGTTACTTCTCTCTTCATAAACTTTTATCTACTCATATAATATATAAGGAACTATAATAGTTAAAATACACAAAACAGTAATTTTGCCTGTAGTATTATATGGATGCGAAACCTGGTCCTACATTGAAAGAGAAACACAAATTAAGAGTATTTGAAAATAAAATCCTTAGAATAATATTTGGGCCTAAAAGGGATGAGGAGACAGGTGAGTGGAGAAGGTTACAGAATTTGAAACTACATAATTTGTATTCATGTCCAGATATTATTTGAATGATTAAATTGAGAAGATTTAGGTGGGCAGGCCATGTGGCATGAATGGGAGAGGAAAAAAAGAGTTTATAAGATTCTTGTTGGAAGCCTGATGGTAAGAGACCAGTAGGAAGGCCAAGACGAAGATAGAGGGATAACGTTGAGATGAGATGGAAATCAGCAGGGATGGAAAAGAGTGGATAGCTCTTGCTAGGGATAAATACAGATGGAGGCTTCTGTTGCTGAGCCATAAACCTGCAGGTTTAAGAAGGCAAGATAGTTAGAGAGTGGGTGAACCCCAGCAGTAGCGTACGCAGGATTTCATCAAGGGGGAGGGGGGGTTATATCTAAAACTTTCTCCAAATTCACATTACCATTGTTTTATTATACTTTAATTAAATAATAAAACTCATAATTAATTAATAATACTTATAATTAATTAATTAGTTGAATTACTACTAATACCACTACTACTATTAAGTAGTAGAGATCTACATAAATATAGTATTTATGAAAGCAATAAAACGAAATTAATTTCTAGTCATTCGATTTTTAACAAATTCTAGAGCATATTTTCTTTCTTAGGAAATAATTGTCTACTCAACGAGATGAGACACTTTAAGTGTGAAGAAAATCTATAAAAACAAGAAAATATATTAAAATAAATTGAAATAATCAAAGTACGGAACTCATCCAAGAAGCTGCGGGGGTCTGGTCAGTAGGGCATCTGACAACCATGCGGGAGATCCGGATTCAATTCCCGGAATTGGTTGGAATTTTTCAGGCTTTGTCGCCGCATAAATATCCCCGATTATTCACATGTGGATTGTCTCACTGTTATTACCAACAAAACATTTTACAATAATTAAGCTTATTGTCATTTGAATTCAGAAATTCAAACGTGCCGCGGGAAGGCGGACTGATGACTGAGTTACTCTTGTCGGCCTAGCCTTTGTCTATACATTAGCCGCTTTCAACAAACCAAGAACTTTCTTTAGTTAATGCTCTTTGTTCACACACAAAAAATAAATGATCATTGAACGTTGTTGCAGCCGAGATACATAACAACTTTTTTGCTCTTTAAAATCATCAGTGGCGTAGCATGGACATTTCAGGTGGGAACGCCAAGTCCGAAGGAAGGGTCGGCCCTTTTTTGCTTAATAATTTACTTATAGAATTAGTCGCCACAGGCATTGTTTATTTGCCTGAAGTCAGCTGGGTTTTCAATAAAACATCATCCATGCATGTTTTAGCTAGAAAATTAGATGCCTCACTATGCCACAAATGTTTTGAACTCTGTTGTTTTATACCTTTTTTTATACCTTTCTGCATGATGCAAGTCATTAAGAAACCTACCTGAATCACAAGCGCCTCTGCACAACAGTAAACGTCATTGTTGTAGATGATCCAACTACTGATTGATTTAGTTTATTTTACTTTGCTTTTCTACCACTTTTGGTTAATCACGAATATGAATATGAGTGATGATATTGATGAAGGGACACTGACAAAGAACACCCGTGCTCACGCCGGATTCGAACCTGGGACCTCTGTTGTCTTGACGCACTATGCAAAGCAGAGTGGATGATCCAAATATCGTACACTCTACTAACGTAACAGTGCCGATTAGTAATTCAGACCACTGTTTATTACATCTTGAGAATGCTGATAAAAATTTTAAAATAATTTTGTCCAGAGACCATTGGATGTTAGAGTTTTCAAATTAATGCTAAACATTTCCATTGACACAATATTAAGTAGTTAGATAATAACGAAAAAATACAATAAAAAAATAATAGTTTTGCGGGAGCAGCCACAGGCTGAATTTCTACCACGAGGACTTCACCAACGTATTTGACAAAAACTGTGTTGATCTTTTAGTTTCTAATGCACATCGCTGTTCGTGCGATAAATTATACAATGCAGTGGCCATTAAGAAGCAGTATATTTGAGATTGGTAAAGTTACGTGAGTCAATATTGCGTATTGTAGCATCACACAGCACGAGTTGCATGAGCGCGAAGAGCGAAGAACCGGGTAGGAATTCTACCGCTGTCGTCTGCTTCAGAAGGCAGGAAGGGTTACATGAACCAATCACGGTAGACCTCTCTGCTCCGTACGATGGCATATGAGAGAGCCTTTACGCGCGTGCTGTAGAAATCGAAGCTTTCCCTCCAGAAAGGCAGCAAGGAATATAGAGTCCTTTACGCTGAACCTGCTCAGCGTCCTGCCAGGAAAGGCATTGAAAAGAGATGCTAGAACGAGTGTTGAGAGTGGAGCGTTGCAAACGGATCGCAAAAAATAGCTATTATAATGCCATGAAGGTCAAACATATATGAAATTAGTCACGTTTTACTTTATAATCACAGCATTTAAGCATTTTTTAAATTTTAAATCTGGGAACGCCGGGCATACGGGCATACTATAACGCTACGCCACTGAAAATCATAGTTGCCCGTATATATTATTTTCAAGAATTCGTGTTTATTTTCAAGGCATTCACTCTTAAAGACGCGTGTTTGGAATGCTGTGCTTTTCAACGTGCTGCATGGGAATAATATTTCAAATTATATTATTATTATTAGTAGTAGTAGTAGTAGTAGTAGTAGTAGTAGTACTGTCGCAGGTCCTTGACAGTGATAAAATTGTCATTTTTATTTTTTCCACAGCATTTTTCATAATATTTCAAAAGCTCAAAGGGGGGGGGTTTAAACCCCATAACACCCCCCCTTGTGTATGCCACTGAACCCCAGAGGCACTCCATGTAGGGACAATGTCGAAAAAATTCCCAATCTTTTTAATTACCATTCCTGGGTAATAAGCAGTGACCCTCTAACTTCTGGTTCCCCTTTTTCTTCTTCTACTGATGATGCAGCCTGCATCTGCGAAAATTTTAAATTTTCTACTGTCTGGTGTTTCCTTTTTCCTTGCTTGCTTTTTATTTGCACTTTTGGCCCTCCTTTCTTTTATTATATATATATATATATATATAAAATACTGGAAAATTTTAGTAGTTGGACTTCTGTTTTTGTTCTACTTCTATTTAAATGTAGCTTGTCCCAAAACAACAAAAAGAATATACCCTAATAAGAAGAAAGTGCCAATAACAGAAGAAATTATACTTTTGAAAAGTAATATGAAAATAGAATATGAAAAATTTAGAATTACAAAAGACACTAAGCACCAGACAAAGTACAAAAATGTAAAAAAACTATTCAAGAAAGCCATAAAGAATCAAAAATCAAATATTTTCAGTAAACAAATAAAAAAGTCTGTTAATAAAGAAAAAGCCATTTGGAAAATAGTAAACAATCACCGTGTATCAAACACAAACAATGATAAAGCAAACAAAAGTCATCAAGGATGACACTGAAGTAATTGACCCGAATATCATATGTAACTTATTCAACGAATATTTTATAAACTTAACCAACACAAACAGAGAGAATGAAAATAATGACAAAACTCTAGAGATCCCAATCGAGAAATATCGGCCAAACAGTATATATATATCCCAGAAGTAAGTGCTAATGAGTTAAAAAAAGTTATACAAGGTTTAAAAAACAAAAAAATCACACGGACCTGATGAATGGTCACCTGAACTTATTAATTCCTGCTCAGAATCTATTTTAGAACCCCTGCTGTATGCAGTCAACAATTCAATAAAATCTGGTACATTCCCCAAAGTTCTAAAACACAGCACAGATATACCCATATTCAAAAAAGGAGCTGCAACAGACAATGAGAACTACAGACCTATCTCCCTAACATCTGCTTTTTCAAAGATATTGGAAAAATTTTTATCAAATTATATTATAAAGTTCTGTAACAAATATAACATAATAAACAGAAACCAGCATGGATTCCAGAAAGGGAAATCAATAAACACAGCTCTAGCACAGTTAATCGATTATGTAACCGAAGCATTAGAGAAACACGAAGCTGCAAACACTATATATCTAGATCTTTCCAAGGCATTCGATAGGGTAAAACATGACCTGCTTATGGTCAAACTAAGCAATATAGGAATAAGAGGGATAGCTTATGAACTTATACAATCTTATCTACAGGACAGAATGCAAATTACTCAAATAAGCTACAACATGCATGGTATAGTCACTAGCTTTAAATCACAAAGTAGGAAAGTGTTAATGGGGGTACCCCAAGGATCAATCCTGGGGCCCCTGCTCTTTATTTTGTACATAAACAATGTACCAGAATACCCAAACACAAAAATTGTCACCTATGCAGATGACACAACTGTTCTTGCCAGAGGTATCGACCCTAGGAAGCTTGAAATAAACACATTTATCACCATAAACCAACTGGCACAATACTTAACTTCACATGGATTAATAATAAACAGCAATAAAACAAAATTTATGATATTCAATACAATCCGAAACATGGATTTTGAGTCACAAACACTATGCATAGACAATGTGCTCATAGAAACTGTATCTTCAGTAAAGTTTTTGGGAATAACACTAGATCAAAAATTAACATGGGAAGAACAAATTAACAACATCTGCAGTAAATTATCATCTAATCTATACCTGCTAAAACAAATGGCTGAATATAATTTAACAGAAATTAACAAATGCATATATTATGGACTAATTTACCCCTATGTTGAATATGGCATAATAGCTTGGAGTGGATCATTTTATAATAATACTGTCAGAATACTGAGACTTCAAACGAGAGCACTTAGAATAATGTACAAACTAGGCTGTAGGGAATCTTGCAAAGAGTTATTTAGGGAAAAACAAATAATGACAATATACTCCCTATACATCTATAAGGCTATAACGATTGTTCTAAATACTGGAAGCATGACTAAAAATAACCAATTACACAACCACAATACAAGGGGGAAAGATAATTATTACCCGAATCCAACACAGACTCAATATCTCAAAACAATCACCAATGAATGCGGGAAAAATATTCTACAATCAGCTGCCTCATGACATATAACTGATATCTCCAAAAGATAAACAAATACAAACAATAAAAAAATATTTGACAGATAGAGCTCTCTACAGTATCGGAGAATTCATGGAACAAGACAATACAAGGCCAATGTACTAAAAAATATGTATTTTAATTGTATTCTTATTTCAATCATGCAACAATGATAATGTGTTTTTTATTTTTATTGTAGTGTAATGAAGTGTATTTTTTCAGTTTTACTTTGGTGTAGTGATGTAATGTACTACGCAATGTTTCTTGTTTTTTTGTTATGATTAACTTAACTAATTATTATTTCATTATGTATCTTGACGTTTTCCATGCCCTTTTAAACAAGGGTCAACGGAAGAAAAATAAAATTCAAATTCAAATATGTAATTAATATGTAATATATACAGTATAAACAATAAATAAGAATTGTTCTGGTAAACCAGGTCAAATTTTCAGAATAAGCCACTTAAAAAAAATAGGTTCTCCAGTTGAAAAATGATTTCTATCTTGCTCCAATAATTACAGTGAAACCTCGATTTTACATTTTTGAGGGGACCAAGCTGAAAAAAATTAAAATGTTGGAAAATGTAAAATCGAGGAAATCTTAATATCATTTTGCTATGTTGGGATTATCACAATGGAATGTATAACTTGGGGAAAATGTAAAATCTGGAAATGTAAAACCGGGGTTCCAGTGTATTACATTTCAAAACTAATAAATTATTTAACATATTTTCATTCTCATACGTTTCTTGTGATAATCAGTGTCTAAATGATATATTTCAAGATATGCATTCAACTCCTCAAATCACAAACATCCACATCTTCCAGAAAAAGTGTAGAACAAGTCACCTATCCTATAAGATTCCACAGAAGACCAGAACAACAAAAACACTCAGTTATCATGCAAGATGTTGAAGAACACCACAATAAACACAATACTCACCTATCTTGTGAGATGCAGAAAGTATCACTTGTGAAAGATGTAGCAAATGAATGTATAGACTTGGGGCTGAGACATGTAGCATTTCCCCTAAGGTTTCTGGAAAATCACTCCTCTCCAGAGCAGTATTACAGCAGTGCACTCTGGCATAGGAAGAGTCTTTGGGTCTTTTGTCTGTGAGAAGCCGAACCACAGCATCAAGCAGTAGGATCTGAAGATTTTCCTTTGCATCTAGACTGCCCAGCAAGTAGCCTGGAAGTGGGGAAAACAGTAGGTGATCAGTAGCGCTTTGAAGTTGAAGACCTATAAATTGCCAAAAAAAAGACCTAAAAATATCAAAAAAGGACATAAAAACGGAAAAAAGGACGTATAAATGTGATCCAAATTAATTAATAACTTCAGTTTTTACATATTTAATTAATATAAAAAATACAACATTCTGGTGGTATGGAACACACAGTGCGAAAAAAATATATGAATAAAATGCATCTTCTTTCAGACATCATATATTTTTTAGATTAACATAATTTGAAAAATCATATTTGAAGAATCATATTTGGCATAACCACACTAGGGTTACAGAAATAGGACTTCAGAAACCTTACCTCACTTGGCATTGCAGTATATCACAATAGTCATCTCCAGCGTGAACTTCCAGACAAGTTATGGTTAAAGGACCTTGTACCGTACCTGCTTCAGTCGTCCAAAAATGTTTTTCTCTTGTTTCAGGGATGGTTCAAATATATTTTATTTTTTATTTCTTTACTACAGAAAGGATGTTTAAGAGGTGATGAACTAATGATGATTCGAATTGAGAATGGGCAGTAAAAACGTAGTCGAAAGAAGGTGAAGTTGCAAACAAAAGTCGTTAAGACCTAAAAAAGGCTAAAAAAGGACCAATAAGCCAAAAAACGCCGAAAAAGGCAAAAAAGGTCAAATAAAACCCACCTTTTTCTGGCCTACAATGACCCAAAATAAACATATATTATGTTGGGCCTCCTCTTCGGACACTAGGAAAAAATAGTTTAACTTTTTGAACCCTGCCAATTATAATAATAATAATAATAACCCATGGCAAAACAGCCCATTGACGGCCTACCTACTGACTGCCAGCCTCACTCCCACCTAATTCTACTCACTCACTCACTCAAGGTGGGAGATCATCCAACCTGTTACGGGGTGATGTGTGGTTGGCACAATGAACCCCCCACACATTGTTGTAGGTTTTCATGACCAGGTTACGCTACTCATTCATAGCTCTCCAATTTCCTCACGATGGTGGGTGGCCCCTGGTTCCATACACAGGCCTAAATCTCAGGAGAAATGTTATTATGCTTACCCCAACAAACTCGAACCTATGCACATTTTGTAGCCCGAAGCATGACGCCTTAGAATGTACAGCCACGGTGCGGGACAATCCTGCCAATTACATGTCACAAAAAATCCTTTCAACTATACCACACGTCTCTCAGGTGTGTTACATTATAAAACCCATACATTTACAAACCGCCCCTTTTTTAAGTCATAGATATTGATGATGTGACACTTTCTGGAATGTTGTTTGAAGACAAAAAAATCAATAAATCGCACCATCATCACTTTTTCTTATTTACTTTCAAAATGTGGCCCTTTTATCTTTGTTATATACCTACTTTTTTATGCAGTAATTATACAGGGTCTAATTGTGAAATACACTTTTCGCAATGAAATTATGTCATTATGCTGGAGACATGAAATATTAGATTTTTTAAAATTGCATATTTATTTGCAACTATACTCTGTCCTAGGAATGTACGAAGTAAGGCCACACAGTAGAGAAGGGGAGGCTGCGAGTGGGCAGAGCAAAGCAGTACATGCTTCTGCAAATGGCTGTTAGCTGCACTCACTTTCCCTCTCACGAGTTCATTGGCTGAGCCCTCTCGAGTCACACTTGAGCAGAGAACTTGTTTTGGTTCCCATGCTCCAGATATAGAGTGTACATGATGCATCTCTCAGACACAGTGATCTTTGATAAATCGATTATCATTTTCCACCAGGATACAGACGAGACGCAATGCCAATAGGGCGTCACTCACTATTAAGACGATAGGAGAATAGGTGGGAGGAGGGGACCTCCCTTCCAGCACCACATTGCGCAGTTGCAAGTTTTCTTTCACGCACATGTTTCAGAAACGTAGTATGTAGTTGGCAGAGTTAAAAAAAATACTGTAATTGTTCTCTAAATTGTATCTTTCCAAAACTTTTGCAGTCCTTCACATTTCTTCCAACTAGTAGGGCTAAACCCATGCTGATGCCGATGTATAGGTATCGGAAAGTATTGGTTGAAATTTATTTACCAATGCCAGCCGATACTTTCCCGGAATTTTGATCTTTTACATGCTCCGCAAAAATGCCACGCGATATTTTCACTTAGTCTAATTATTAAAAAAAATTATGCAAAATTCGAAGTTTTCTTTTTACATGAGTTTTGCATGAAAAAAATATTTTTATGATGACATAAATGTAAATTACTATTCTGGTGTAATTCTTGAAAACTTTAAAGCAAAACTCTTGATAAATTGATGCATATATGTAATTCGTGTGGAATACTAACACAGAAATGTTAATAAATATTTTTAATAACTTTTAATTATTACAATTTTCAAGTAGCGGTATCGGTTCAAAGTGGTATCGGCTAACTCCTAGTATTTACTCACCTAATTGGGAGATATACTCAGTCAACAAATCCATCTGGGTGACTTCATCTGAGGCCTTCTTCAACACTGGTGACTTTCTGCAAATCCTTAACATTGAACACAGTAAAAGTTCAAACTCAGGAACTGTCTCTAACTTGTCAGCAAGTTGACCCATGACAAACATAATGTACCTTATGTGCTGTAAATACTATCATGAGTTAAGGATTTGTTTCATATCTCTCAAGTGTAAACTCTAAAAAGTAATTAAGTTAATGTAGTGAACAAAGCAACTTTGAAATATCAGGTATGTGAGGTTAGATTATGGATGGAGAAATGTCTGCAATTGTATTATTTATCTAAATAATATCATATTGTACTTTTATTAGTTTTGAATATGTTTTGAATTTAAGTGGGTTACATTCATATTTTTGATATCTTACTAATAAATAAATATACTATAATAGTTATGAAAATTATACTAATTTAGGTAATTAAAGCTTTCCTGGCAGCGAATGGTGAAGAGAATCTCTTGGGATATCACTCAGGTCAGTTCTGAATATGCTTTGAAGCTTTGGAGCTAACATCACTCTCTTTTAGGAGATTGAGGTGCTGAGATTTGTGTGTAACCATGGACGCCCGCAGGATTTTTTTCCAGGGAGGGGCAAGGAAGGCACATTTTCTCCAAAAATAGTGTTGTTCCCTAAAAACACATTGCTTAAATTTGAATTTATGATGTTCATGCAATAATTAACACATATTATTGTGGCTAAAATGAAATTATGTGTGTGAAATACATAATTTTTGGTTGACTTTCATTTTCCAGGGGGAGGCACGGCCCCCCCTTGCCCCCCCTCCGGACGCCCATGTGTGTGTAACTATTATTTTTTGTATTTGGTGTGGGAGGATTCTAATGTAGGTGGTTGTTTCCACATTCTCAGTTGATGGATTGATTGATTTGTTCTTTTAAGCCCACTCTATGCACAGAAAGGCTAATCGGGACTGGACCTACAATTTAAAGTGGAATCTATACTCTCAGTCGACTATCGCCAGCTAGAGTGGTTCCAGTGTGAATTTTGTTTGCCCCACATGCAACAAACATGTAAAAACTAGGTTCACACACATCTCTGCACTACAGTCCATAAAGATGAGAGTGACGTAAACTCTCGAAAGCTGTTATCCTGAGAGAATCTCTTTAACTAATTTAAGATTGATGCAGAATATGTCCTTGGAACTGTGCAGTAATATTATGAAATCATAAAATTATAATAGTTTTTTTCTTGTATGTATGAATTGCTTGCATTGTAGAAATATTTTCCTGTAGTTTACGGTTATTACAAGCATAAGAAAACAGTTTTTCGTTGTGACGTTTCAGGAGACCACACACTCCCTTCATCAGACATTTATTTTCATTTTGACTAAACAATGGTTAGCAATTTTTTTAAACAAAATGAATCCCTTATATAATGGATTTTGTCAATGTTACATTGTTGTAATATAGCAACTTAACTGTGAAAAGAAGCAGTCTGTTTTATTTTTATTTCAGATAAAAAACATTTTGATCACATTATTTTTTATTTAAAATTATGAATTCCAAATATCATCAGGTAATTCAAATTCATCATTGTTTTCACAAAGTCTCTTGATGTTTTCTGTTATATTAAATTTTAAAGATGGTGGCTTACACTCCATTTGTGAAAAAGAAAACTCCATACTAGATCTATGTTACCATTTTCATTATTTAATTTATTCCAGTGTTCTTCTGCAATGAATGAAGCTTCCCAGACATTCAACTCTATGTTTCCCGTAAATCTTTTTAAAACCCTTCTCTTTTTAATCAAATGCTTCTCTTTGATGATGTGAGCTGACAAACTTGTTCTTGGGTTTAGATTTATAATGTCCAAATCGTGTTCGTGCCATCTTATTGCCATTTTCCTTGCTGTTTGTCCTACATAATCCTTTGAACATGAACAACTTATATTATACGTATATTCCTGTGGTTTCCACATTTGGTAGAGAGTTTCTCATTTTGAATTCATTAAATGTACATTCCAAACTTCTTGCTGATCTAAAAACAATTTTGAAATTAAATCTTCTAAAAATTTTGACAATTTTATGTGAGAATTCCTTGTGGAGGAATGGAATGCACACAAATTTCTTTTCAACAGATTTTTCATCTTTGTCTGTATTTCTATTTTCCTTTACTTTTCCTGCGACTTGTTTTTTGATTTGGTTTATTCTGTTAGTGTGAAAGCCATTTTCTTTTGCTATATTAAAAAGCCTTTCTTCTTCATTTTTGATATCCTTATTATTAGAACATAGTCTTTGTGCTCTCAGGAAAAGCATTAAAAATATATTATCCATTGTTATACGTGAATGTTCTGAATTGGCATAGATGTATTTTTCCCCTGCTAATTTTTTCTTATGGACTGATGTTTGAATTGTTGTGTCAGTTGTTTTAATTTGCAGATCAAGGAAAGAAATTATATTCTTATTCATGGGTTCGCAAGTGAATTTTATGCCACTATGTGATTCATTTAACAATTTAAATACGTCCGTGATGGTGTTCTCATTTTTAGCAATAA
The DNA here is from genome assembly GCF_977018435.1 of Lepisma saccharinum. NCBI lineage: Eukaryota > Metazoa > Arthropoda > Insecta > Zygentoma > Lepismatidae > Lepisma > Lepisma saccharinum. Next base: position 15,192,129 of record NC_139257.1, read on the forward strand.
TTAGCACATCATCTACATATCTGATGTAGAGCATGATATCCGCACCTATCTCATTAACAATTGGAGATTCTATGTAATGATGGAAAATGCTGGAGATGATTCCGGATACTGGGTTTCCCATTGATAGACCATTACTTTGCAGATAGATTTTGCCATCAAATATAAAGTAATTGTAATTTGCACATACAGTAAACCATCGAACAATTTCCCATGATTCTACTGGGTTAACCTTCATCTCAATAAGCCATCTGTGTAATGCATCTGTGGCACCTTCTATAGGGACACTAGGATATAAATTTTCAACATCAAAACTTGCAATACGATACTCATTATTCCAAACAATATTTTTTTAGTTTCTGTTTCACTTCATATGCATTTTTAACACTGAATGATGTTTGTTGTTTAATTATAGCAAGCCTTTCAACTAAATATTTGGATAGTTTGTATGCAGAATGTGTGAAAGTTGCAATGATGGGTCGTATTGGAGTTCCCGGTTTGTGAGTTTTTGGTAGTCCAAAAACATGTAATTAATGTAATTAGTCAATGTAACACTGACAATATCCATTATATAATGGATTCTTTTTGTTTAAAAAATTGCTAACCATTGTTATAACTGTATCTTTAGTCAAAATGAAAATAAATGTCTGATGAAGGGAGCGTGTGTTCTCCTGAAACGTCACAATGAAAAACTGTTTTCTTATGCTTGTAATAACCTTAAACTACAGGAAAATAATTTATAAAATTATAATTTTTATGATTAGTTTTCATGAATTAGTACTAAACCACTACTATAATATTCATCTTAGTAATGGAAAGGGATACATATCCATCATGGCAAATTTCAACAAATTCTTTGATCAATCTGCATTGCCTGTGAACCAATGTTACAGCAGTATTATCCTCAAACATGTAGCAGATTTTCCTGATTGTCTCATGTGCAGCAACACACAAATCTTTCTCTGGGATTCGAAATGCTTCATGGATCGATGTCATCTCACAACTCATCTTTTCTTCTCAGTGTTGATTTATTATTTATCTGCAATAAATTTTTTATTTATTTTAGATCTATAAATAGTCCATTGAGAATGCAAATGCTCTATCTCCAAATTGTAAACAAATGGAGATATTTTGGCTGTATTCTATTTAGGATGCAATTGTTTCCTCTGATGCCTACATACAACAATATTGATATATTGAAAGTCTTTTTGGTCCATATACTGAATTTGGAAACAGCCACGAGAATGCAAACTCTAACAAACCAATGACACCTTACGACAATTTCCTCAACCAACTACAAGCACCATTCGAGTGTGAGATACAGGTGTACCCATCCCCCCCCCCAAGGCCTATGATGCACTCCCCCCAAAAAGGTAGAACATTTCCCCCCTCTTTATGCCGAATTATTTACTCAAATTATTTTGGTGAGACCAAATTTGTGGAACAATATCATAAAGACATATTTAAGCAATATGTTTACTTCAGGTATTGTTTACAATATAAACATTAACATGTGTGTTGCATATTACTTTGACATTGATAGAAATAACATTTTACACAAATGATAATAACTACTGACGTTGCAAAGTCGTTGCAGCAAACTTGTTGATTATTTCCTCAGGCTCACATCATTGTTAGTGTATTGAATCTTATTCTTATCAGTTTGTCTGCTTGACTAACCTTGTATATTGCGAACAACACTTCCCAACATTCCAAATCGATTCTAAAGGCATAAGAGGTGGTGTTTCATTTCAACTCCATCGCAGCGATCACCCACAGGTAAGTAGAAAAACTGTACATAATAACCATAACTAAAAATCAATATCAAGTCAATGAAACGAAACGATACCCCCATTTTTGTGTGAAGATATGTAGAATTGATAGGCAAACTATAAAATCTTGTTCCCCCGCACAAATATTCCCATGATGTAGGCACATCCTGAATCCCCCCTGTGGGCACCCCTGGTGAGATAAACCATTTGCATTCTATCCTCAGCCACTTGTGGGATATGCTTAGCAATAGTAATGGTCTTCGGTTCTTACTTTTGTTGTTAACAGACAAGAATTTTGAATAATAGTGGATTCAAAGTAGTTGATTAATTTCCCAAAATATGAATTATTTATGATGGATGGACATACATTATGAACATTTACATTCTCAGTGGACGAAATGGAGTTGCCATAAATCGTCCATTGAGAATGTAAATGTTCCATGTCCAATTTTTCATTTTTTTCAGGAGAGCCCTTTAAAGCTTGACATGGTATATTTATTGAACCTCTGTCACCATTGCGCTGAAAGTTGGTATCATTGCAAAGGCTGGTATACTGAAGCCTCTCTAAAAAGAAGTCATTGTTTGGTTAGGTATAAATGCTGTAATTAATTATTTAAATTTCAAATTGAACAGTCGCATGCAACACTAGTTTTGATTTGAGAGTGCCAATGTTCTATCTCCCAGATATAACACTGCATGCTGGAAACGAGATGGAGATGAAAGAATTTCATTATAAATTTGTCATTTGGTAGCAAAGTAAAATAAATCATTCAAATTTTGAGAAATCAATCCACTTCTATTCAAAATTCTTGTCTGTTAACAACAGAAGTAAGAACCGAAGACCATTATTATTGCTAAGCATATTCCACAAGTGACTGAGGTTAGAATGCAAGTGGTTGTTTATCTCACTCTCTGATGGTGCTTGTAGTTGGTTGAGCAAATTGTCCTAAGGTTTCATTGGTTGTTGGAGTTTGCATTCTCATGGCTGCTTCCAAATTCAGTACATGGACCAAAAAGACTCTCAATATATCAGTATTGGTTGAATATAGGCATCATACGATAGCGGAGACGAAACAATTGCATCCTAAATAGACTATAGCCAAAATATCTCCATTTGTTTACAATTTGGAGATGGAACATTCATTCTCAATGGACGAATTGTTTCTGCTCAAAACAGGTCACCCGCACACTTTTATGTAGCATGTTCGTCCTTTTATGTAGCATGTTCGTCCAAGTTAACACATTACAGTCTAGAATTGTTTCATTATATTCTTGTTGTGGCTTAATTTTCAATAAAGGCATAAAACTTATATTTTGGGTATTATAACTGAAATTCCAGGCCCATTAGCCTATTCATGTTTCTCACAAAGTAAAACAATTACACTAAACTTGTGTAAACAGCCAAAAGCTACAAATATAATCTCTACATTCTACAAGTCTTTTAAGATTATGATACATGTTGTGAATCAATAGATACCATTAGCGTAAACTGCTGTTCATTAGATGAAAAGTTAACCAAATAGCAAGTTTTTCAAGGTTATTATCAATCTACCTGATATTTTGTGAGGTATACATTTTGTCAGTCAGTTATTGCTTGATCTGGCTTGTAGATTACATTAATGTTTTTATAATAATCTAGAATCTAGCAACCTTGGTAATCTTTCAACTACTTGAAAATCTATCTGAACTGAAGACCTCTGTTTTTCTGTAGTAATATAATAACACTGCACACCACAATATTTCACATTTGCATAAACATTACTAACTTGAATTCATAATTCATTATTTGAGTACATTTTGTCTTTGCAGATATAGTTTGTGTGGTGCTGATATCATTGATGACACTAGAAAAATACAAATTTTTGTTTACAAGTAAACCAAAGGTGGTTGGATCTATACAGTCTTTGAAGAAGACTACCAGGTTATTATTGATTATGTACATACATAACACAGAATGAACTTTTTGTATTGACAAATAAAATCCACCACATGAAGTAAATCCTTGGTAGACATACTTGTGATCAAGTTGTCTACATACAGGTGGACATAATTATGGGTAGTGAAAGTGTATTGATGTACAGGGACTTCAGAACCGGGGGACTTTCCCCCCACTCATTATCGTATGGGACAAAATAGTATTTTTGCCCCCGGTTGCGAGCTAAAAATGAGACTGTAATTTTTCCAACATGTGTTTGGTTTTGAAAATATTGGAAAAATATTTTTGCACTAGTTAAATGAACGTGGCCTCAAGTTTCGATACCAGCAAGAAGTATGTGACATAAAGATCCATGTGCAGGTAAGAATCGCAGCCACGTCTCAGCAAATCAAGTGTAAGGTGGAATTGTCCCCTTAGAAATTCCCCGCTTCGATTTTATGGACAGATGCGGTCGGTGTGAAAGAATAAACCCCACACCCCGATGGGAAGGGGGGCAGAAAGCAGCCTAATTTTAAATCTCTTCTTTTCCATCTACAAATACATTTCATGGATGCAAGGGCTCCGAACCAGGGGGCAGATGGAGCTTGAGCCTTGTAGGTAAAAAGGTGAAGGTGGGGGGAAAAAATCGAGACGACGCGGTGATCTAGTGGGTAGGGCGTCTGACTGCCACGCGGAGACTCGGGTTCGATTTTCGTGCTGGGTGATCTAAGTTCGGAATTTTTCCGGCCTTATCCCCGCAAAAAGCGGCTCCCGGGCTCACCCAGCCTAAAATGAATGGGTACCTGGGGAAACCCTGGGGGTAAATGCGGCCGGAGCATGGTGCTGATCACATCACCTCCAAAATGTCCGAGATCGAAAATGTGTAGACCCTACCCCCATATCCCTTAAATGTGCGTACATGGCACGAGATCACATGTGAACATAAGAATGAATGGTGTTACCTCTCTGTGAGGTCTAAAACTAAGCCATCAGCCCTGAACATAACGTTTAAAACAAACCGTAAACTTTAATAAATCTAAATGGCCAAGAAATGAAAGTTCCTCCCTTGGTTGTTCCGCCTCTACCCACAAGTGCTTTCTGTATTGCCTGATGTTAAGAAGCCACAGAGGAGGGGCAAGATTGTATTTTTGCTCCCCTCCCCCCAATCACGCCTAAAAAATCAGACTACATATATTTCAACTTATCTTGGTTGTGAAGAATATTTGGAAAAATATTTTTGCACTAGATTTGTGAACGTGCACTCAAGTTTCCGTTAACAGCAAGAAGCACATGACGTTGCAGTCAGGTCTCTGCAAATCAAGTATCCCCGTAGGAATTCGCTGCTTCTGTTTCCAATTTTGTTTGAAGCCTGCCAGGTTTTGTACCTACAAGTGGCTTCGTATATAACAATGCACCGGGGAGGGGCACAGAAGACAGCTTTAACTTTAAATCTTCCGGTGCACTTTCCGAACACGAGCTTTCTTTACAGACCCCTTGCTGTCAAAAAAGTCATCGGCCATGAGAAAAGGAGCACCTTCTAAGTTCTTGGAAATTCAAACCTAAGCTAATCTCCCCTTCCCTTTCCAAATTTAGACTTGGTCAGACGACCCGGTCATTGTTCAGAGTAGAATAACTGCAGAAGACGTGTTTCGGCATTCTGCAAATTGTAGTGATGAGTTTGGATTTCCTTCCACACCAAGCGATATAACTGTGCATATATAGTTTATAAACATTTAAATCATTTGCAGAAAGTAGACCGACTGCAAGATCGCGCATCAGTGCACTGCAATTAGTCGCCTGATATAGAATCAAGAGATTGGTAAGTTTTACTTCTCTCCTTACGATTTCTTTACTAATTTATATTTTCTGTGTGAAAGGACATAAAAAGACGAGACTAGAAACAGATAAGTATCGTTGCGATACACGATCAGTTTTATATATATATATATATATATATATATATAAAATATTTATTGGTTGTGGACAAAATCCATGCACCAGTTAACAATTTATCAATTGGCATTATATACATGTATACACATAATATTTACTCACAATTATTCCTTTCATAATAAATAGTTTCCAAATTTCATTACACTTTTGCAGAATTATATTAGACTTATTAAGATATTTTGTAAGAATGTAGATTACCGAGGATGAAGGTGAAGTCACTACAAGGCAGTGTCAGTGGCGCTTGATGTCCACTCCTGTACAATTCCTGTAAAAATGGTTCTCTGTAAGTTTCATAAAGTTTGCATTGAAATATAATGTGGTTTGGAGTTGCAGTATATTCATTGCACAAACAAACTGGTGATTTCACTAAATCTGTTTAAACCAACATTCCTTTGGTTCTCTGCCCTTTCGGGCTTTAACGCTTCAAACTTTGGAGTGTATGAACCACTTCCTCTCGTGTGAAGAGAGGAACTTTTATTTCTTGGCCATTTAGATTTATTAAAAGTTTACTGTTTTATTTTAAACGTCATGTTTCGGGCTGATGGCTTAGTTTTAGACCTCGGAGAGAGGTAACACCGTTCATTCTTATGTTCACGGGTGATTTATTTTTATCTTGGGAGGTTAGTTTTAGGGGCCAAGGTCGAGGAAGGATCGATATTTTAGACATCTCGGGGCGGGGGGGGGGGGGGGTAGTGGGGGGGTCGCCTTCAGTCATAGGTTCCTCTCTCAAATCTGAAACATCAAGATGGGCCTGATCTGAAAAGACATTTAAAGCTCAGACAGATTTCATTCAAACGCAATACCAAGTACCTGGCTGCTACGATAATTACAGATCAAAATATCTCATTTTAAAGCTGTTGGCATAGCGTGGCGACTTACCCCATAGTTGACACCTCGGCCCTCTCCAACCATGCACTATATTTGAAAGACTTCATCGCGAAACTTAGCCTAGAAATACTCTAAAATTACTGATAGTTTCATTTCTTAATCTTAATCTCTGAATAGCAGTCTGGGATTTGAAAATATTAGTAAAAGGTGAAAGAATCGTTTTGTTACGCCATTTTAGAATCAGAAATGTTTTATATGTTGAAATATGAAAAATATAGCGCTTACCAAATAAAATATACCATATTGCCCCAATCTCATCGACTGCCTTCGCGATCAGCCAAAAATGGTAGGAAAGTGAAGTAAAATAAACTAAATCTATCGTTAACTTATTTCCTTTTAACTCTTTCATTGATGTAATTCTTCTTTAGTATGTGACGTTTTTGTTAAAATTATAGAAGATTTATAAAATTATAAAATGATAAATGAGAACACGGCTACGGGCAACTTTCTTTTTGACACATCGATCAGAAAGCTTCAGAAACATGGATTTTCTCAATACGTTTGAACGTGTACTTCGCTCCCTTTTAAAAGTAGTGCGTTTTCATTTATGTTACTAATCATTAAAGGAATGCCTCAATACCATCAGGCTTCACTACATGCGAAGATCGAGTACCAGGCGGGGGTGGAAATTTGCGGTAATTATTGTAAGACCTAGAATTTCAGTTTTCATGTATTAAGCGCAGTTTAATGGAATTATAAGTAATAAAATATTCCATAATAGAGGTCTCTGGGCCTTCTCTCATGAGACTTCAGCACTTTGGATATTCATATATTCATTCAATAAGTATATATTTATTATTTATGTAATAAATAAATATATATAACAATAAAATAAGCTATTTAATAATAATTTATATATATATATATATGGTATATATATATATATATATATATATATATGGTATATATATATATATATATATATATATATATATGGTATATATATATATATATATATATATGGGAGGATGAGATTGTAAAAACTGGTTGATAGATTTGAAAACCTGCCCCCCACTCCAAAATAAGTTCCGACGTCCCTGTTGATGTAGACCCTCGGTTGGACCCCCCATCCCACACGAATATCTCGAACAATTCACTGACCAGTGGTGTCAAAGAGGTAAACCGTAAACCAGTGGCGGAGCGTGACCTTTCCAACAGTGTAAGCCTAGCATGATGAAGGCTTCATCCAGCTTTCTATCCCTTTCTCTATTTGCGAGTGGCGACGCCAGGATTATCATCTAAAGGTGCTGACGGGATGCAATGTTCAAAATAAAGGAAAATGAAGCAATCAGTGCATCAAGGGCCTTTTCGATGGCACAGTGGTAACATTGTGGCCTTGTAATCAATCAATCCCATGTTCGACACCTGTTGCAGCCATAGTGTTGTTTTAAATCCCACTTTAAATTGTATGTCCACTCCTAATTACGTAGCTTATCTGTGCGTAAAAGTGGATTTAAAGCAAAATTCAAAGAATAACTCATTACATCGATACCAATCAGCATTGTATGCTTCTATGAAAACGGTATATTGTAAAAAAAGTGCTCTTGCAAGAATTCATTGTACTTAGTAGTTGTACAATTTTAACTATATGAAAATGATATTATATTGCTCACAAAAATGTTAAAAATCATGTAACATTGACTAAACCATGGATTACTGTAATCCCTAAAGGTGAATCAATCAATCAACCAACCAATGATAGCATGGACTGTAGTGACTTCCTTCGTTTTTGTTTGCTTTTATCACAACCACCACATGTTTTGTAATATGAAACGAACAGAGCTTGCTCAAGACAGACCAATGGTATATATTGTCTTTCACTCCAAGAAAGTGATCATCATACAGTGTAAAGTGTAAACATACAAATGCAAATTACAATCGTATTGAAGTATTTAGCGAAATGGAAGAAAAATATCGTCCTTGCTTTTATCAACAATGAACAAGAAAAAAAACCAAAAACCACAAATGGGCCAGCTGAATAAACAAAAGAGGAACACACATCTTAACAACAATGATGACGAAAGACAGACAAAAGCTGATGGTATTTAGGTGGACTGCAGCCAGACCGGCTGAGCCAGTACAGGAAGGTAAAATGCGGCTTCTGTATCAGATTAGGTAGCGGTTACACTCAATATGACAGTATGGTTTTAATCAGGGTGCAAGGACGTATTTAGGGGGTCCAGGGGTCCGGATCACCCCCCGAAAGACTTACCAAGTACTAGCATAAAATAATGATAATATACTTTTGAGCATAATACTGTACTTGATTATAGTCTATAAGCTATGTTTTTTTTATCCTATGGAATTGGAAGGCAAGGGTTATTATTATATTAATTATTATTATTATATTATATTTGGATCATACTGCTTTAATGGACGGTACAAAATAAAATTTATTCACACTACTACTAATGATGGTATGCATAAAATATTAATCAGGAACTTTACTTTTTGTCAACTGGATCTAACATCCTCTCTTTATTATTCGATAAATATTCAATTCTTTATCTATTTGACATTAATTTCATTGTCTTTTTACAAATTTTGGCAATCTTAATCACACGCAAGCTAGATAATAAATATATGATGTTATATCTATATTTCTAAACCATTTTTTTACGTATTCATGAAATAATAAAAATGCAATATTAATAAATTTACATGTTTAGTTAATATTTAATTTAATGATAACTTAATTATAACTTACTTATTTTAATTTCAACAATTATGTTATTATTATAGCTTCCTTTGGGGAATCCCTTGCGCATCAACTTCACACATCTGCCATGTGCTTTTTCGAATAGAGCATGCCGCATTTCTTTGTGGAACGCCCTTCGCCGCGGTCATATGGTTGGCCGTTGTGCCACTCTTTCCTTGTAAACATAATTTTCACATTTTTCCCCACTTCACTAACTCCGAATGGGTGCCGTTTTCGGCATTTCGTCACATGAACTTTTGTGTTTATTTTCCCTTGTAGAATCACCTCCTAAGCGTTGGAAACGAACTTTAATAACACCCTGTATATTGCAGCAACACAGAGGCACCATAACGAATAAATAAATTGTATCTGAAATGTGCCGCGCTCCTTTTCCTTCAAACAATTGTATTGATGCTTGATGCACTCAAGACACAGCTGGTTAGGAGCAATGGTCTAAAGTACTTAGTAGTTATACCTTCTCTCGCAGGAAATTTACAATGTTATTAGAGAGAAGAAGAAAATTGCGAGCGAAGCCAGCAAGAAATTTTTTAGATCCAAATTTTTGCAAACTGAAAACAATATTGATTTAATATGGCGCAAGAGAATTCATGAGACGCCATGGCATTGTCTTTTACATTTTTTTTTCATTTACATCGTTCGGAGCCCAGGGCCAACTCCCGCCGCCCCCTAGCTACAGCTCTTAACTTGAGAAGACTAAGAAAAGCAGACTTTCAGAGCGAAGCGAGCAAGAAAATTTTACGAAATGTGTTTTTACTTGTATAAAATTTGATATCGTGGGGGGAAATTGCCCCTCTGTGCCCCCCTGCAGGTACTCTTAGCCCTCTGGAGGAAATAATGCAAGAAAGACATGAAAACTAATTCCATCTTCAGTATCCTTTTGTCCTGCTACGCTTAGATTCTTGCTTTCTTATATCTCAATGTTTGCCCCCCTAGAATTGATTTCCGTCCATGGTTGGACGACTGCAACTCCTTCCCCCTGTAGTTGCTTTAAAGTTCAATCGGCTTGAAAATACTTAATTTTCTTTAAGAGTATAATATCGTTTAATAACGGAGATAAGATTCCTCTACACTAAATTTCTAGGAGAATGTAGGGACATGGACTTCTGGAAATGAGGGGGGGGGCAAGGATGGCTACACCTGCCCCTCAGAAATCGAATGTTAACCTAAAAGTATATATTTCACACGTGTAATTTGATTTCAGTCATAGTAATTTACATATTTACATTAATGCGGTAATTTCAAATTCAAGTTGTGTTTTTTGAGGGGGGGCAACACTATTATCTAGGCAATATGCCTCTTGGCAAAATACCTTGCTTGTCCATCCGCGGGAAAAAATTGCGGACTTGCCCACCTCCTTGCCCCCCGTGCGCACGCCTATGGCGATCCATGATGTTTGAAGTCATTTCACATTGACGTTCTCCTCCATTTTGAATGTTTTCAAAATTGCTGGCTGGCTGAGGTCCATGAGCAATCATCTCACAATCTTACAACCAAAGGGTCCAGGTTCGAGCACCTCCTTTTGAGTGCCCTTTCATCTTCATTGTTATCATTAGCCAAAAGTAACGGAAAAGCAACAATACGTATAACAACAATATACAGGGTAGCCCAAACAAATCTATACCCAAATGTTATTACCATCTTTGTGTTTGGGCCACTCTGCATAATTACAAAATTGTTTGCAGAGTAACTAGGGAAAATAAATTGGTGATACAGTGTATTCCAAAATAATGTGTACACTCTTTGAACTTTAATAACAGAGAAACTATTAAAGATGACTTGACTGGACTTTTTTTAGATTTGAAGCTGCAATGTCTATGTGAGCATGTGTGATAGCATACAGGCCTGCTTTTAATCCCATCACCGCCTGCCAAGCGGTAGTCTTGTGTAATAAAATGGCAGAGGTGAGAAAATGTTGTTTCAAGAAACATAAGAAGAGTTGAATATCCATCCAGATATCCTGATTTAACATACTTAAATCCCTACCTGTGGGGAACTGTGATGAATGCTGTGTACGCCACAAAGCCAGACACACTGAGTGACCTGGGACATGCAGTTGAGATCTATGCTTCCCACCTCGTGGATACCATATAGGCTGTTTGCAAATCTGTTCAGCATTGCAAATAACGTATTGTTGCCAATGGTGGTCGTTTTGAACATTTATAACTTTCAGGTATGCGACATAAATGAAATCATACTTGCTGTTATTAGTGTTCCTGTTATTAACGTTCAAAGAGTGACACTGTATTGTTGGATAATTATATTAAGCAATGTAAAAAGCCTAAGGTGATATCTACATTACACTTAAAGAATGATCCTTATTTTGAATACATATCATTTTTAATCTCACATGTGTCCTTAAACAATTGATGCAATTGATCTGTGTGTGTTATTTGTACTATTGGGTTGGCCCATAAGTTCTGGCGTTTTTTTAAGTGAAAATTTTGCGTGAAAAATAAAATGTGTAGGCAATGCGTTTTATGTTATTCGATAGAGAATTATGTGCTCTACAAAATAGTATGTTAAGTTTTTTATGCTGATATACTTTTTGTTCTTTTTAGGTCATTATAATGGAGTGTCAAGTCGACAAAAAGAGCATTTTCGACACCTTCTGCTGTTTGCGATTAATCGAGGTGCAAAAGCCACAGAAGCTGCTCGAGAGATTTGTAAAGTGTATGGCGAAGAAGCGATGCCTCTTAGGATGGCTAAAAATTGGTTTAAGCGATTCGGTAGAGGAATCGCTGCTTGTGTCCATGAGTTGACCGATGACGGGCAAGCAAACCAGCGGAGATCGTGGCTCGTTGATTTCTGTTGTTGTCGTTCAAAGCACGCGGAACCCATGCGCCCAACTTTTGAACCTTTCCCATCGAGTGAATGTGACGCTCTATGGTACTGTGGGAGCATTCCATTATCTCTGCCAATTCCCTCGTCGTTTGGCGTGGATCTTCGTGAATAAGCTGATTCAGTCGCTCCTCATCGAACTGAACGGAGCGTCCGGTGTGATGCATGTCTTTGAGGTCGAAATGCCGTCTTTGAATCGCTTAAACCAATTTTGAGCCGTCCTAAGAGGCATCGCTTCTTCGCCATACACTTCACAAATCTCTCGAGCAGCTTCTGTGGCTTCAGCATTGCTTCCAAAGCGCCTTCCTCCGAGAGCCTTGTTCAAAGCCGTAGATCGGGACTGTACGGCGGATGGGTAAGGCGCTTCCAACCAAGGGTTTCAAGATGGTGTTGCGTAACCCTCGCCGAGTGCGGTTTCGCATTGTCATCCAACAACAGCCACGCCAGATGTGAGAAGGCCAGGCCGCCTACGCCGAATAGCCTGCTTCAATATGGACAGGGTGTGACAGCAACGTACAGCGTTGATGGTTCCTTTTTTCCAAAAAGTCCAGCAACAAAACACCATTGGCGTTCCAAAACACTGTGAGAAGCACCTTACCTGCCGAGGGAGTTGTCTTGAACATCTTCCGGACAAGAGATGACGGATGTTTCCACTCCATTGATGCGGCCTTCGATTCGGATGTGCTATGGTGGACCCACGTTTCATCCCCCGTCACAATCCGAAAGAGAAACTCATTTCCTTCCCGGTGATAACGCATGAGATGCTCCAAACTGCATGAGATGCTCCATATCTGCCGGGCCACGACTGAGAGGCACCTCCCCTCGTTTGCACACACTACGTTCACGCCACCTGTTGGATCGCGGTCGTACTTCACCCACTGTTGTATGGGTGTCTGTTGTGTTCCAACACTGCCTGGTTTCCCCCATTGCTGTACGATTTCCCTGGCAAAACTGAAGGGGAAACTTACTTTCGGACTTTCCCTCGTATATGGGAATTAGATAACTGAATGAGAAAAAGAAACAGAAATAATACACTCTGTAGTTCCATATCGTTTCCCCAAAAAGAAGCAGCACACAGGAAGAGGAAGAATCATACATAATATTATAATAGAGGGGCAGAAATATATAACAAGAGAAATTGAGTTGGTGTTTTAAGTCCACTTTATGCACAGTAAGGCTAATCGGGACTGGACCTACAGTTTAAGTGGGATCCGAACCACTTGTGCCTCCACCGGGTATCGAACCCGGGACCCCTTGACTACAAGGCAATGACTCTACCACTGCGCCATGGGGGAGGCCCAACAGAAATTGAGAGAGAGAGACGATAGGTAACTTGGGGAGAAAATATTGTTCTTCTTTTCTTCTCCATCATCCTCTTTCTCCTCTGCCTGTTTCCTCTCGATATTTTCTTTCTTTCGATATCGCAATCAAGACACACACACGCGCACACGTCAGTGGCGTATGCCGAGAATAAGACCTACAACTCTTTCCCCGCAATCTGAGGAGCAAGGCCATGCATAACAACAAAGAGGGGGCGGGGGGCAAATCGAGTGGGCAGAGCGGAGCAGTACACGCTGCTGGGTAAGCTGGTAGTCTTGCCTTCGCTTTCCTCCTTTCCCTTTATAAACATTTGGTAGTTTCATTTTGTTCCCTTTATGTAATAACAGTTTTGGTTTCCGTTGAGAACATTGCAAAAACGAATTTTATTCAAAAAATGTGTGCAAAGAATTCGGCAGAAGAAAATTGTTTGCAATTTATGTTTTTGCGTAACAATAAATAATATTAATTTGTTCCAAACTGTTTGGTTTCAAGGAACAATTTCATATGAACAACAAAATTAAGTATGTTACTACAAATTAGTTATCATTTGAGGTACACAAATAAATGTTTAAAGGAGAAAATGTTCAAAATGATGACCGTTCTCTTCAATGCATTTCAAAACACGGTGTCTGAAGCTCCACACTGTTCGTCCCAAAATGCCAGGAGTGATAGAGGCACAAGCATCGATAATTCGTTTCCACATGTTTTCTGTCGTTGTTGGAACCTCGTGGTAGCACTTTTCGTTATGTAGTCCCCAAAGGCACAAACCAGGCGACGTGAGATCGGGTGAATGAGCTGGCCAAGAAACTGGTCCTCCACGTCCTATCCATCGACCAGGAAACTTTGTGTCCAACATGGCTCGAGCCTGAATGGAGTAGTGAGTAATGTTGTTCATATGAAATTGTTTCTTGAAACAAAGAGTTTGGAACAAATTAATATTATTTATTGTTACACAAAAACATAAATTGCAAACAATTTTCTTATGCCGAATTCTTTGCACACATTTTTTGAATAAAATTCGTTTTTGCAATGTTCTCACACACACAATAGGTATATATATATATATAATATCACTAAATATATGTCAATTATTAAATAATCAAATTATATTATAAAATATACAATATAGATCGACTGTCTTTCATTCAAAATGTAATTGCAAATTGAAGATTTTAATATACTACTGATGCTATGAACAATGATTTGCGTACGGGAGGAGGGGCAAATATTAAGAGACATTAAGAAGATAATATTTTCCTGTATAAAATTCACATATAAATACTATTACGCATTTTATTAATATATTTATATACTACGTAGTTGCTAACGAAAGGCGATGGGAAATGGAGAAGAAATAACAAGTCGGTCTAATTTCTGTGTTCTGGGGACGTGTGCTAAGAGATGAGGCTCTTTGTTGTCCGTTTTTTTTTTTTTTTTCGATATTATTCCAGTCAAGTATATTCGAATCCCAAACTAATTGTTTATGTTTGTTGTTAAGACAAAAACTCTCCCTCCCGGAATAATTTGGTGGGGGGAAATTTCAGGCCAAGATTGTCGGTGGAGGGAATTCCCCCCCGTCCCCCCAGGATTTCGCACCCTGTATATATACTATATAAAGCATTCTCTCATTATGTCTCTAGACTGTCAGTAGAATTTTCCCCCCGCTGGAAATTTATTAAATACCACATTGGTTATAATGTCGTAATGTGATACGACACTGCAAGAGTTAATAGTGTTTTCTGTTGAAAATTAGTTTTGCAAAATGGGTGTGGAAGAAAATTCTCACTCCCCTGGCGCCTTTCTGGCTGTTTGCCAATCTTTCTCGCGTGGTTGGACCACGGGTTAGCTGTCAAACATTTGGGGAAGGCGACATATATAAAAATATATTTTGAGTTGTTGTTCTAAGTCCACTCTATGCACAGATAGGCTAATCAGGAATGGACCTACAGTTTAAAGTGGGATCTGAACCATTATGCAATGTGCCTCCACCGGGTATCGCACCCGGGACCCGTTCATTATAAGGCGGTGACGTTACCACTACGCCACTAGGGAGGCGTATTTTGATATTCGCATTGTTAATACATGATACAAACAAGAATTTATTATCCAAATAGGAAGTTCAATTGTAGGATTGTGACAGCAGCCGTGGCGTATAGCGTATTTTTCTGTGTTCCTCCCCACCACGTAAAACATCCCTTAGTGAAAAACCCATTGCGAATGCTATAGCGTACATAATGTCCTTCGTGGCCGTGAGGTCTAAGGCATCCGACTACTGGACGACATGGGTTCGAGTCCGCCTGGGTTCAGTCTTCGGGTTCTCGGCCTGTGTATGGGTGCTATTCGCCGGATGTTTAAATTTCTGTGCTTCCTTGGCGCGGGCGGGAACTTCACTTCCGGTTTTCAATAGAATAGCTTGGACTTCAAAGGTGTAAAGGCAGTGTCTTAAGAAAAGGCGACAATCATTGTGGGGCTTTTGGTTACAACACAAGGTTGGAAACAAATATTTTTTCTCGGGTATCTACACATAGTTTTCAGACAGATCCGATACGGAAAAATCAGTGAATCAGGCAGTGAAGCGAAAAGATTGGACACAAACACGAGGGAATAGGCTCTACAGTCGACACTACATCACCGGAGTAATTCAAATGAAAATATTTTACGTGTTTCGAAAATCATAATTGTCTAACGCACGTATGTTGATTATATTTAAAAATTGAAACTGTTTATAATCATCCAGAATTCCAAAAAAATATAATTTTATAATTTAATGTAATCAGTGTAAACTTTATTAGTAAAATAAAGTCTTTTCTTGAACGACACTTGCAAAAGTTAATAATAAAATACAATAACTGTGCATTTCAGTATTGTAACTTGCAACGTCCTCCAGTTGTACACCCGTCGTCAGAAAGTTAGTCCGCTACTCCTTTAGTCGGGAACATGAGAATCTTTGCAAATCATCAGGGCTTGCTGGGTAGAAAAGAAACACAACAGTGTTTTCAAAGTTAAACGCAGTTTTATAATCGCTTATATTTCATAATCACTTACCAATAAAACACTAGAACATTCAATACTAACGTTGGGCAATTCACTCACATATAGCGAAAGTCAAAGTACATAATTAATTGCTTACTTTCAACTTATCGGCAAGAAGAAAACTCGAAAACCGAAAATCTATTCTTGAATTCTCCCCGTTTCCAAGTTCTTATTGATTCTTCACCTTCGCCTGTTTTCCAAACTCAGTCTGTCGTCAGGTGAGAAACATTCAGGTGGGTTCACTTCCTCTGCTGAGATGAGAAAGTGACGTCAACACGAACAGATTATGACGTATTTATAAACATATATACAAGTTCCAATCACAACTGTATCAATCTAACTATAGTTGTCTGACAAATTGCACATTATTTGAAGTAACAAACATTTTAAAAATCTTAACTTATTACAAATATAAAACCTTAAACGCTCAGGTTCGTTACAAACTGTTGTGCTGGATATGCACTCGAATAGCATTAATAAATAAATAGTAATAATAAATTTCGAATAAAATTTGTTTATTTCATTAGTTTAGTAATTATTTATTGTATATCAATTATAACAGTTGTGATTATTATTATTATTTCTACTATTCTACTTTTATTACTGGCCTTTACCCCTTACAAAAAATACTGACTACGCTCTCTCTAAGCCATATGATAAAATTAATCTAAAATTAAAGGGGCTGTGTTTGATTACACAATGTCGAAAGTTACACATTTTACTGTTGTAAAATTGAAGTATTTCAATGTTTATAATGTATGTAAGCTTTATATCAATCTGCAGAAGTCTTAACACGAAACTGTTGGTAGAAGATCAACATTGTTTTGAAAAAGACTACTATGTTTCCGTAAATTTTCATCCATCAAGGAAATTGCCAATCTTTTCTAGGTACCTTTTTTCTTTATATCACTCAAAAATGTCAAGTGATCCATTTTGAATCCGATCTTTTATAAGAAAATAAGCTCGGTGACGATCTGTATTCCACTTGTTTACATTGGAAATTGCCCAAACCGGAAGTTCTTTCCCTGCCATCTATAATCGAATTCCTAATCGATTATTTTTTTGTTTACTCAGGAATAACCCCCATACGACCGGAGGCAACCCTCCATCGTGAGGCAATTGAGGAGCTACGAGTGAGAGCGTAACCCGGTCTGGGAATTCTCCTCTAACGGCTGAGGGTTCGACGTGCTGATCCCACGTCCAGGGGCGCCGATTTGTCAAAATTATTGGGGGGGCCTCTGATCACTGAAATAAATGAATGAATGACTCACTCCCTCCCTTTTTTAAAAATAAAACTTACGTCTTCGTATAGCAGTTTTTAAGCAGGTATTATATTCCTCATGCAAATGAAATGTAACATGAAAAACGTGTGTCTGCTCATTTGTTTTTTAGATAACAATTAACATTTTTATTTAAAAGTAGGCTTTGTATTTACATTAAGAGGCCAACATAACAGTTTTATGCCGGCCTCGGTAGCCGAGCGTGTTGGGTAGTCGTCTCAACTCGCTTTGATCCGGAGGTCTCGGGTTCGAGTCCCGGCGAGGGCATGGGTGTGTTTTAATGTCTGCAACAGACTTGTAAAGAAAGGACATGTCACGGGTGCAAAGAACCTTAGTGTTGACGTACCCATAAAAATAGCGAATATTTACAATATTTAACAGTTTTATTTAATTATTTACATAAATGCTAACACAAATCGCAGGCAAATAGTTTTACTTTTTTGTTCTTGCTACAATATTTTACTTTTTAAATTTAATTTTGCAATAATAAATAAACACATAGCACGCCGTGATTTAGCAATAATGCCTTTGATCTAAGCCGTTCCTGCTTTCGCAATACAGACTTTTCATAAGCTTTCCTTGCGTACTTTACTGCAAGCCAGTGTTAAATAAACTCACTTTTAGAATTATTTTCCCCTTATTCTTTGGACTAGAGGAAGAGATTTCGAGGATAACTAAATATCGTACATATCAATATTGCCTGAAAGTCGTGTTTACGACCTCAAATTGTTCAGAACTCACTAAACAACATGTTGGTATAATTGTCATATCACCTCGTTATTTTGAAACTCATTTTAGTAAAAATATTAACAATACTCATAATTATATAGGTACTTGGTATATAGTAATAAGTCATGTCTTTTGCTGTCTCCGTTCATAGCCCCCCCCCCCCCAAAGTTGATGGTGTAGAACATTTCAAATGTGTATTTAAAGTTAAGTTCATGTTGCACAATTCAGAGTAAACTTTACAAGAGAAGCAAAATAATACATTAGATCCTCTTAAGCAAAATTATTTGAGGGGCTCTGCACCCACATCATTAACATTGGTGGGGCTCGAGACCCCCCGAGCCCCATGGAGTCGGAGCCTATGTCCACGTCAACCCATTACCGGTTGAAGATCTCCACACCTCTAGGTAGGCTTGTGGGAGGGAGATTGGCAGTCGGGAGATAGGCCTGGGCCTTGGGTTATTATAGCGTACATAAAAGTGGACGAGCGTCCTTAATTAGCTACTCTCTTATCCTCCACCCTCCAGGTATTTACATATGCTCACCAAATTATGCTCCACCGTCCACCCTGCCTTCATATGCACTTTTTATCAATATGTGCATACATACGGGTACCTCAATAGTTTGCCTCCCGAGCCGCCCCCCTGGTTAGCACATCCCGCTACAGCGCCAGGGGTTCCTGATGGCCCTATTCATCAAATCATCACTCAGCCCCATCTTCACAAATTAGTCAAAAGTGGGACAAGGAGCGAAGTAAAATAAAGCAAATCAATCAATCAACCAATCGTCTGCCGTTGAGCAGCCAGGATTCTGCGCTGCGGCCTCAATGTGCCCAAATATTTTTGCGTGTTTTACTTTTGCTTTATATAGAATTGCGCAGAGGCGTTTCGTGAACGAATGGGGTGCATGCGGGACAGCTTGCTCTGCGACGACATTCATGAGCATTTCTACATTCTAATTTCTTCATATAGGAGAAGTATTTATTTTACACAAGAGCGCTCAACTAAGCTTATATTACATTTCTTGCATCTGAAGTGAAATAAAGTAATAATTATTTTCCCACAATTGATGCATGCGTCACTTCAGATCCAAGAAATGTAATATAAGTTTAGTTCAGCGCTCTCGTGTAAAATAAATACTTCTCATATATGAAGAAATTAGAATGTAGAAATGCTCATGAATGTCGTCGCAGAGCAAGCTGTCCTTTTTCCCACAATTGACGCATGCGCAGCATTCACCGAATTCGTTCACGAGACGTCTCTGATGAATTGGTATAAAAATTCTTGTCCCCCCCCCCCAAAAAAAATCCCAGGACCCAGGCGTGTCATGAATCCCCTCTGTGGGCACTCCTGCTACCAAGTAAACGAAAGCCGAATCTAAAGAAAATTCTCGGCTCTTTTGAAACTAAAACTTTCTCTACACACATGCTTGCAAATTAAAGGCATATATTTTTACACACATATTTACAAATTTTGGATAACGTGAACACTGTTCATCCAACTGTAGATTAAACTCCAACAGTCTTACGAAAGTATCCTATCCTACAATGTTAGTCTTCCTTGAGTTGGTACAAGAGTTTTAAGCACTTCCACTCTGTCACTGACACAAACCTGTGCAATAAAGTTTTCGACAACAGATAATTTAACCTTTTGAGTCCCAAGGCCATTTTCACATGTAACCCCCTTGGTGTCCGAGCCGATTTTGAGCAAAATGCAGAGTTTCAATTACATGAGTGTAGATCGGAGACTAATTGCCCTAGAGAGATGATTGAATGCAGAGGTATACCTTGAAATGACTTTAGCTCAGAGACTATTTGCCCTGGAGATATGAACTATATACCGTTGTACGCAGAATGAATCACAGATTCAGACGATATATAATTTATGCACATTCGGCGTATATATGGAGGGGGAAAGGGAGGAAATCCCCTGAAAATACTTTTTTTTAAAAAAAATGGGGTTTCGTCCCCCCTGCCCCCGAAAAAAAGGATATGAAAAGTTCAAAATGCACATAGAAATTATCGCTGGCATGTAATAAAGAGAAAAATATTTGCATCATTGTCGTATGACCAATGTAACTTGAGTTGTGCCCCCAAAAGGAATGGTGGGCACGCCACTGATTCAAGCTTCAAAATGCAGCGGTACCTTGAAATGACTATAGCTCAGAAACTAAATGCCCTAGAGATATGAAACATATATCGTTGTACGCAGAATGAATCACAGATTCAGACGATATATAATTTATGCACATTCAGCGCACATATGGAGGGAGAAAGGGGGGAAATTCCCTCAAAAATACTTTTCTTAAAAAAAAAAATGGTGTTTCCCCCCGCTCCCCCGAAAAAAATGTCAAAATGCACAAAATGCAAAATTTGTGCAAATTTGGCGTATATATGGAGGGGGAAGGGAGAAAACCCCCAAAAATTATTTTAAAAAATTGTTGAAATGTTTGAAATTTATCTTTTCCCTTGAAAAGAGACGCAAAAGAGAAGTCCCTTTTCCCGCCTTTTCACCTCCATTTTCATGAAGAAAAAAAAGGTGCAAGAAACATTTCTGTTAAATACATGTGTTAGGAACAATATATAAAAATGAATCGAAATTCTAGCCAGAAATAGAAAAGTTATAACGTATAAACTACGACCTGACACAGGGTATCTCGATCGAGATACTTGGGACTCAAAAGGTTAAACTGTTTAAGCAGGTATCTGATATTGCGCCATCTTAGAGAACACGCTATCACACGATCAACTTGTCACAGGGAAAACATAAAGTAACTTCAGCGTCGGTGATTGGATGCCAAAACTCAGGGACAAGGAAAGTTTACTTTCTTAGTAGTTTAGCTCCAAGAGGCAATGTTGTGAGGGCAAAAAGTGGATAGGTAACTGCCCCCTTGCCTCCTAATCATTGCCACTGATCTGCACAAATTTAGAAAAAAAGTTTGTGTCGCATTTGGTGTAGTATCAGAATCGTTCAACCACCTAAGTATGAGGGAGTGCTAATAACAATACATTTTCTGGAATGTTAGCAAGAAGAAATATGTTAAAGAGTAAAGTCCAATTACATATTAAATAATGTACCCCTACGTAATTGGCTGGAACTCCTATTGACATGGAAATATTTTATTTTCTTTAATAGTAATATCAAATATTTTGACCACCTTACCCCGGCTTTCAAGGAGCTAGGCTGGTTCGATCTTTCCAATCGCCGCCGCTTCCACGCTCTTACAGCACTCTACAAACCCTCCTACCTACTCTCTCGATTTCAACCCATAAGTGCAGCACATACCTTTGCCACCCGTTCGAGAGACAACTCTCTGCTGGCCATCCCTTTCCACAAGACAACGTTTTATGGAAATTCCTTAACGGTGACTGCTACCAGAGCGTGGAACGACCTCCCCAATGACATAAGAAACTCTTCTTCTCTCGGCCAATTCAAATCAAAATTAAGAAATCATCTTCTGGAGTCAACTTACCAGTACTGAAAACAGGGAAATAAAATTAAACCTTCGTGTAAACTTGTAGGACCAACACCCACCGACTTGATCTGTAATTTGAGTATGTTTGTTGTGTGTGTGTGTTTATGTTTTAAGTGTATTTGTTTTTTAACTTTTCTTAGTGTGTATGTATTTTTCTGTTTTTATTTTTTATGTTTTTTTTGCGTGTTTTTCTTTTATTTTTATTTTTTTGGTATCTTAATGTTCTTAGTTTTTATATATTTCATTATTTGGTATCTTATATATTTCACAAACAGTTAGCTATAAGAATCAATTTATAAAATGTAAAATAGAGATGGTTAATGGAAGAAATGGCTTGTGCCTTAACTTTGCCATCCAAAACGAGGAATAAATAAATAAATAAATTATATTGTTTTATAACGTCGGTAACATTCATCTTTACTAATTTCTAATTGGTAGCATTAGGGAGCAACTGCCCCCCTTGCCAGACCCCGTGCGCACGCCTATGGAATCGAACGATCAAGTTCAAATCGGTTTTCTTCTTCATATCGTTTAATAAGTTTAGGTTCAACTTCAACACTTCGAGTCTTGCTTCAAATCTAAGCAATGATACATCGTAATCAGAGATCCTGGATTCGAATCATCTCAGGTAGTACGTTCGTCATAAAATTTAATTTAATATTACTTGCTAAATTTCCCCATTACATTTTGACAAGTAAAGCCATGGCCCATTCTGGTCCCTCCTTTGGTGCCTCCCCTGCTCTTACGAGTATATATTTCCCCTCCTGATCTCCAGCTTCGTTCTTATCACTTTCACGCTTATCACTTGGAAGATTTTCCTTTACTTGTTATTCCGTTCGTATTCACAACTCGATTTTTGTTTAGGGATTATTGTTCTCGTACTTATTTCTTGCAATCCATTATTTTACGCTTTTTCACAATTCTTTTCGCGTTTATTTATTAATTAAGACGCGGCTCAGGATCGTTTTCATGGAGGCACATTACACAGTTCCTATTTTAAACAGTAGATTCAGTCCCGATTAGCTTATCTGAGTCTATTTTTTAAAATATAGAATTTGTGATTATTCAATAGCAGACTTAGGCCTCCCCGATGGCGCAGTGGTAACGTCGTCGCCTTGTAATCAAGGGGTCCCGGGTTCGATACCCCGTGGAGAGACATAGTGGTTCGGATCCCACTTTAAACTGTAGGTCCAGTCCCAATTAGCCTTACTTTGCATAAAGTGGACTTAAAACTCCAACTCAATCAAATAGCAGACTTACTATTAGTTTTTCTTTTTCCATTTCTTGTTAATCGTTAATATTATTTATATTTTCACATGGAAATTCGCGCCTACTTCATTTCGTAGTTGTAGCTCATTTGTCAATAATATGTTTTGCGATAATTTTAGAGAGCTTACGAGATGACACTGATTCATTCCTGGATCTATTTTAACACCAATTAATAATTTAAATCTTCATAGTCAACATATAAGTATTGGCATGCTATTATGTCTAAAAGTGACGGCTGGTGCCATATGCGGTATTTTGGTTTGTGAGTTTTTCTTAGAGCCCCTGGCATTCAACGCCATCTGTGCGCGAGGCGAATGCGTGTTTTAAGATCATTGTTGCCAACTTAACAATTTCCATACCAGATCTGACATTTCGCGCTCTGCTTCTCAAAAAGAGCGAAATGCTGAAAGGAGCATTGGATCAAAACTAAGCTCTTTTTACTGTAGACAGTCCTCATATATTTAACAGAAAATATATACTACTTCAAAGCTACTTCCCTGTACGTAGCGATTTACACAATATGTTCCCTTGTACAAAAGTTGCTATGTAGTTTCATTCGATTGTTCTTTCTGTAGACTTTTTTTTTCAATTTGTTTCGAAAGTTACAAAGAGCTCTCTTTGCCTCAATGCAGTGCAAAATTTCTTAAATATGTACACGTTGCTGCGCTTTCTTGAGTTTATAAATTTGATACAAATTTTAATTTGAAAAACTCATGTCCTTAATATTATGTTGAATGCCTTTAAATAAAATAAATATCTACCGAATTCTTGAAATTGCTTGGATACTCTATTATTATTAGTACATATTCTTTGATACTCTATTATTATTAGTACATATTCTTTGATACCACTTATTTAGCTACATATCCCTTGATAATATATATTTATGTACATATTTTGTACTTTGATATTACATAAAAATCCGGGCTCTAATAATCACACATGATTCTGTGTTGCCGCCTCGGTGGCTGAGCGCGTTTAGTAGTCGGCTTTCTATCTTGTCACGAAATTCATGCATGGGTTCAAGACCCGGCCTTGGCTTGGGTGTTTATTTGTGAGTTTTCCTTCATCAGTTTCATCTAATTGTCACTCATCATCATCGTTGCGATTTTAAAACACAAAAAAACACGAATACGAATTATTTTTATACTACGCATTTCCAGAATTTTTACCACTAAGTAACTGAATGATAGGTAGTGTTTTAGTAAGGAGAGGAATGAGTCATACAAGCTCACTATTATTAACCAGTGGTAAAGCGTTTCTACAGCACCAGTATTTATATAAGATTATTGAAGTTCACTCATTGTGCACGCACTCTCATAAATAGGACCAGGATTTTTATGTAGCCAAAATACGCGAAATATGCACATAAACATGTAGAAAAAAATTGCTGAAATATGTAACCCTACTGAAATCTGTAAAATATTCATAAGTATAATAAATTAATAATACTTGTAATGTACGTATAATATCCCATTTCTGTACAGTTTTTTATGTTACTGGAAGTAAAAAATAATGTAATTATACCATAGTAGTGGCCTGGAAGCTTTGTAATCGTTTTCGAATATTTCGATAGTGGCACAACTATTCGTAAAGATAAGCAGGATATAACATATGTATTTACAAATGCTAATTCTTTACACTCGACAGAATGTACGTAAAAACAATGAGGAGCTTTGCAAATTCTAGCTTCCTGAATGGGGCTATTAGCTGAATTTTAGGTACGGTCGAACTATTTTGCTCTGCATGTTTGGCAACACTGTTCACGATCTCGTACGTAGGGGGCGCACACACGTTGAGGATTGACTCACTGAATGAGTCTGCTTTTGCTTGTTCTTGCTTCTGAACCTAAGAAGCGGTGAAGGACCGTCAGTAGAAACATGTTGGTGTGACCATTGTTGTGGTGAAGTGTTTGTTGTTTGGAAGAGGAAGTGCTGTAAATAAGTAAAACTGGATTACCGAACGAGATTGGGCAGTTTAAGGTAAGTTTCCTACGATTGTCACCGCAAATGTTCTTATTTGGTAGAGGGTCAGTGGGCATGGCATGCCTTTGGTCACCGCACATCTGTGTACACTTTTATCGTTTACGTAAAACTGAATTCATTAAACAATGAATGAAGTGCAGAAGAAATCAATGGTTGCGCCAAAGTTAGCATTTGTAAATATTCATGTAAATATTTAGAAGGCGTGACTTTTAAATATTCATGGACGAAAACACGTCGAACATGGAGCAGTTGTTACGGTTTTAGAGACGAGTCATAGTGAAAGAACTGCAAGAATGATGACTAATGGCTTTAGTTAAAGTTTTGGTCTCGCCCCAATGAAAAAGCACGACAATGTTTACTGATTCTTTGGTTTGTTTTCAGAGCCGAATGTAATAAAATAGCTACAGCAATTTCTCTGGTGTAATAACTTACTTTTTCCTTTAAATAATTATTTCTCTCTCTTGTGTATGATTTATATATAAATAAATTTTACTGAACAAGTAAGCTGAAAGTACTTAATTTCTTATTCATTATGCATCTTCGTTAACAAAAGAAATCGTGTTGGCTGCAATTTTGTTTTTTGTTATACCCCACGCTTGCAACGTGTGGTCGGTATTCATATCAAGAAGCGAAAAAAAAAGATAGATTGTGTATTGCATACCTAGGAGTTCCCACTGTTTTATTTCTTTTTGCTTGCCAAGGTGAGAGAATAATAGAAATTGCATTTAATTTTTCATCCAATTTTTGTATTGAGATAGTATTTTGCAAAAAATGTTCTTCCATTTTATTTTTGTCCATTTATTGGGAGCATGGCTGAATGAATTTGAATGCACTTAAAACAATTACTTGAACCTGGAAATGTCGGGGAATTAGGTTTTGCAGGATGAATGGAAACCCTATCACCTGCACTGATTTTATTGTAGTACAAAGCAAGGGTCCATATTTTTAAAAATCTTCTGGCCACAGTTTTTTTTTATTTTTTTTATTTAGAAACACTAGAACTGCAAGCATGTGGACAGAAGTTCTGATTGCTTACTTCCGAACTAATCATGGTGCACACACATTTTTTTTATTTTTATATGGTTTGATTTCTGTCTTGTTAACACATAACGTACTTCAGAGGCACAGTGATAATTTTCTGATTTTTTCCTTCCGTGTACTCCTGCATGCATATTTGTTTGCTAGCAACCATTTGCTTACTGTTGTCTTGCATACAGCCTGTTACTGTTACTACACCACATGACATAGTGTTGGAAAGGGCATTACATTCCTAAATGCTTTCGTTGAAAAGTTTAGCCACTGTTCTGATTGTGTGTTGTTTGCAAGTTGTACAGTAGGTTAGAAAGCTGGAGATGATTGTTGAGTCAAGTTTGGAGTAATTGTTTTGTGCATTAAAGACACAAAAAGTATTCTTTTGCAAGGCAGAGATTATATTGTAAAGAGCAAGGTGTGCAGGTCATGGCTCTTGTAAGTTGCCTTTGTCTGAAGCATTCATACAGAGCTAAATCAGTGAAACGTAACTAAGGCAACCTTCTCATAATGTTGCAAGCATTAGGAGCATGATTACAATAGTAAGATCACCAAGCTTTACCTCCCTAACCTACTCACATAAGCATATGGAAGCGGGATTAGAAAAATATGGATGCACAAAAGTGCAATAAGTCATACCAAAACTTGTTCAGTGCGTTTTCTTGGAAAACTTTGGAATTTGAACCATGTAGAAAATATACGTGTTTCATGGTATCGGAACCTGGCCCAAAAGTTTGTCATTCTCAATTTGTATACAGGAGAGGATCAGTGACCACTCCCTATGATATTCAGTACCCCTTGGAGAATGTGAAATATTTTGCATGATTTATGAAAATTATGTTTTCAGTTGATCTTAGCTCTCGGAAATGTGTTCTTGTGAAGTAAAGATCGTCTGTTACTTTAGCATGTTACTTTACCGTGTAGCATAACAGCCCGAAGGCTTCGTGCAAGTGAATAAAGCACCCAAAACTACTTTCCACAACAGCAGCTATAATTTTACGTAGTTAGGTTTGGAATGGATAGTTATTTTAGACGTGTTCTTTTGCTATTTTAGTGTGCATACAAACAGTTTTTACTAACAAAAATCGGTGAAAATACTCTGAAATTGTAGGTTTTAACTTACGTGGGCCATTCTTTGAGGTCAAATATCTCCGTTATTTGTGCTTTCCTAAAGCTGGAACAACTTGAAATCTGTCGATTAAAAGAAAATTTGACGTAATTCTCGAGAGGGGTACAGTGGGTGAATGGCCCCTGATATTCATGTTCAGGGCAGAAAATTTGTTCTGCAAGTAGAGTATGTGTCATACATGTGTGTATAAAGTCATAGTGTGGATGAGAAGCATGCAGAATGAGCATGTGCATTATCAAGAAATTATCCAGTGCTTTATAGTTTGGCTAATCATAATTGGCCCAAGTTGCTTTTATGTTATTACAATTTCATCATGCTACAAATGCAATTATTACATGGTTCAATTTTGATGTACTTCTGTTAACAATATTTTCTTTGATATATGCTTTCGTGGTTAATACAGGCCAGGTTTGGTTCTCTTAGCATTAAAATAAAGTCCCTAAGTGCATTCTACTAAGGTTCTGATTTACTTCTACATTAATTCCCACTAGTCTACAATACTTAGTCACTTGTCAACGGAAAATAAATTGTCCATGGGAAGCGCAGATGCTTGCTTATGGTAATTTTTAAGTTGTTTTTTTCCAACATACATAACTTTTTTTCAAAATCCAAACAGTGCTTATTACTTTAAAGAAGGTTCAAATTTTGTGTGACAATGATTGCCGAAATTCTACGATAATTAGTCTTCCTGCTAGGAGAATTTGAACAAAATCATAAAACAATCTGAACTGTTACAGCGTAATTTGATCTTGTTTAGTGCTGGCATATCTTGACATACTGAGACAGTGCCTGAATTGAGGGGAGGATGGTATCCTTCCAGCTGGCAAGATTTTCACATCCCCCAGTTGATTAATTGTAACCATGTTAAACCATAGGAGCATCCCCCCCCCCCCGCCAACATTTTCCACTTGGGGCGCTGTCTTGAGAGCCATTTATTGGCACCTAGCATTACATCCAACTAGCTATGTACATTCCTTGTAATGTCACGAGTGGCAAAGACTTTACATTGTGGCACTTATGCTATTTTTTTCATCTCCTATCATTCGTTCTGGAAGTGACTGTATGCATTAAAGCAAGTTTTTGTGATAAACTTCTTGTTAATACTATGATATGCAGTGCTGTATCTTTTTGAGATTGTAATTTTTGTTTCTGTTGTCAGACTTGATGAAGTAGATAAACTCAGAAGCACCTACTACAGAGTCTAAAGCATTATTTAAAACTTATTGCGAAATGCAACTATAATTTATGATCTGTGCCTATCCGTCAGATTGCCAATTTTCTAACCTGTTGACTCTTGAACATATAAGATAATTTTCCTGTTATCTTGATACTTTTGATGCAGGAACACTGAATATTTCATATTCTCAGATAATTTATTGTATTGTTTAATGATGGATAGCTCAAAGAATTGTATTTTTTGATAATGTTCCTGGAATTTGCCTAACAGTTCCAAAGATACAGATCTGATATTATTTTTCTTTCATTAATTTCCTTATTTACAGTGCCAGGGTTATGACAAGAGCCTTTTCTTCCACTAAAACATTTGTACTTTATATCTATTAGAATTAATAATTAAAGTAAATGGTGGCCCAGTCAATAAGGCATTAGTTTGCCATGCAAGAAGCCCAGATTTGTTGTTTTCCTGAGTGGATGATCTCAGGTGGAAATTTCTGTCTGTGTGTGGCTGTAGGGCAACCTTATATGAAGGAAGGGGGTGTTAATGACAATCAGACCATTGTAAACAATATGTACCTGTGTGAAAGTATCGTTTCACATATCTTGAACTATCGTTGTTTCAGAGAGAAAAAACATTAGGCAGGCTAATTTTGGTCAGTACAAGTGAGTACAAATAAACTATGGTAAAGAACATTTATTTATTTTGTTATTTTGGATGGCGAAGTTGAGACACAAGCCTTTTCTTCCACTTAACCATGTCTACTTGAGACTTTACAAATTAATTACACGAGCTAATTGTTTGCGAAATATATTGGCAAAACCAGACTGGAAGCTGTTTAACAATTTCTCAGATTGTACATAGTTAAAAATTTGTTCATTTGTTCTTGCATAATGTGTTCAAACACGTTAGGCAGAGTGCGAAGAATACTGTTTGGTCAATAAACTTCAGTGTTTACTGGGTTCATGATTTTAGCCAGAGGGCGTATGTGAGCGAGATTCCAAATATACAGGGATGTGTTAAAAATATCTGCGATTGCGGAAGAAATATGGTTAGCAATAAATTTTAACGTGTTCATGGAAATTAAATCTGCTCCAGTTGCATTTGATTTTATTGCGGTTTGGACTTTTGCATGCATTATAAAAGAGAAATCAAAACTATTGTTGGTATTGTTGTCTTTATGTATATTAATGGAGTCGATTGTACGTTTCTTAATTTTAGGATTTATGTCAGATGTATTTTGAGGGCAAACTAGGTTCAATAAATAATAATAAGTGTACCACAAGGCATTTTGTTTCCGTAAGAGGATATAGAAGCAATGCTTTTTATTGTGGTGGAATACTCGGGCTTCTTTTCTTATAGTTAGAGTAAAAGCTAAAAATCTTTTGTGCTAACAGCCGATCTCTGTGGTGGCATTGTTAGCACAACGTGCTATGAAGCCAGGTATCCCCAGGTTTGAATCCTGGTATGGGTGTTCTTGGTGAGCATCCCTTAATCAATTTCATCATGTCATCACTCATCCTCATCTTCACAACCAAAAGTGAAGTAAAATCGATCAACCTTTTGTGCCAGCGGTAGTGTAACTACAGTCAGTCACAAAAAAATAACACCACTGCGTGTGTGCTCCACTTTTAATTATGCGATCTTCCGGCAACTGGATGATATAGAAAACAATCTCTCTTGTTCCGAGCATGCCAACCAGACAAGAACAAGGGTGGATAAAAATGATGTTTTTTTAATAAATCATGGTAAACATGCAATTTTTTTGTGCCAGGCTGCAAATGTGTAAGATGGTTCAATAGTGGAAATAATCTTTGTTGTTGGTACATACAATAAGTTTAAGGGGGGACACAGTTATGCACCAATTGTGCATTTATTTCAATATCGCCTGAATGGGCACTGCTACTAAAAAATAAACCCTGCGTGTATCCAAGAGTATGAATTTCTCTCCATATTGCAAATGGAAGTATTTTTTTATGTTGATTATTAAGCTGGACATGATGTTTGAAAAATTTGATGAATAAGAATTTTCGGAATCCCATGTGTTCCTTATGGGGAATCAACTTCACCATCAAGTTACGGCTAATCAAATGAAAGTTTCGACTTTTCTGCTGGTGAAATGTATCTTCAAACTGCCTTCTTCCAGTTGACATCTTTTTCTATTCCATTGGAAGTTTTATATTCCCAAGAGAACGAATCAGATCATGATCAATGATTCAGTAATGTGTTGCAAATTTTCTCATGCTACATAATAAGATCAACATTTAGATGCCCAGTTAAAAAGTTAAGTAAAGGCAATTGAATGAAAGTACCAGGATATCTTGAATTGAAGTAAGATGCTTTTCGCGTCCCTGGACCCAGACAATCTGGCCCCGAGTGATTACTCTTCTCAATACCTTTGTTATAACACAAATATTACAGCTAGTGTCGGATCCAGAAAATTTAACCTTTCTTTTTTTTTTTAATGAACTCCAAAATGACCAAAATGTCACTTACCATGTTTTTCACCCAAGCTCTTGAGTTATGAGGGGTGAATTTCAGTCGTGCATGTCACCTCACCGAAAAATTATTGGCCCAGTTCCAATTAGCCTTAATCAAACTTTTAAAAACCATTCTCGAGCCTGTTAAACTTTGTGACAAAACTCAGAACATTTGAGTCTTCATATTAGACATAATAATATATCCAAAAACCTGGCAGTTGGGAGGGGTGATCACAAATATTGCCCTCACCATGGATCCGTGCCTGTGAGCACATGAGAGAAATGCAAAAACTAACTTTCAACTTTCGGTGTGTGGTGAGGGCAGAGGTCACACACACATTATGCCCAAATGCTTTGTGAGCTGTGAGTAATGATTTATGAACAAACCAGTCATGAGGTTGCAATAAAACGTCAGTGTTGTGCAGTGTTTGTATGATGATCAGCACAGAGCAGCTGCATATTCCGTCTTCAGGAACATGGATTTGAGGGCAAAAAATCTCGAAAGTGCAGCTGTTGTGTGGTGGTAGTGTAATTACTTTTTTTTTAGCTTTCTTACATCCTCCTTTGGTGGAAGTGAAAGCAGTGAAGGCTTACGAAAGAAACCGTTAATTTTAGTATTGCGCATTGTACTCCAGTAGATGGAAGAACATATTGGAAATTCTGTTTTAGGTTCATATCTTTGTTTCATTATATTTTCCATGTGAAGTTCAGACAGTTGAATCTTTTCTACCACTGAACCATGGCCCGCAGAGCTTTGGAAATATCAAAAAGGAGCATGCTTGCACACACACAACTGGTGCTTATAATCAGCACTGTAGTTCTGAAAATTTCAGAAGAGAACATGGGAGGTTTTGTGAAATGTTGAGTGAAGAACATGTTCCCATTAACTTTGGATTTTGTTTCCATTAAATATGTGGATAAAATCACATAACGTCTGCCAAGAATGCCATTTATGGTGGAATACTGATGATGATAATTGACATAAAAGAGGCATGTTACAATGGAGAAGGTATTTTGGAAATTAAAATATGTAATCCATATTTTAATGATTACATTGAAAAGTAAACACTACAGCAATATTTTATAGGAAGAATAAAGCATGTTATTGTATTGTATTTTCTTGTTAATATTGCAGATATTTCAATTCAAGCTTCCATTGAAATACATGACTGGCATTTTGAAATGTGTATATACAGCAATTCCAGAAATATGTCAACCTTAATGGTCAAAATTATATATCTATGAAGAGCAATGTCTGGTGCATTACTTTACATGAAAACATCTTTATATTGTGAATATACAATACATGTAAATATTTTTAAACTCTAAAATTTGTTGGTAAAAAACACATTTTCAAGCACTAACTTGAAATGACACCTTTTGAAGCACTAACTTGAAACTCACAATGACGGTGATATCATCACCGAAATCCCTAACATTCAGATTAATTTAAAGATTTCTGCAGGACAGAAAGTTATATTTTAAAAGATAGCGTTCGGTGACCCTACCATACAGTATATATGAGATTACTCCTAATGTTTGGATAAAGCTCTAACTCATGCGAAAATTTCAGTATTTGCAGCCCTGTTAGAAATAATAGTATAAGCATCGATTTTGAATCTAGCTGAAGGATCTCTGCTCTATTTTATTCTGTGTAATGTGCACTATATTTGAAGCACTTTATGTATACATACTGGGGTACAAAAATACAGGGCACCCAGTTGCCATGGCGCTCGAAAATTTTCACCTGACGCCTGAATTTTAAAAATCTTATAAAAATATATGTTTTTAAATATTTCGAGTTCGCTAATGAAATTTCCACTACCTTTTTTAATAACTGGTACAGTATGTGCTTTTTAATATCTTTTTCTGTTTCAGTATCACATGTATTATTACATCAAAATAATAAACATGCCATTATAAATGTCAGCAATTTGTTAGTTGAATTTTAAAATCTGAGGCGATATGGTAGGGCAGGCACTCCAGCGCAAGAATTAATTACTTATAATCCAACATTGTATTAATGTTTTAAGATTATATTTGAAGTTATATATATTTCCTTCGTTATACCGTTGCACGTCAGAATAGACTGGATGGAGGTCTTCTCTGTGGTTAAAGTGTGGTGTTGTTTGTTGGAGGGAGTACGGAGAGACGGCTACTTGTGCATTGCAAGCAGGCAGCTTTGTAGGAAGTTTTAGGGGGCGGGGTCGAAGCGCGTGTTCGTTGATTTCGCCGCCAATATCCCTTCCAGGGTGCGTGCAGCACGCGACCAGTGTTGCCACAATCTGAAAGCACAATTTCCCTTTCCAAGGGGTAAAATTTCCCTTTTTCGCCCATTTTCCCCCTTCATTTAAAGAATTATTATTATTATTATTATTATTAATAATAATTAAATATTATCCTTGACCCATGTTCGTATGTGTGTATAAAATGTTAATCAATTTAACTTTTATATGCTACGACGCCAGGGGTACCGTGTTCAAATCCCGGCCTGGGCTTGGCTGGTTGTGAGTGTCCATTCATCATATCATCACTCATTCCTATCTTTACAATTAGTCAAAAGTGGCAGAAAAGCGAAGTAAAATAAACCAAATCAATAAACAATAAAATCAATAACTTTTAAATGTTTTTTGGAAGATTTAGTTTTTATTACTAAACCAAGCCAAATTTTTTGTTTTGAGATGAAAGCTAAAAAAAGTTGGCAACTGAATATTTTCATCAGTAAAAAGCAAAACACACAAACAGAGATTGGATTTAGGGAGGCCCATGCCCCTTGTCTTAATCACACCATCAGAAGAAAATTAAAAATATTCTACACAAAATGCTGTTCTAGTAAGGCGCACATATGAAGTTCGGCGCATGGGTATACACGTTTTATTATATATATATATTACATACCTGAGCAAATGTTCTATTCTGGTAAATTTCACATATTAGGTGGAAACTTCTGAAACACTGCAAGTTTTTATTAAAATTTAATCCATTGTTGGTCACTTCTTGCTACTCTGCATGGAATTTTTTAACTCGTTTCCGCGGTGTTTTTTCAGCTTTCGATAATTCTCCACGACGTTTTCTAATATATGCTGGAGTTGCAGATCGTTTCCTTTGCTTCCTTTGTTCTTCCATCGTCCAAGAAGAGCACAATCTTCCATCAAACACTCGCACACGACGAATAACCCAGTGTCCAATGAAGACTGGTAAAGATAATTTTCGACAAAGAGAACTTTATGGTTTGCACGTGTAGTGTTTGAGGCAAAATTCAGAGAACCGTCCAAAGCTTTACATAAACAATACCCTCGGACTCGCACTCACAAAGCCGGGACATAAGGGTGAATGGCCAATGACCTCCGGCCGGCCCCAAACGGTAGCCAGATGTGGGTCAACCAAAATTCCACCCTTCCTCTCAGAACAAAGTATACGACAAAATAAAAAAAAATAAGTTCTCGTTTTCAAAACTGGAATCTATTATAATGTTTAATATAATTAATGTTCAGTCTGTCTTAAAATTTCCCTGAATATTCGCTATTTTTCATCGAATTTCCCTTTTCCCTTTTAACTTAAAATTAGCTCCAAATTTCCCTTCAAAAAGGGAAATTTCCCTTCATGTGGCAACACTGCACGCGACGACACTGCTCAGATGCAAATCTAAACTTGTCTCTTCTCCAAGTATGCTGTTGAGATGCTGCTACTTTCATGGTGCAGTCTCGTTAGGTGAATGAAGTCAGCCGTTAGAGTTGCAAACGGAATTAAGGGGGGGGGGGGCACAATGAAATACGAGCAATTTGGGTAAATTTAAAAAAAATATATATATAAAGGCCGAATCACACGGAACTGGATATCCAGTTAGTTGGCGCTGAACTGGCTACCTGCCCGGATTTGATGGCTGTTTGACTGGTTTGGAGGAATAGAACATGTTCTAATTGCTACTAGCTTTCCTCGACTGGATTCTGTGGAAAAGCCAATCAAAGTAAAGTTTGGTCATGTGAAGATAATCTACGAGTTTGCAAAGGAGCGTTTTTGTTTATGGTTTCAGAGTGCTCATGTTATAGTTTCTCCGTTTCTCGATAAAAAAAGTAAAGAGAGGACGTGCAGTGCATTCGTGTTCAGTTCAGTAATATTTAGGTATTTATGCAAAGCGATGAGATGTGTACGTGACAAATATGATTAGCCGAAAATGAAAATCCTTATTATTACAAGTGTATTAATAAATGTTTGACTTTTTTCTGTGAATGAATCCTGCGAATCTCATGTATGAATAATGCAAATGAGTTAAAAAGCTTGTTCGGTACGCATTGATTACCATGCTTTTTTCGAGCCAATCTCTACTTCATACTTTTCCTTTTTAAGTAAAATCACAAAGCAGTAATTCTCCTACAACATTCTTCAAATTGCTCGTCCACCTATAAGCCGGCTTTAGACGAGAGCATTTCCATTAACATTTTTGCTAGCATAAATGCTACGTACATGCTTCCAAAAATCTTATAACAGATAGCACTTTACAGTTTTACACCAAAGCATTTATGGATCATTTCGGTTAGCTGTTCCAATTACAATGTACAATACATACAGCACAAAAGGCACGTGAGTGCACGGTGTTTGCAATTGAAAAAGCTAAAATATTCTTCCATACGTGTACAGTAAACGTTGTAAAGTATGTATTTAATCAGCGCCATTCTTCTCTACCTAAAACCATTTAATACGAAGCGATATTCCTCTCGGTTTAATAGTTATCGTATTTTAAAAGTGTGAAGTGATACATTGGTTACATCTCACGCGGCCGCCATTATGGGAACAAAAGACTATCGACAAGTACGGTGTAACAAGTATCGTGCGAGGCGAAAACTATCAAATGGGTAGCCAGTCCAGCGTCAACTAGAGCATTCCTACTGGAATTCAGTTCCGTGTGATTCAGGCTTAACTAACGATAACTTGGCAGTGATTTATCCACAGACAATCGGGTTATTCTATGTGAAATCAATGAGGCACTTTTCAACCTCGCATATTTCGATTAATTTTATATTTGCCATACTGAAGGTGCCACCTGAGGTAGGAGCCTATGAAAAATTGCAGATCCATATGTTGTATATTTCCGAAATTATTGGGGTGCAAAATGTGCTATTTGGAGCATTTTTTTTACCATCTTGTAAATTTTAAATCGAAATATTTCAGGGCACCTATACAAATGATTCGGACGTCGTTGGAAAGGTCATGATGAGCTATTTCACACGAGATATTACATGTCCATGTTAGGAGTACAATTTTTTAAAGCTGATGTAAACAAAATTTTGGTTGCCACTTTCTCTAAACGAATATTTAAAAGAAACATACATGAGATATACACTATCACTCATTAACTGCACAAAAATTTAAAATTAGATGAAAAATTTCCCAGTGGAAGGGGGATTCCAGTACCTCTTTCGACGGATCAGGATATTGTGTGTAAAACATCCTCCCAAGGACCAAAATTCGCAACGAGAGGGGTGGTATTCCACCTTCACCCCCTTCCTCGTCATGTATGTCTCAGAAGAGTGCAACAACCGAAGTAAACTACAAGCCGCTATTGAATTGAATCTGTGTTTTTTGAAACGTAAAGTCATTAGGACGTGAGTGGTTTGAAGTACCGTGTGTCATTTCTCTCCTTGTCTAGCAATGCTTCATCCAATACTTTAAAAAACAAAAAAAATCCCTTGGTATGTCTCAAAGTTATGGCAACACTATAGACCTTGGTTTCTATGGGGATTGGTATTGGACTTCTAACCATGGTAAATTCTACACAAGGTTTCCACAATTAAAAAAAAAATTCTACAAATGATTGAAGCGGTCTCATTATGTTACTTTGTAACGAGTGCACTCACGGCCCCCGAAATGACGTGTCAATCATACCCCGGCACGGGGCCAAACGTCGTTATGTGTACGGGAAACCGGTCGTGACTCACGGTCAAGTTATCAAGTTCGGTACTGAGACGGTCGTTTATTGTCATACTATTGCGAGGCGGAGATTAATACCTTGAAATGTTACACTGTTTTGTTTACCTTTGATATGTAGATTCGAACATTCATAACACACTAATAGCATAATATCCGGTACCTGAAAAACGTCAAATAACAACACTGACGAACGGTAAAAAAGTGAATATATATTGTAACAACAAAAAATATTGCAATCAACAACTGTTTACAAAGCCTCCTCAAGCTCTCCCAACATTCACTCTATCTCTCTTTCACACACATGAGGTATTTTTACATGTGAAGTATGGATACAAATCATGGATCTCATTAACATTTCATTCCTTTTAATTTTAAACCTTTATGTGAATTTAGGGCATTTGTCTGCCAGCTCCTGTGCTCTTTTAAATTAACTTAAGTGCCAGCCCTCGGAAAGCGGTTAACTAAGACAATGGGTCGGCGTGGTTAAATCTTTCGTTCGAATGAACGTGTGCATCGAGTCGTGAGGACGACATATACAAGTTTCTCGGACGGGGGTCTTACACACAAGCCTCTCTCGTCCAATGAGAACAACTACTCAATTACATAGTGATGCAAAAACTTAATTGGCTCCAGCTGCCGGAATACACTAATCAATCGTCGGCGCGAGCAAAAATTACCTTAAAAACCACTACGCAACAAATAATACTATTTCACGCACACGACCTTGCAATAAAAACAACTACGCTTTCCACAATTAAAAAGGACTCATCAGTCAACTCTCGACAAATTAAATGGCGCGCCGGGGCGGTCGGTTACACAAAAAATGGAGCACACTTTGACAATTTACACTAAATATTAAAGAAATGAAATGGAGCTTCTAACGCTGAATGCAGACAATTAAATTAGCACATCTGAACATGAAATGACTCTTTTTATAACAATACCAAAAATTATCAGACGCGGAAATTAGGTTTAGGTTTTTCCTGAGTAACTTTGCGAATAAGTGAGACTTCGGCGTTAACTGTACGGTGTTGATACTAACGACGCACGTTTACATGTACATAGACCCTCTGACGTATACTCTACCAGACTCTGCTACATGGCGTGGTCATTCATCTCTCCTGGACGCGGGACTTGCACACGGTTCCTTTGTGGCGAAATTGTCCTCCGAGGTCGATCGCGACGAAGAGTAATTGCGACGATCTGTTGTACTTGCACCTCCTCAGAACTTCGGGCGTTCATCTCGTCACTAGCGTCGGGTGTACGTGGTCACGCGTCGGTTCGGAATCTCTCTGGTGACGGCTTCGATTCGGCGTCGTTCAGGAAGCGTCGTTCTGGAGTCGTCCTTCAATCTCTCCCTCTGGGTTCGATCGGCGTCGTTCTGAAGACGTCCTTCGAACTCTGGGCAGTGTTTGGCTTTGGTGTCGTCTTTGGCGTTGGCTGACTGGCTTCGGCGTCGTTGCAGGCGTCAGGGGGAGCGACGGCTCCCTTCTCTATCTTCTCTAGCCCTCCATCATTATGTAGTCCACGCTTGGCAAAAACAAATCACCGCGTAATCTTCACCAAAATAAGGCGCACACTGGTAACTCCCTATCTGCAAGTCGCTCACAGTACGAAAGGAAACAAAGTTCACGGACACAAAGCAACGATCACGCGAGAGTGTAGCGCGGAGATGCTCTCTCTATGAAATCCGGGTAAAAAACTGTGTCTGGGATGGTAGCACCGCGTATTTAAGAGAGATTCAAATTCGTCCGTTGGGAATGACGCTAAGGTGGCTTCGCTTCTCTTTCTGAGGGATGGAAAATGACCTCTCTCCATTGTCTTGAAACGCGGTCAAGTGCGCGTCGTCGATCCTTGCAAGCTTGAGCTCCAGCTGGTTTTTCCTGGTCATCCGTGAACATGGGCTCGACCGCCCGCTGACTTGAAGTCCGGTCTCGACGAAAATAATCTTTCCTTATCTTCGCGTTGGTGCAAATATGTCATGTTCTAAGCGGCGGCTGTCACTCAGGAAAGACCCGGCTCCAACTCCCGACGTTTGGTTCGGATACAAGTTTATCCACAAAATAAAATACCTCACACTTTCAAGTTGGTGCATAAAATGAATCAATAAACAAAAAATAATTTTTATCGAACTGCGTTTCACATGTCACTAGATACCGTGACAACTTTACATGTCTTTGCAGTTTTGTAGAGAAACAACAAGTTTTGTGAGAGATTCCCCGTGGCGCCTTTGAGCATGCTCCGCCCCACTTCCATCGCGAATTCTTGAACACCAGACTATCAAACCGATGGATCGGTTGTTGTGGAAGTGATGATCAACAACGTGTCACTGCCTCACGCTCCCCTGACTTAAATCCGTGTGACTTTTTTTTGTGTGAGGGGTTATGTGAAGGATTTAGTGTTTGTGCCTCCATTACCGAGTGACCTGGCAGAACTGTGGGTTCCTCTCATCAGTGCTTTTGATCGAATTGATAGGGACATGCTGCATCGCGTTTGAGAAAAACTTCATTATAAAGTTAGTGTTTGCAGATTCACAAAGGGCGGCACAAACTCACAAAACTTGTTGAGTTTCTCTACAAATCTGTAAAGTTACTTCACGATATGTTCAATAATACACGTACAGTAACATCGTGAAACCGCTTTAATCATTTGTATACACCCTGTATATTGGAGAGGTGCTTCAATTCGACAAATCGCCCATCCCTTTCCCCAAATGCTAACGAGGGCGGAGACGAAGATAACTCTAGACTTCTCGCTTATCTCCCCGTTCGTGGAGGTCGGCAGCGTTTGTTTGAGTTGAAAATAGTTTGTACCACAACACATGCTCATGTCATGATAGAGTTTGCTCTGAGCTGGTGTTTTGTGTATCCCAGTTGCTTCATGTTTGCGTAGTTTGCAGATAAGAAGTGTTCTTCCCTAGTTCCTGCTGGAAATTTAAATTTGAGAAGCTACAGAAACGAACTTTGAGAAATAACACTACAAGGTTCACTTGCTGCTTGTCGCTTCGGTTTGAAATCTCCCTACGATTCGTCACCTGTTACAATCTTATATACGTCTTTTGAAGCACCACGATTGTATTTATTGAGCATTTGTTTGCACCAATTGACGCGAGCGTCTTTTTGAGTTTTTGTCACATTGTGTGGGATCCAACGAGAACATACCTTTTTCACAGCTAAATGATCATGTAATATTTTATATATGCTGGTGGAACTAATGCCTATGGTTGCCTCAATCTCACAGTATGTCACATGACGATCTTGCAGTATTAGGTTTTGCACAGCATCAATGTTTTCTTGAACAACAACTGATTTTGGACGACCTTCGCGAATCTCGTCGGTGAGCGAATGGCGGCCACGATTAAATTCGTTATACCAGCGTTTCACAGTGGCAAAGGATGGGGCTTCATCGCCAAATGTGGAAGTAAGTTGATCGATGCACTCTTGTCTTGCTAATCCACGTCAAAAATCGTAAAAAATCATCGCACGAAAATGTTCACGAGTTAATTCCATTTTATTGTTGTCGCGCAATCTCCAAGGCAACGTAAACAACACAAATGAAGCTATTGACAAAACATTCGAAGTACGTTATGGTCAATAATGCCAGACGATTCCGTGCAAACGTCAAATCGCGCCTAACTTCAATCAGTGTTGCCAAGGCTCAAAATATAAATAGTGACCCTTGTACTCGCCGGGAATTATGCATGAATTATTGGCTCGGGAATTCTCATTCTATTTGATTGAATATCCTTAATTTTTATAGAGTTGCTGCTGGCAACCATGCAGAAAACGGAACTTGTGCATTTTATACATATTTATAAAGGTCGGTATTGCTGCTACAACCATTTTTCGTCTTTCGTCTTCTAAGAGAACCAAACCCAGCTAGCCTAACCACCACAGGTTATTTACCCCAGAAAGCTACCAGCCAATGGGA
The DNA here is from genome assembly GCF_977018435.1 of Lepisma saccharinum. Classification (NCBI taxonomy): domain Eukaryota; kingdom Metazoa; phylum Arthropoda; class Insecta; order Zygentoma; family Lepismatidae; genus Lepisma; species Lepisma saccharinum. Next base: position 15,232,968 of record NC_139257.1, read on the forward strand.
CTGCTAGAAACAGTTGTAGCACCAATCACAACCATTTTATATGAATGCCTTGAGGCAAGTTTTTCACACTTTTATTTGTATCTAGGAAGGAAAAGAAAGGTGCATGGAGGATAAAACAGAATTCTCTCAATTCCTTAACTTTGTCCTTTGCAGAACAATCTATTCGAGAGGCGGAAGATCAATGTAATATATTTTTAAGTTGATTAGGTAAATTTGAGTTTGAAATTCTTACACAAAATTAACATTTTCCATAGATTAATATATCCTGTAACATCGTTGGAAGCGGCTCCGGCGCCCACCCAGCGTCGAATAACATGGGTACCTGGGGGAAACCCTGGGGGTAAAGGCGGTCAGGGGCGTGATGCTGATCACATCATCCCCACTCACGACCGGATCAAGAAAGTGTGGGGCGTTACCCCCACACCCCCTATACGCCTTAATGGCGTAGTGCTAAGCACAGGGGAGCACTTTACCTTTTTTTACTTTTTTTGTAAGATTTGTGACTTGTATTGTGTTTGTAGGTGTATTTCGCACCTTAAATATTTTAAATGTATAATTTTTGGATATCATTGGGTGGATCTTTATATTGTTAATATATATGTGTGAGGGGGGGGGGGACGTGAGGGGCAGTAATACGTAATGTTGAATGCTGCTTGTACCCTTGAATTTCTGGAAAGTTTTTGGAAAAGCGGGAAGTATAGTTCAATGTTAGCATGGGGGCCACACTTGAGTAATCAGGGAATTTTTAAAGGGAAAATTTTGCTACCCGAGCGATTTTTTTTGTCAAGATAAGTTTGGGATTTTAGCCATGCGGAGGAATTTCCCTTGGTACCTAATGGGTGAACGGAGCTCCGATGGGAGAGCGTCACAAAAGGCGGAGGAGGAAGTCTCATACTCCTTTGCATCCGGCGGCTCCGTCACGTGACCAGAGTGCAGAGACGCAGCCGCCGTCTCCTGAGTGGCAAGTAATTGGGAAACGCTGCTTTTCTCAAAGTTTGGGGACTTCCTTTTCTCCTCGTGGGGGCACGGGACGAATTCGAACGAATCACATTGTGGAACCAAGTACGTGATGTGACTCAATGCATAAGTTATGGTTGTCGCCAAAGCAGGGGATAAGGCTCCCCAGCAATCCATTGAAAAGCGGTAACTGAGGTGATTTCCCCCTTTGGATTCCTTGTAGTGTACGGGGTGTAATGGTTAGCGTAATTCACTTGGTTCGAAGTTGGTATACGGCATTTCTTCTCTCGTCATTTTCGTCACCAGACGTCATGGTGTCGAGTAAACGGAGTTTCAGTCAAGGAGCTGCGTAAGAACTTGCGCAGGCCTGCTATTCCTGTGCATCGTACTCCCGCGGGGAGGGGAGGGGTAGAGTGAAGCTTCCTTATGGCCCAAGTTGAGGGATTGGAGGGGAGAGTGCGCGAAATATTTTCGCACAAGGTTCTTTTGGATCCGGGAATTCTGCATGAATTATTGGCTCCGGGAATTCTGCGTGAATTATTGGCTCCGGGAATTCTGCGTGAATTATTGGATCCGGGAATTCTGCGTGAATTTTTCTCCGTAGACGTGAACAGTTGCAACTATTAGTAATCCAAATAAATTCATACATTTACAAATGCCCCGAGGCAAGTCTTTCACAGTTTAGGTTTATTTTTATCGAGAAAGGAAAAGAAAATAGAATTCTCACAATCCGTTTACTCTGTTAACGTCCTTTGCAGAACAATCTATCTGACAGGAAGATTATTGCAAGATATGATATCGTGAAGTTGATTAGGTAAATTTGAATGCGTGTGCGTGGTGAGAGACGGTGATACGTAAGGTTAAAATAGAGAAAGCATCTATTTCTACCCTGAATTTTTGGAAACCTCGCCTTGAAAACCGGGAATTATACTTGAATTTTATCATGGTTCTAGAGTTCCACCCTGAGATATATTTATGAACTATAGGAAAACAATGGAACTGCTGAGAAGCTTGTTTCTGATGCCGAGGGTTTTTCTAACGAAATCCAACCCCACCAGGACGTGACGTAGGAGCTCCTCTTCCTGACGCACTCTGTTCTCGGTGGGAGGCTGCCCATCATGTGCTTCCCATGTTGCCCTGCTGGTATACCAGACGGTGGCGTATCTCTTGGCATTTCTGTCCGTTGTTGGGTAAATTTACACAGGGATCAAGAGAGGGCGATAAGTGTACGTTGCGCATTCTTTATTACATTGCCTGTTGGATGGAAGTGCTTGCTAAGTAAGGAGCCAATCTGAAGAGCTCTAGATTGCATTGTCGTTATCCTGGAAAAAAGTGACAAAGGGACATAATTCTGAATTCCTCCATTGGTACAATAGTTACACTTATCCCTATATACTATTCCCCTCCCCAAGACAAGTTCAGTCAATGATTTATCTAGCCTTTTCCATCTGTGGAGGGCACGGGCGTATATATAGTTCACGTATAGGGGGGTTAACTTTTATTATGATTAGGGTTGCTTTATTTCATAAGTGAAAATCCAGGGCACTGTTGACCGGAAGCTTGTTGGGGGGGGGGGGGTTGCTGGACCCGACAAAGTTGTGTGTATTTAGTCACGAAGTCACGCTAGTATTGATACTTTTCTGTTCCATCTTGTGTCAAACGACTTGAGAATGTTACGATGCTTACCTCGTTTTCTTGCACTGCGTTTTTAGAAACTAAATTCCTTTAAGAAGACTCGAGGAGGAAAAAATATAACTGATTTGATAGTCCCAATATAGTTTCTTATCGCATAAATTGCTACCTCTATTTGGTGCAAGGTGCATAAATCTTAATCTTAAACCACAGCTAGAATATCTACATGCCTTCCAATGGAGACGTTTAAACGAATATATTATGTAAACAAGCATACATTGAAATATAATATTTATATGATGAGCTGCTTTTCTCTATAATTCTCATTTACAGTCAATTTTTATCTTGATATATCTTTTATTTTTTCCTTAAATTTGTTTATTCTTCTATATGGACTTCCTTCTTAATGGACGGTCTGGATCTGGACTTCCTTCTGGATTTCGTACGTGGGCTTCCTTCTTAATGGGCGGTCTAGATCTGGACTTCCTTCTTAATGGATGGTCTGGATCTGGACTTCCTAAGTGGACTTTCTTCTTAATGGACAGATCTGGATCTGGACTTCCCTCTTAATGGACAGTCTGGATATGGACTTCCTTCTGTATTTCCTTCTATTTCCGCTTTTCGACGATTTATTAATTCCTATATCCTTTTTCCAGCTTTTCCCCTTAAGCTTTGGGAATTATACTAATATCCTCCCTTGCGACTGCGATTGAAACGCGCCAACACTAAATATGTGCAACAATGTGTATACTTGGTGCCAAACGACTGACACGCGCATCCAAGTAGGTGCTATGGTTGAAACGCGCAACCAAAAGTGCTGTGGGGCGTCGGCTGGAACGCGCCGCCACTGATGTAAACAAAATTTCCGCTATGGGAATGGTAAATCAATCAGACAGATGCAATATCTGTTCAAAGACATAAACTTGTATCAGTGCTTTGACTTCTTTAATTTTCGTATTAACTTACATATGATCACAGATTTGATTTATCGAATATATATATTAATTTATTTCTTTTATATTTATTCTTTATCTTCTTATAGTAGATTTTATTGTTTTTTAGCTTTCCAATTTGCTTTGTTCTTATTTATATAATTATTCACATATATTATGTTAATTCTTAATCTTGCACGCCTGCTGCTGCCAGCTCTATTCCGCTTTTGAAACTATTTACATTATTTGGTTCTATTGGGTACGTAACAAAATTCTGAAACTTTCAGAATATTGCAGACATTTGGTCTGCAGTCCCATCTGGTGTGTGGAATTACGTAATTTCCTTTCCATCCATATCTCGTCCTATACGTCTCGAATTTAGGAAAATAAAATAAGTCCGAATAATTTTTTTATGAACAAGCGGATAGAACATGGCATGGCCCCTCCCCTGGGCAAGGGCCTGTATACGTATGTATATAACGGTTATCGTTGTTTTTCGCCTCCCCACATGTTGCACACCCTTTTCGCTTGCTTCGTTCTTTAACTTTACTTGTCTGGTGTAGCTTTTGATACCAGATGTCGGTATTGCATCGCATGCATGGTGCGAAATCCGGGGCGGGGGGGGGGGGGGAATTCCCCCACCAAACTTTCCCGGGGGGAGTTTTTGTTCTAACAACAAAGATAAACAGTTTTGAAGTCGAATAATAACTTTACTGGGACAATATAAAAAACACACACAAAGAATGAACAACAAAGAGCTCCATCTGTAAGGACACTAAACCCAGCCATCCGCAGAACACAAAAATATTAAGTCCAACTTGTTATTTCTTCCCCATTTCTCATCGCGTTTTGTTAGCTACAAACAAAGTATAAAAATATATAAATAAAACACGTAATTGCTTTTAGATGTGAATTTTACGTAGGAAACTATATATTATCTCCTTAATGTCTCTTGACTTTTGGTCCTCCCAGTAGTCACTCAAATTACTGTTCATAGCATTTGTAGTATATTAAACTCTTCAATTAGCAATCGAATTTTGAATGGACAGTCCGTATATTATATATTTTATAATATTTAATAATTTATATTTATATATATATATATATATATATATATATATATATATATATATATATATATATATATATATATATATATAAACACACACACACACACATATATGTCTGCCTGCTGTCTGCTCCTTCCACCCCACAAATCTGCAGTGATTTCGCACCCTTCCCATGCATAGTACTGAAGCTGGAGTTGATCCAAGAGAGAAGTTGGTCTCGTCTCGAATCAACACAGAATCACATGTGTTTGCAAATTAAACAACGCATGTATAAAGAAACAAAGATGCTACTGTGTTAGGTACAGTCACTGTCTTCTCGTAAAGCACACTGAAGCTCCTGCAACTTACACTCCTTACTGAAAATAAAACAACCACCTTGCGTCGTGCTGTAGCTCTTGATATTCACCATTTCCTGCTTTCTCTGATTGTTCTCCTGACCGGACATTGCATAGTGAAGACATAAACTTGTATCAGTGCTTTGACTTCTTTAATTTTCGTATTAACTTACATATGATCACAGATTTGATTTATCGAATATATATATTAATTTATTTCTTTTATATTTATTCTTTATCTTCTTATAGTAGATTTTATTGTTTTTTAGCTTTCCAATTTGCTTTGTTCTTATTTATATAATTATTCACATATATTATGTTAATTCTTAATCTTGCACGCCTGCTGCTGCCAGCTCTATTCCGCTTTTGAAACTATTTACATTATTTGGTTCTATTGGGTACGTAACAAAATTCTGAAACTTTCAGAATATTGCAGACATTTGGTCTGCAGTCCCATCTGGTGTGTGGAATTACGTAATTTCCTTTCCATCCATATCTCGTCCTATACGTCTCGAATTTAGGAAAATAAAATAAGTCCGAATAATTTTTTTATGAACAAGCGGATAGAACATGGCATGGCCCCTCCCCTGGGCAAGAGAATACATTTTCAAATCTCATACATTCTATTTTCCTGAAGGTTCGAGGTAGACAGGGTCTCTCCTGGATTTAACAGACATGTGTCTTGCTTGGGGCCATTACTATTATGCACTTAATCATGAAAATGCCTGAGAATGCGCATACAGCAAGTGCAGAATACATAAATACTAATTTCCTGACCTAGGTTATTAATTACAGCACATCACTACAGTATGCCTGTGCAGTAAACACACACGACTCGAATATAATCAGTGTGGCATTTAAAAAATCCGATGTGGAGGGAAATTCAAGCAATTTTCTGTCATAATATGGATGCATTTTCCTCACCCATCTACCAAACGTACTGAATTTGTCTGATAGCGTAATGGTAATGTTGTCGTGGTGTGGTCAAAGGGTCCTGGATTCGGTCTCCGGTGGAGACACATTTCAGAGTGCTTAGGATAGGATCCTCCAAAGTGCGAAATCCTGGGGGGACGGGGTGGATTTCCCCCCACCAAGAATCTTGTCCTCAAAAATCCCCCCCACCAAAAATTTCCGGGGGGAGAGTTTTTGTTATAACAAACAAAAGATAAACAATTATTTTTAATTTCAAAGATACTTTACTAAGAATAATATGAAAAACACACACAAATTAGTGTATTTGTGAGTATTGAATGCATTCTCTCTCAAGAGATCATTAACAAATCTACATCATTACGCACAATAAAAGTAAAACAAGAATGCAAAACAATAATAACCATGAAATCTAATTGATTTATCATAAAGCACAAACTGAACAAGAACTCACACATAATAAAACCACTTGAACTATTTCATAATTTATTAACATCTTGAACCAGTTAGTAAAGAAATTTATTAGCTGCTTTGCAATATCTGATATGTATACAAGTAACAAATTGATTTCCTTTATGTACAATTAATGATAATAGTAATAATAATAATATATTTTTAATTGAGTAATTTATTTTTACTTTTAATAACATTACAAATATGTATCGTATAATTTACACATATGTTTGTGGGGGGCTTGTAGATGAAGAACTTTCTCCCCCCACCAGTTTTCAATGATTTCGCACCCTGGGATCCTCAGTTTGTAGGATAGGATCCCACTTTAAACTGAGGTCCAGTCCCGATTAGTCTATCTGACTTAAACTCTGTTCTTTGTGAGTTACAATATTGTGTGAATACCTTGTACTTTAGTACGAGGATTTTTTTTTCATGTCATTGCACTATACGGGCACAAGGTTCACTCTATCCATTTACCTTTCTTTGTATTACCTTGGAGCTGATACGCCGAGGAAAAAAAGTCTGTGAGCCACATCTCGTATGTTGACCATTGAAACGTTACAAAGGCTACACTTGTTGACTTGGCTATCCGTATGTCAACACGGCGAAGGATTTCTCGTGCACCTTCGTTAGTCAAGCCCTGAAAGTAAAGATTTCGTCACTGCCGTTTTTAATTTCTACGTCTCATCGTTAATTTAGTGATTGAACGGCTTTGTCTTACCCAAGACTTCAGTTTCGCAGCTGCAGACACTAGAGTATATCAGTTAAGTGAAAAAAGTAAAGTAAAGTGCTCCCCTGTGCATAGCACCACGCCATGAAGGCGTATAGGGGGTGTGGGGGTAACGCCCCACACTTTCTTGATCCGGTCGTGAGTGGGGGTGATGTGATCAGCATCACGCCCCTGACCGCCTTTACCCCCCAGGGTTTCCCCCAGGTACCCATGTTATTCGACGCTGGGTGGGCGCCGGGGTTCCCGGATTTGAACCGGCCGGGGATCGAACCCGGGACCTTTAGCATGGTAGTCAGACGCGTTACCAACTGAGCCACCGCGGCCACCATCAGTTAAGTGACCGATTGTTTTATTTCATTTTACTTCGCATTTCTGTCACTTCGGATTGTCGCGAAGATGATGAAATGGCTATACTAACGCGCATGGACAGGACGCGACGCGAGTCCTATGGAGGATCACTCTGGTTGCGCCCGGCAACAAGGACGTATTACGTGGAAGACATATGGGTGGGTTTCTTTACAGAGGGTCACCCCGTACACCCCGATTAGCATTGTGTGAAACCATAGATCCTAGAGACGGATCTCAAGCAAATTCGTATTCTTATATTAAATTCTATATTACTAATTTAAGCAGGGGTAGAAAAATTCAGGGCGTTCGGTTGCCGTGGCTTCTGAATTTTGAAATTCAGTTCTATTTTTTTTAAATATATATTTGGAGTTCACTTAAGAAAATTTCAATTACCTTTTCTTTTTTAAAAAAATAATGGATACGGTATGTGTTTCTTAATGTTTATTTGTTTTATGCATCACGTGCATCATTAGGTGAGAACAATAAACATACCATTATACATTTTTTCACTATTGGTAGTCCAATTTTAAAATCTGCAGCGACATGGGAGAGTTGGCTATATATTAGAACGTATTGCATAGTTATTCAATACATTCAACTCAAGTCTTGTATAAATTAATAAAACAAATGTCCTACATATCGAGATGTGTATCGTGATCATATTCATGGCTTTCTTGACGGATATTTGAGGAAAAAAGCTGGCGCCTAAATTTTTTTAGTTTTGTCTATAAAAAAAACTTTGTGTTTAAAGTTCACTACTAGATTTTCAATTTTGACACACAATGATTTCGCACTGACTTCGGAGTCGTATGAGGGTGGCGCTTCCTTTTTATAAGAAGGCAATTTTTAATGTGGATTTTTCTATTTCTGGATGTTAGTAAGAACAAGCAAGACCTTATTATTGCACTTATGGAAAAGTATTGGAACGTGATAGTGACGCACTTGCCAAAGAACTAACGTGTTCCTTCTGCTTTTTACGCAACAATAGATTTGTTGTTGGCTCCGGTCTTTAGAGGTTAGGAGAGAAGGTGGGCGTCAAGTGCATTCCTTAAGTTATGGGTGCACAATTTGACGTAATGGGTCATTTAAGTCGGCGGTGAGTTGCATTCCCTGAACGCTATTAATAAGAGAGATCTATTGTCGACCTTTGAAGTGGGAGTTATGTATTGTCAAGAGTAGATTTTGACACCTTGAGGTAAGTACGAGGTTCATCCAGAAAATAAAGACCGTTTGGTTATACAAAATGAAAAACAATATTTATTGGAAATAACAATTCGGTTACATACCTGAAGCTTCCTTCACTTCTCTACATAATCACCTCCTACGTTTAAACATTTGTCGTATCTGAGCACGAGCTTCAGAATTCCCATGTTATACTCTTCTGCCGCCAGTTCATTAAGCCAGGTGGTCACTGCATTCTCCAACTCTTCATCACTTCCAAAACGTTTACCGCCCAGAAACTCTTTCAGCTTATGGAAAGGTGGAAATCGCTAGGAGCAAGGTCCGGACTATAGGGTGGATGATCAAAAATTTCCCATCCGAATTGATCCAGCAATTCTTGAGTTGCTCCATCAGTGTGAGGGCGGGCATTGTCGTGCAAAAGCACAATTCCTCCAGAAAGCATTCCTCGCCTCCTGTTTTGGATAGCTCGCCGTAGTTTTCTTAAGTCTCTCACAATAACGATTTGCATTGATCGTAGTGCCTTTTGGCATCAAATACACCAAAAGAACATCTTTACGATCCCAAAAGACTGTTGCCATGACCTTAATGAACTGGCGTCAGAAGAGTATAACATGGGAATTCTGAAGCTCGTGCCCAGATACAACAAATGTTTAAATGCAGGAGGTGATTATGTAGAGAAGTGAAGGAAGCTTCAGGTATGTAATAGAATTGTTTTTTTCCAATAAATATTGTGTTTTTCATTTTGTATAACCAAACGTTCTTTATTTACTGGATGACCCTCGTATATGAAGCTGCTGAATAGTTTGTATGTCAGTCAGTCTCTGGGTCGAGAGTCTTAGGTTGGAATTGTCTTGGTTTCGCGAAGGAACGTCGGTGGAGGGAGTCCAGCACTCGAGGCAGAGTAGTGATCTTTAAACACATGTGAACAAATACCGAAAACATTGTGCAAAAAATAACTATACAGTCTAAAGATGGCCGCGGTGGCTCAGTCTGTAACGTGTCTGACTACCATGCTAAAGGTCCCGGGTTCGACCCCCTCCCGGTTCAAATCCGGGAACTTTTCTAACGTTGGAAGCGTTATCACATCACCCCCATCAACAAGGTGTGGGGCGTTACCCCCACACCCCGTATACGTCTTCATGGCGTGGTGCTAAGCACAGGGGAGCACTTTACCTTTTACCAGAGTCTAAAGCATTTGCACGCCGATTTTCTAACCGTTCTTACCCAATAACAATACATAAGAAGCATTAAAGAGAAAAAAAATCCAGCCATTTCCCAGTTTCTGCGCGGCTATGAGGCCCACCCAGCCTCGTATAATAGGTACCTGAAGCCAATCCTCGGAGGTAAAGGCGACGGAGCGTGATGCTGTGGCCGAGATCAAGAATATGTGGAGCTCTATACCTCGACATCACCCCACATGCGTTCATGGCATGTGTGGACAGGCACAGGGGTACATTTGTGAGCCGCGGTATCTCAGTCGTTACGGCGTCTGACTACCATGCGAGAGAACCGGGATTTTTTCCACCTGTTTGAGCGGCTCCGGCGCCCACCCAGCGTATAAAGGAAACTCTGGGGATAAGGCGGCTAGGGGCGTGTTGTTGATCACATCACCCTCTATAGATGCTAGATGGTGCAAAGCACAGGGGAGCACTTTACAGGGGTACCTTTACCTTACCTTCCCTATATAACCACTGGTTTCAGGGGCGTAAGGACCTTCTTGCGACGTCCGTACCAGAGTGGTATCTGTAACGCATTAAGAAGCCTAAGGTTCCAGGTTAGAAACCTGGGTATGACAATGCCATGAATATAACAGCTAGTGAACCCAGGGGTGCCCATCTTCCCCCAAGGCCAATGGCGCAATCCACCCTATAATAATGTCATGCGTCCCCCCAAATTATATTATTCGCGCACTCAAACCATATAGTAATCCCCACAAAGTAAAGCTAAGAAACCATACAGTAATCCCCACAAAGTAAAGCTAAGGACGATAATATTATACGGTTCCTCTTTCAAAGAACTCACCCCCCTCCGTTTTCTTGGGGTAAATATAATTATTTTAATAACCCATAACAATATGTACGTGGATTTTATCTTCAGTGCAAATTTAACGTGTTAAAGTAATTTTTTTCTGTGACGTGAAGTTAGAAATGCGGATTCGATATATTTTGTTCCAAATGGTGCACCTGCTTTAAATGAAGTAGTATACGAACACTAAGCATTAAGTTAAGTTATTAATGAATACCGAGAATATCGCTTATCTTGTAATACCAGTGGAGGCACATAGTAGGTCCAGTCCCGATTAGCCTTACTGTGCATAAAGTGGACTTAAAACAATGTCTTGTAATGCACCTATAGTAAAAAACTTCACATTCACCTCAGCAAAGAGTCAAAGAAACACACATTCTTGCAACACATTATTGCGAGCAAGAACATTTTTATATCCATCTCTTTGCAGGCTTTCAAGAATATTAATTTAATGGGGTGTCAATACTTTCTTAGGATCCCAAGATAATTAATTGGTCTTTTCTAGCTTGTCTTTTGGCACGTTCGGGATTGAATGTAATACTCAATCCTACCACCATAATTTCCAAGCCAATTTTAGAATTACTGTTGACATTAAAGATTGGATATTGCCTCCTCCAAAAAATTAATTCTCAGTCTCCACACAAGAATTTTGCAACAGTCTAAGACAATACTAATATCCAAAAATTGGATATCCCCCCTCAATTTAATGCTCAATCCCCCTCTAATCTAAGACCTAGAGTTGGATACTGTTTCCTCCCCCAACGTTTAATTCAGAATCCCCCCCAGAACCCACTTGTAAAATAAGGCCTAATATTTCGGAGCTGGATATTTTTCCCACCCTCCCTCCCTTCGATAACACCCTTAAACATTTTCTTTTCTTAATCTAATGGATTAAATATGGTGCATTTAAGGTGTAAAATTTTTACATATAAAACTAACTAACTAACTAACTCTCTAGCCTTCTTAAACCCGAAGGTTCATGGCTGCAGCAACACAGGCCTTCCATCTGTCCCTATCTTGAGCAAGATCTATATACTCTTTTCCATCCCTACCGATTTCCTTTAGGTCCATCTCAACGTTGTCCCTCCATCTTCGTCTTGGCCTTCCTACAGGTCTCTTACCATCTGGTTTCCCAACAAGAATCCTGTAAACTCCTCTTTCCTCTCCCATTCGTGCCACATGGCCTGCCCACCTAAGTCTTCTTGATTTAATTATTCTAATAATATCTGGACATGAGTACAAATTATGTAGTTCTAAATTATGTAACCTTCTCCACTCACCTGTCTCCTAATCCCTTTTAGGTCCAAATATTTTCCTAAGAATCTTATTTTCAAATACTCTCAATTTATGTTCCTCTTTTAATGTAAGGGACCAAGTTTCACACCCGTATAATACTACAGGCAAAATTACTGTTTTGTATATTTTAACTTTTAGTTTCTTAGATATTAAACGAGAAGACAAAAGTTTATGAAGAGAGAAGTAACATGCATTTCCTGAATTAAGCCTACTTTTTATTTCCTCTTTAATATAATTTTCATTTGTTAATATTACTCCTAAGTATTTGAATTTGGAAACTGGTTCAAACGAGTTGTTATCAATAATTAGATTTTGATTATTACCTAACACTTGGTTTCGGCCTGTAAGCATATATTTAGTTTTCTCTTTGTTAACTTCCAAACCTATCTCTTTAGCAGTTTTGAAAAATATTTTAGCATTATTCTTAATCGTATTTATATCATCCCCCAGTAAGTCTACATCATCTGCATATGCTAACAACTGAGTCACACCATTTAATTTTAGTCCTTCCTTAGTTTCTTTTACCTTCCGAACAGCATATTCTAAGGCAAAATTAAAGAGCAATGGAGATAATGCATCTCCTTGTTTTAACCCATCATGAATTATAAATTTGTCAGACATATTATTACCCACACGAATTTTACTTTCTGTTTCACTGGTGCATATTTTTATCATACTAACAAGCTTCTTAGGTATTCCAAACTCTACTAATATATTATATAATTTATCTCTTTTGACCGAATCATATGCTTTTTTGAAATCAATGAATAGCTGATGGACATTCTGATTATATTCCCACTTTTTTTCAAGTGTCTGTCTGATGTGAAAAATTTGATCTGTAGTTGATCTGTTACGTTTAAATCCACATTGATAATCACCTATAATTTCATTAGCATATGGGGTTAGTCTTGTTAAAAGAATGTTAGATAATATTTTATATGTTGTTGAGAGTAGAGAAATTCCACGGTAATTATTGCAGTTCATTTTATCACCTTTTTTAAACACAGGAACAATTATGGATTCTTTCCACTGTTGAGGGATTTCTTCTTTTTTCCATATTAAACAAATTAATTTATGAATTTGACATATTAATGAATTTCCACCATATTTAATTAACTCAGCTGGTATTAAATCAATGCCAGGTGCTTTGTTATTCTTAAGCCTTTTAATAGCATCTTTAACTTCAGTCAAGTTAGGTTCTGGAACTAAAGGTTCTGCTGTGTGGACTTCATTTACTTCTGATTTATCTCCTACATGGACATTTAAAAGGTCATTAAAGTAGTTCTTCCATCTATTTAGAATATCGCTTGGGTCAGCTAGAAAATCACCGTCTTTATCTTTTATCAAGTTTACTTTAGGTTGCCACCCCTTTCTAAATTCATTTACACCTTTATATAAATCTCTGATATTTTTATTTTTGCTGTTTGTTTCAATTTCGTTAATTTTGCTTTTCAAGTAATCTCTTTTTTTACTTCTAAACGTGCGGTTAACTTCTCGCTTTATTGTATTATAATTGCTTAGATTTTTGTCATCCGAGTTATTTAACCACCTAAGTCTAGCCTGATTTCTTATTTCTATTAGATTATGACATTCATTATCAAACCATGGCTTACTTTTTCTTGGTTTATGGTATCCTATAGTTTCTTTAGCTGCTGATTCTATTGCATTACGTATGTGCTCCCAATTCTTATTTACGTCTGTTTCATTTATATTTTCATCATCATTTAAATCCTGCAAAACCTCAAATCTATTTGACAGTTTAATTTGGTAATCTTTCTTAATTCTTTCATCATCAAACTTTCCTGTATCAAATTTTATAACTTTTAGATTTTGTTGCTTATGATTTATCACTGAGAGTCTTTCTCTTAATTTAGCAATTACTAAATAATGGTCACTGGCACAGTCAGCACCTCTATGTGTACGAACGTCAATTATACTAGTATGCCTTCTCTTATCAATAAGAATATGGTCTATCTGATTATGAGTTTTACCATCTGGAGAAGACCAGGTATATTTATGGATATCTTTATGTTTAAAAGTGGTACTTTTCACAATTAAATTCTTTGAGGTTGCAAAAGTAATCAATCTTATACCATTATCATTACTTAATTCATGAAGACTTTCTTTACCAATCGTGGGTTTAAATGTCTCTTCTTTGCCAACCTGTGAATTACAGTCACCTAACAGAATTTTCATATCATACTGAGAAAATTTATCAAAGACCTGTTCTAACTCTGTATAAAAATCATCTTTAGTATTATCATCTTTATCTTCCGTTGGTGCATGTATGTTTATTAAAATAATTTTACACCACCTACCCTGTAAAACTGCATATGATATCCTATCATTAATAAATTCTATTGTTTTAAGAGCCGAGATAATTCTATTATTTATGAAAAAGCCTGTTCCAAAATTATGATTTTCAGTAAAAATTTATATATATATGTAATTTTTACATATATTTTGGAAAAATATATAAATGTTGAATTTTACATTATTAAGGGGGAAAATCTCCCCAAAAATTTCGATGGCTCAACCTGCGCCATAATCCCATCCAGTGGACACCCCTGAGTGAACACTCCTGAGGTAAAAAGCCTTTCCTCCATGTCAGAAAAGCCGATCACCTTGGCGGAGTTGTTGTCACAGCAAGTTACGACGTCAGAGGTCCTGAGTTCGAATCCCGGTTGGTTCTCCCGTCATTTTTTTCATCATATCATCCATCCTTATCTTCGCGATTGGCCAAGAATGGCAGAAACGCGACGTAAAATTAAAAAAAATCAATCACTCAATGCTGCACAAGATATCACTGGATTACTGAAACGTTTCTAGATCATTTGTTCGTTTAATTTACTTGAACACTGTTGACTAGGTATTTGCCGTGGAAAATAGGTTCACGGTGTCACGAATACTCTTTCCCTCACTGGGCTTTATTTTCTTGAAAATATCACATTGGCTATGGAAATAATAATTTTCGATTAGTGATCTTGAATTTAATTCTGTTTTTTAATCAGAATTTTTCAAATTTATAATGCCATTTTACATGTCAGTTTATGCAGTTTTTATTGCCTAGAAATCCTGGATCTTACAGTGATCCGAGATATTGATTGAATTTATTTTCATGGACTGTTTATGGCATGGTGCGAAATCACTGCAGATTGGTGGGAGGGGGAGGAGCAGAGAGACAGCAAGCACACACTATATATATGTCAATTATTAAATAATTAATTGATATTATAAAATATATAATATAGAGACTGTCAATTCAAAATTCGATTGCAAATTGAAGATGTTTAATGCTGTGAACACTGATATGAGTGACTACTGGGAGGGCCAAAAGTTAAGAAACATTAAGAAGATAATGCACAGTTTCATATGTAAAATTCGCATCTAAAAGCTGACTTAATTACTGTGTTCTGGGGGTTGCTGGATTCAGTGTCCTTAGATGGAGCTCTTTGTTGTTCATTCTTTTGTGTGTTTTTGATAGTTCCAGTTATTATCCGACTTCAAAACTGTTTATCTTTGTTGTTAGAACAAGGCCTCCCCGACGTCGCCTTGTAAACAAGGGGTCCCGGGTTTTATTCTCGGTGGAGGCACATAGTGGTTCGGATCCCACTTTAAACTGTAGGTCCAGTTCCGATTAGCCTTACTGTGCATAAAGTGGACTTAAAACACCAAATCAATCAGTCAATTGTTGTTGGAACAAAAACTTCCCCCCCCGGAAAGGGGGGGGGTAAGATTTAGGACAATATCGTTGGTGTAATTCCCCCTGTCCCCCAAGTGATTTCGCACCCTGGTTGATAGTTGCCAGTGATACAAAGATCACTCGCTGGAGAGAGACAAGCAGTCTGCACTCGCCAATAGGTAATTGCCCCCCTATAAGGCGAGAAAGACATTGCCTTTGGTCCGTCAAGCTTCAGTGAGCGCGAGCAAGACGAACACTGCAAAAGAATGAAGTGGAAGTGGCCTGCCATGCTACGGGTGGATCAAGGACCTTGGGAAGATAAAAACTTCACGTTCAGACCAACATACGGGGGTTTCGTGCTTCGTGGAGTCTTTTGTAAGGTTTAACTGTCAGTGGCCGAGGCACGATGTCGCCACCGACGGTTGTGGGTTCGAGTCACGGAAATGGTGTCCTTTTGTATCGTCAGTTCCATCTCACCATTTATCCTCAACACCGAGGTTTTAGTCGAGGAAAGATAATGTTGTCTGGGGAACAAATTGCAACAGAAGTGAAACCAACTGCTCCAATAGTAAAAAAAAATAATGAGAAATCCGATTTTGAGGAGTCTACCACACTCTGGCCTGTAGGTTCGCCGCCATCTTGAAAAAATGTCGCCAATAATTCCACCTTGAAAAGTAAAACAAATAATATCTCTAAAACGGTGCATTGTATACAAAAAGTGAAGATAACACAAATGAAAGAGCAGAATATTTGCTAAATTATGGTTTTTGTTTGATTGAGCTACCTTAAAGCTTAATCGAATTACAAAGCTTCAAAAGATTGCTTTAATTTTTAGAATTAGCGTAAAAGTTGGTTTCAGACACAAATTACAGCAATTATGTAAATAACTGTAATTTACGTCCTAAAGTCACTGGACCAAATGCAAAGATCATGATTTCCTCTAGAGAGTGTTTTTCGTTTCATGCCTTTAGACCCAGGGGGTGAGGAGATATGTAGGTTAATGTAGATTCATGCGTTTCTCTAAATTTAAGTGTTTAAGTGAGATCGTAATATTTTTTTCTGCAATGTTTCGTTCACTTGCGTTTGTTGCATGTTGTGTTTGTTGTTTAAAAATGTATTCACACAATAGCGGCGATTAGGTGAGTATTTGTTTACTCACGTTCTCTCTCTCTCTCTCTCTCTCTCTCTCTCTCTCTCTCTCTCTCTCTCTCTCTCTCTCTCTCTCTCTCTCTCTCTCTCTCTCTCTCTCTCTTAATCCGAAAAACTCAATCCCTGAAAACGAGTGTGGGATAGTAAATTTCAGTCTCAATTTTACAGAAGTCTGATCTCGTTTTCCTCCATTTTCAAAGGCCCACCTTGGAAATACAGTGGAACCTTGATAACTCGAACCTCAACATCTCGAATTCCTTGATAAGTCGAATTTTTTGTAATCCCCTTGAATTGTCCATAACACGCAATACTAATTTTACCTCAACAACTCGAATAAAATCTTGATAAGACGAATTTTTGTAGAGTTTATGGGATGCCGTTTGAGCTCAATAACTCGAAGGTAGAGTATGAAAAACCTCTAAGAGTCGAAGTTAAATTTTAATCACTTCTATAACTCGAAGTTTTAGTCGCACGGACCTCAATAAGTCGAAGTGTAAAGTGGGTACGTACAATGTCGGGTGATCAACAATCCTGTTGTTGGAACTTGAACTCCCCCACCCTGGCGTATGTAACAATCATTGTTAATAACTCGAAGTCGGCGATTTTGGCCCTCAATAACTCGAACCTTGGTAAGTCGAAATCCTTGATACCTCGATTTTTTCTTTTCCCCCTCAAGTTCGAGTTGTCAAGGTTCCACTGTATATCCAATACAAGTAAAGGGAAATTTCGGGATTTATTTGCTAACTGTATACAAGACAGTGGCGGTGGTGGTGGGGTCGAAACAGGAAATATCAAGTGGGGGGCAAGCAGTGTAAGGGGTGGCAATCTCTCTTCCACGTATTACACTCTAAACTGCATTGTAATTCACAGCCAGTACAATCATCTATGGTGCTTGTATTGTTTCCTGTCCATGTGTGTTTGTATTTGCTTTTTCATCCATTAAATCGTATAACCATTCATCCTCATCTTCACAATTAGCCAAAGTGGCAGAAAAGTGAATTAAGATAAAACAATCAATTCGAGACGAGACTGAGTATAGGGTCGACTTATCATTCCCTAGACTGGCAATGCCAAGGTTCTGGCTTACGGCTAGTTTACATTGGTCGAGTAAGCGGGAGAGTTACTGGGACGAGTTACTGGCTTGTCTACTCGACTCGACCATTATGTGGCGAGTAGCTGTTTACACACTTTCTATCAATGTGGGATAGTGGCTGCAGCTGTTTGGTGCTCTTTTGACAATATGAACACGTCGACGTAGTTGGCGATTTAAGAAAAGCTCTTCAACAGTTCACGCACCTTTATTTTTATGAGAAATGAATACAATAATGCACGAGAACAAGTCTACAAAGAAAAATAACTTACTTAAATTTTCTATTTTCAATTGTTCTTGGTTGTACGTAGAACGTAAATTCTTTATTTTCAATTTTACTTCTCCTATGTCTCTACAAACTTTATGTTGTCGGACTTGGATCACCTCGTATTCATGGTTGAATTTTTAAAATAATACAAATACATTTAATATGCAAAATAACAACACACTACCACCGCACAGACTTCATACTCTCTTCAGAAAGTGTTTACATTGATCGAGTGGTCTGTCGAGTCGCTGTCCTCCGTGGACAGCCACTCTACTGTCCTGACTACTGAAGCAAGTACTGGCTCCAGTGCACTCCCCAGTTGTTTACACGAGGAGAGTAGCTCGCTTTGCTCTACTCGCTCCAGCTACTCTCCCGTCTACTCGACCAATGAAAGCCAGGCTTTAGGTCGGCCCAGATGAAAGTGTACGTGCTGAGTATAGTGTCATGATTTATTTGAGACGAACCTTGTTGTTTGTTTTGCGTCACCAAGGGCGAGGAGAAAGAATGTCGCTCCCAGAACTGAAGAATCTCTTTGTGAAATGCTGTGGGGTTGGCAGATGAGTCGCCTGTTCCTCTCGGATGGGCCGGCCCTTGCCACGCGGATCTCCGCGACCAGATTATGTCACAAACGCATGACGTCACATGTCGGTGGGAAAGTTGTTTGGCCTTTCGTCCAAACCCCTGATTCACAAACTCGCTTATAGCAGAGTTTCTTTCCTGGAAGTTGGAATATTTTCAAGAGGCTTGCCAACGGAACGCTTAACCTCAGCTGCTGTGAAGTGACTCAGTCTCTTTCCCCATCTCTGAAAAGTGTTTCAAAAGTGCGAAAACGCATGGCGACCAACATGTATTGGCACACTATGCTAATTGGACATCATCCATTGTCTAAGTGCTTATTCTAACAACACTTTTCGAGAGAGCAATTCTTCTCTCGTCTTCAGGTGAACAAATTTCTTTTTGGCGCTGATGGTTCGCCTGGAATTGTGTACCAATTTAGATCGTATTTTATTGAATTCTACACCGGAATGACTTACAGGGTTTTTGCTCGATTCCCGAACCACCGGCAAAAAAAGAAAGTGTTCACTGAAGACGAGAGAAGAGATGTTCTCCCGAAACGTAGTGATAGAATAAGCATAGATAATAGCACACACCCGGGCCACGCTATCTCTCCGCCCCCATTCACAGCTCAGAACAGTAATTTTGGCAAAATCCTGTTTTCCTGCTGGCCGCTTCGGGTGGAAGGGATTCTAAGGTTGCCGCTTGTTGCCCAAACAGGGCTGTTTAAACGCAAGTTTTTTCGTGCTTTGAGGTAGATCCCCACGTTCTGGATGTCTGCCAATTTTCGAAGGTGATGTTATCAGCACCACGCTCCGGCCGCAATTATCAGCCAGAATTGCACCAGATGACGATTCGTTAGAGGTTGGATGGACCCCCAGAGACAAGGCTGGAAAAATTCCGAAAGTATAGGTAAATACATTTCAACCGATATTTTTGGATACCGATCGGTATCAGCTCAGCCCTATAAGCACGAAGGAGGCCATACAAAAATCCTCGACGGCCCGGGATCATAGTTCGGAGAGCCTCCTGGCCTATGACGACGGACAAGGCTAACTTGACGCTGAAGCGAATTGTAGATGGGGCCCGTTAATTCGTGCAGCGATGATTTTTCGAGAGAAGTTAATTGAATAACGCATTGTGAAGGTCCTACGAGCGGCTGCGTCCATTCGGGAAGATGATAATGGCCGGGGAGGGGTCGTATTCAAATGCGACTCCTGACAATATGTTATTACCGGAGTTTACAGGCGGCGCGAGCGATGCTCCGCTGGGGATTGTATCGCTGGCGCCATCGCCTGTCAGATCTCCACGGGTGTGGGATTGAAATTAGTAGAGAGAGTGAAGGCGGCGGCCCGGTGGTTTTTGTGAGCGCCGATCGAACATATATTTGCCCCTGGATTTCCTTATGGGTAGCAACCGGTTCTCTACCGTCGCTTTCGAGATCTCAATTTCAGTTTGGTCCGGGACCGCTTTGTTTCTCCCCTGTTATGGGTTTTATGTAAATGTTAAACGTCTGCAGGAAGTTGTGGGCCCTTCACTGTGGGTATCAATCACCTCCAAGGTGCAGTTCCAAGTGTGAAAGCCCAGAATATGGTACATTTTAACGATTTTCAACTCCTCAAGAAATGCAGCGTGTATCATAATTAGCAACTTTTCAGGTTTATTGTTAAAAAGTTATCGGGAACGCAACAATGAGGTTTCTTGTGTAACAATGAGAAAATCTTGTAAACACGTTCATTGTGACGCTTGTGTAGAGTTAAACAAAATGGCTACTTTTACAGGTCCCCAGACCTTAACACCCCTAGGCTTCTGCATTTGGGGCTTTGTGAAAGACAAAGTCTATGCGCCACCTATGCCGCAGAATGTGGAACAGCTAAAGGAGAGAATAAGAAACGCCATTGCTTTGGTGGACGAAGAGTTTTTGGAAAAAAGTATGGCAAGAACTCGAATTTCGAAGGGATGTGTGTTGTATAACTGGTGCAAGACACATTGAACATTTGTAGCCGTTTGTAGACACTCATAGAAACTTGAAGTGTTACTGACTGATACATAACAACAAATATCATTGTTGTATTCCTCATAGTTTAGTCGAAATAAATTCTTAAAGTTGTTTACTCTATTATGATACACCCTGTATATGTCTGCTGCAGGAGAGACAGATGCACAAGTATGACGAACAGCCAGAGGTTTGAAAGTTGGGTGGATGATAATCTATTAACTGTGTAACAATAAAAAATTGTTACTGTTATTCGTAGTGCTCCATTGATCAATCACAACATTCCATACTGATTTTACACAGCTATTAAGTTATAATATTACCATACGGTGCATATATGAACAATGCAATCCTGTTTTTTCTGTGGTGACATTATGTGCTGGGATGTTGCGTTACTTCGGGTGTCATGTTGAAAGGCCACATTACCTAATGATAAGGCACAGTGCTGTAAATCGGATTGGTTTGGAAGTAAAGATGACATGATGAGATTACAATTGCTCCATGAAGAGGGCGGATGTAAGTGACGGGTCATTTGGGATCTCCTTATATGTCCATCCTCGGAGCAATATTCTCTCGTAACGCGCGATGGTGGTCATTTGGCAGAATGCGTATTGGGCAAGAACTGTTCTTTCGGTCTAAAGTGATCATTTCATCCGTCGTTTGCGTAACAGCGGTCACTATTTTTAGTGTTCCCTCGCCACCTGTTATATGTAAGG
Organism: Lepisma saccharinum; assembly: GCF_977018435.1. Classification (NCBI taxonomy): domain Eukaryota; kingdom Metazoa; phylum Arthropoda; class Insecta; order Zygentoma; family Lepismatidae; genus Lepisma; species Lepisma saccharinum. The sequence continues at coordinate 15,254,314 of NC_139257.1, forward strand.
CTGTCTTCACAAAGCACCAAAAGGCGTGCGGTTGTAGCTGCAGAGTTGTGGAAAACTGGAGGAAAATATCCACTCAACTACTCCATATTTAGCCGTGGCGATATTTCGCTCAATGTGGACTAGTGCTCCGAGGTATCCAGCCTAGCCTAATTATTTTAATATGCTTAAAGTTAAGGATTGTGCGGAGATAACAGTAATCTTGGTCTCGTTTCGAAATTCGAGAAGAGACGGCCTTTAAAAATCGCCGATGGCGCAGTGGTAGCGTCGTAGTCTTGTTATCAACCCGGTGGAGAGACACAGTGGTTCGGATCCCACTTTAAACTGTAGTCCCAGTTTCGATTAGCTTTACTGTTCATAGAGTGGAAAACACCAAATCAATCAACTTTAAAAATCGGGAGGCAACAGTTGTGTTAGCAATATATTCGAGACGAGGCTTAACATAACATCGGTGGCTTCTCCTATAACTTGACAGTTTAAAAACAAAACAAAAGCTGCAAATAGCTGTTGCGCAGCTCACACCACATTTCCCCACTCCATTCTCCGCAGTGACGTTGGTTCGCAGTGTTGCAACCTGGAGGGAGCGGAATGGTCTGAGGATTTTCAACGAAATTTGTATTCGCTTTTTCCTGGACTGTTTTCTACCTGTCGGAGTACAGAACTTCAGCTCACCTTTCGCCAACGACTCTTTTCATTCTTTTAATACTTGAACTCCCCGATGGCGCTGTGGTAGTGTCGTCGCCTTGTAATCAAGGAATCCCGGGTTCGATTCCCGGTGTAAGCACATAGTGGTTCGGATCCCACTTTAAACTGTACGTCCAGTCCCGGTTAGCCTTACTGTGCATAAAGTGGACTTAAAAGAACAAATCAATCCAATCCAGTTATTTTAAAACTTGAGAAACCATCCATTTAGATACTCCCGTGGCGGCGCTTGTGGACTCGACAATATTATACTTAAGTTTATGTAACTCCTTCTGATTTCGCAGATATGTTGCAACATTGTAAACAATTTATCTGGCCTGTCCTCTAAGGTGTTTTCCAGAGCAGATTGTGGATTTCGTTGGACCCGGCATGATTTGATTTTTGCATTTAAAAAATATGCAGCCAAGAGTAAAGAACAAGAACATTTCAGTGCTTTACAAAAGAAACAGGCAAGCGTGTTATCAGATTGCCTTCTCGTAGTGATTGTTGTACGATAAACAAAATAATCCCCACCCCTCTCGGCTTTAAAAAAACAGACCACTGCTCGATGTCGCATTCAGAAAATGAAGTCATTCGCCCAGTAGTTTCTCTTCGTTATAAACGTTAACGCGCATGCGTAATACTACAGTTTACGATCCGCGCACCGCATGCATTTTCAAAGACCGGATTAAATCAAATGAACCACTGATAAACTGATATGTGCCAGCACCGGCAATCTACACAGTAAAAATAGTTTGTCATATTTGTTTTAGCTTAATTTTGTTGAGTTGGCACCACTCGTAGTCTCAAGGCCAGACCAGTACGTAGAAGAGTGGTGGGGAGGATGACGTAATAGGAAGTGCTCCACAGCGATCTGCGCATATCGGGACTTAGCTTGTCAGGCTATACCTTGATATCGCCAGCACCAGAAAACAACGGGGATTAATGGCACAGCTGCACGCGTGGTACTACACGAGAAGGACCATCGACGGCCTGACATCCCCTCGACAAATAGACAGTCGGACCGAACCCCTTGTGCCTTATGTAATGAAAAACAGGCCATAGACCCAAGCCATAAATTTTAGCTGTGTCAAGGAGGAAGTTGTTTTGAAGCAGCTCAAGAGCCAGCGATTAGATGAGAATACGCAAATCCGAACGAAATTACTCTTGATGTTGGCGATTCCATTTCTTTGAGTTTCCAGCACTATCTGGACCAGAGCGGTCGCCAGTTTGATAACAGACATTGACATGGAAAAATTATTCATGTCTTCAGATTATTTTAAATTTTGAAAATGACCTGTGTCTTAGTAAACACCGATGTTATTCAAAGTGGTACATTTTTGGCACCCCTCGTATAATGAAAAAAATCAACTATTTTGTTCGCTATTTACATTTTTAACCAGTTTGGAATTAGTTTGATACTTTATAAATATCTGATAGGTGTGTGTGTCTGTAATAGTTCTTGTCTCCTTAAACCTGTTTACCGCTCCACCCGAATGAATATTCAGTGTCTACCAGTCAAGAATGCCAAGAAAAAGTCAAGTAATCAACAGGTAAGTCCAGAAAAAGTCAAGAAATTATGCTTGGGGACAAGAATTTTTGCTATCTTTTTACAGTATATTGAATGTACGTATATTGTTACATACCTGTACTGGGATTTGATAAAATTGAATATTTGGAAATCTAAAAGTGAGTTGTGGTTAAGATTTGTTCTCTTTGTTTCTTAAGAATCACATTCTTGTATGCTTCTTGTAAAAATATAAAATAAAGTAATGTGGCCATTCCCCATCCAGGATGATGTCTGAACCATAATTTTTTACATGCATTAATAATAATTACAATAATAATAAATAATTAAACTCTTGTTAAAGCACAGCTTCAGTTTTCATCTTAACTAGTCTTGAGGTAGGGGTTTTTCATTGAATAAAAATACCTATTTACTTTATTTCCAACTATAACTAAGTAGGGGACGATTAAATAAATGTTAAGAAAAAGAAGGAAAGGTCAAGAAAAAGTCAAGAATTTTGGATTTGTTATTTTGGTAGACGCCCTGATATTGTACTGAATGCTCCGAGGATGTTTCTAGTTTTGTTGATGTGGTGGTTGCAAATAACCTATACGCTAACGCACCAAGAATTTTTAACATCAATCCAACCCTGGCCGCTGTAGGAAGATTTCTTAATTGGTAAATACCAAGATCGACCGTTCTTCAAAATTTCCTTTGGCGCACTCTTTTCACCCAGCAGCGTTCCTTCGGAACTTCACCGAAGTTTGTTTCCTCACATTCGCAAGGGTGGCATCTGGGAGCTGTCTGATTTGCCGGAACCGGAAGTTTAGGGTCCTAAGCTGCATGTGCGTGCGGGGGGACGGAGGGAGGGGGTGTTTGTATTCTTGGCACGGAGGCTGGTCCAGCGACGTCTTCCCATGTTGCGTGCCCTCGCTTGTTTATGTGCGTCGAGGGCTCCTCCCGATATCCTCTTTTTCATGGCTTCTACGTGATTTCCTGCAACATTATGACCTCTCGATTACTGTACACTGGGTGTCGTTTGTTGCATATTGTGAAATTCATAGCGTGCGCTGTCTTTGAAGGTTGTGTTATAAGAGAGACAGGTCTGCATGCGGTCCTTATGATGTACTTTTCAGATATTCCCACTGAAGCGCTACTTGCGCGTGCAATAAACCACAGAGAAAATAAACACCATGCAATGCAATATCCTCACATATCTTCTACGCTCTTTAAAATTGTTTTTCCCATCTGCTTGTAGAAGGTTAGATGGGCCAGTGACACGGAAAACGAAATCTATAATAATACGTCGAAACCATAGGTCAGTATTCTGTCAAGTTCAACTTTTGCGAATTGGCTATCTGTTGTCAAGAAATAGTCTAACCAGTCTTAACATGGTGCAGCTCAATCCTTAGCTGAAGACAGACCTCCAGCTTCGTGTGAGAGCTTTCTTGTCAATTTCTCCCCGACTTAGCGCAACGAAGTAGAAACAGTCCTTAGTATCCTTCCAGAAGTTCATTCAACCACCAATTAGAATTAAGGAGCGGACGAGATGTTCAACTGTTTATTTTGAGTAGCTAGTTTTTTTACACCCAACATGGTTGAGCGATATTTTTTCATTGATTGGGTGGTTTGCTAATTATGATTGTTCTATGTAAATAGTCCACGTATCTAAATTTCTACTATCTGTAGTGTTGTGATTTGAAATGTTTTTTTTAAAATTACTAATTGTAAATACGTCATGGCATTTTCACAATAAGGATTTTGTGACTAAAGAGATTTTAATGTAATGTAAATAGGATAAACCATAATGTGAACACTGCAGTTTTTGTAGTGTTGGGAATACTCGTATGAAATTTATTCGGTTAGTTTGTATTGCGGAGTTGTTTCAAAACCGTACGGAGAAGGGATAAATTAAAAGATGTAACCCTTGCGTAATACGGGTAATCCAACTATGTACCAGCGTGTCCGAAATTCTTTCTCAATTTCTCTTTCTTCAATAGTTACCGTCAAACGGGTAACTTCGTCATGAGACTGATAGATGTCAGTAGGAGTCACATGCTGGTGGAACGAAGGGAGTGTGAAGCCACACACGTGCAGTTGTGGAGGGAGGAAGTGTGTTGTGTGCAAGTGCATTGTGCTTTGGCGCTGTTTGCAGCATTTTCTGGGGCACGATGACAAGGACATATAAGAAGGTAGTTGGTGGTCGGAAATATCAGAACTATACCTCCGATCAGGTGCAGGAGGCTTTACGACTGATCGGCAAGGGGAAAACGGTCGCTGAAGCGTGACGAACTTACCTCTTCAAGGGGGTAATTTTGACCTGCTAGGAACGTAAGCAGAGATGACGAAGTTACCCCATTTGCTGAGGTAATTTCGTCACGAAAATGCTGACGTATTTACCCCCCTAATATTTTGGAATTTATTTGGTATTCCTTCAGTACATTTATAAAAGACAAAGTGTTCCTCGCGTATAATTTTCGTGTTGTCACTCGCCACGGATTTTGCAGAACACATTAGAACCGTGTTTTTGCCATCGATATTACCACAGATAAATCTTTATCTGTGGTATTACTAAGTATGCTATTTGAAGGGGCTTGACATGCCCCTCCTACTGCGTTACTGGCCTGAGGATGCAAAAATATCCATGGAAGTCCTCAATTGTAATCAATGAAATAAGAACAGTGCAGGATTGGTTTAACTTACAGAGATCTTAAAACAGTATAGAGTTTTGGATTGCTCGTAGATGAGTTATTACCCACTGGATCAGTAAGAATTCACAGATCCGTCGTAAGTTCAATCCCGACATCTTCCAAAAATAGGTATAAGAAAGGTCACCTGAAGACGAGAGAAGAGACGTTTTCGTGGTGTAGGTAGACAGTGGATAATGCCCAATTTAAGGAACCATTCTCATTGAACTTCATAATCCGTTGCTCGGTTTTCTTTACAATCAAATACTGCGTGATAGAGTAACGAAACCAATTATATTCGTGCTTCCCCTGATGTTTCATCGTAGCGCATGCACATGAATTCCGACATAGTGTCAGAGTGGATGTCAGCTGTCGTGAAGAGTTTTGTAATTCAAGGTGGCATGATGTATCGTTAACCTTGGTTGCAAATATAGATCAGCGACTATTGGTAGTCTCCGCAGATGTTTTCTTTTATCTTCACGTTATCTGAAACTTTTCAATCACATCTGTCATTACTTGATTATTTCCGTTGCGCTAGCATAACAAATTGCAACATGTTGGCATTTGAGTTTAGATAAGTTTTCAAACGAATGGTCTCTTTCCAAGTACTCTGACAACCTTTATTTAATCTTATCTTTCTGAAAAACAAGATACTTATTGTGTTGCAGCGTCCTCTCATGTTGGTAATGTTTCTAACCCAAGTTCTCTATTATGTCCACTGTTTCTAACTTAGATCTCTCTTATGTCTATCACCGAAGAGGTACGAAATGCTGTCGCAAAGATGAGATTCTCATGCATTACATTCGATAGATGTCAAAATATACATATCCTAAAGTCTGTGGACTATGGCAGCCGAAATACAGGTCCTCAAATGTTGAATATAAGGAACACATGGGTAGTCGCACAGTATGAGGACGAATTGAAGGGGTTTTAATGACAATGTACGTGATTTTTTACTTGAATAAAGCTTTGGAAGTCAACTAGGAATGCATGCTTCACACACAAACAGTTTTCTCTTTCACTTTTGTAAACAATACTCCAGTGGAGTTTGAAATGAGCCAGGGTAATCTTTGAAAGAGCCAACTTGAAGAAAGCAAATGGAATATATTTCTGAATCAGGCATCCAATAGTTGGAGAAGTACAACGAGTCGAAGGCGAAGGAAATTCTGTATAATATACATGAACTTCCTATCATTGTGCTTTACCATTCTTGATCCGGCTGATGAAGAAAACGTCAACATCCTTAAAAACTGCAATGTAAAATTCCTCATTATCGTTTAATGTTCAAACAAATGTATTCCTTCTGCGAGAATCTCAGACTTACAAATTTTACTAATTTTCTTGGGCATCTATATCTGTAACCGTTATTTAGATGTAAAGAATGTATTTTTAATCCTCTTAAGCAGTGATTTATCCATAACCCCCCCCCCCCCATCTGCAACATCTCAGAAGATTTTTACCAAAGCCCACTTTTATGCTAATTTTGGCTATACATTTACCTTGGCCCCCATAAAAACGACATTACACCTCGATATGGAAAATTTCTTGATAAACTCCCTTCTGCAGCTTTTGTTTACAATATTTTATCGGTACCTTCGATGGTTTCTGATATAAGGCCGAAGAAATAAAAAAAATGGCCACCATTTTCCAAGCGCACAAGTGTTCATTTTTGACACATCGTTACGGGACACACCCGTCTACCCTTAAGCCCCTGCTGGGCCCTTGGGTAATGCTAGGGCAGCTGTTTTCGATTTTTCCTCCTTTCGAAAGAAAACTGTTTTGATATTCCAAAATGTGAAAAATTACATGTGTTTAGAATTCCTTCTAGAACAGTGGCTATCAAACTGTGGTACGTGTACCCCCAGGGCTACATGAACTGCTTGATGGGGGCACGCAATCAGTTCGGAGAGTGGTTTTTCATCCATGGAAGAAAACCTAAGAAAAGAAACAAGTTCCGAAATAGACTAAATTTGGAGCCAAATCACCGCTTGAAAGTTTCAAGTTCACAATCAGACATCAAGAAACTGTGTCAGGCTATGCAGGCACATCCTTCTCACTAGAAACTAAGGATTTACAATAAACACTCCAAAATTGTGCTTGACAGTTTGTTTACTAACTGATTTTTGTTCAATAACTGTGGAAAAAATAGTTGAAAATTAAAGTTTTTAATATACTTCTTAGCATACATGTGCTTCACATTTTTAATTTTGTAACTAATCATTAAGATTGTAAGCGTAGGTACACCCAATAAAATAATAATATTGAGAAACCTGACATCCTGACTATGATAGTTAAGCAACATTTTTCTTACAGTTTCTGTGCAATGAAATATGATATGAAACTTCACACTGTTGATTAATCCTTAAGTGTGGATGGCGTATCTATAAAATCATCAATGGAAAATTAAGATCTGAATTTCTACTTACATAATTCAACTTCAGAGTTCCCTCTCGATCGACGCGAGACACTCAATTGTTCGACAACTCTACCGCTAGGCTTTCCCTTACACAGCGCTCTCTGTTCCACAGGCTGCCCCAGTTCTATAATAAACTACCCACAAACATTGACATTTTTGCCCCTGAAAGTATTTTCCGATCTTCTCTAAGAACGAATATGTAAATCTTTTGTTTGTTTCCTTGTTTATGTCTTATCATGTTTATATTTACATTTTTTATTTTTACCTAAAACCATCTTGACTCGTTCTTGTTGATTTATTAGAGTTTTCAGTGTAAAATGGCCTTATCTGAAACTTGGAAAAATAAATAAACGTAGGATTCTAATGTTTATTTGTTTACCATCTTTCCACATACAGCCCGAATTCCATTTTGCTCTATTGCAGATACACCACGCCTCCAACATATCAATCAGGCAGCCCCCCTAAAAAAAATCCTCAAAAACCACTATTCGGAGAAAACCTATGGGGGGTACATTAGACGTTAGTACAGTGAGAAAGAGAGTTTGAGAGCCGCTGTTCTAGAGCATTCACGTGAATCTCGGCGCGTTAGCTTTCCCTGTTATCTAGATATTATCAATACTTTAATAAGCTTACATAGCCACGAAACTGTCGAGAATATCTAGCAGCACCCAAAGGTAAATTAAGATAATTTTTCCCAGATAGGGCTAAATTTTGTCCATGGATGTAGTCCTCCCACCATGGTTTCACTTCTTATCTTGTCGTTTCTTCCTCCACCTGCCTTCCTCACGAAGATATACATGAGATTGAACCTTCATATTAGCCAACTACAACGCGTGAAACATCCATCCACAGGTAATATAATCTCCTCCCTCCGATGTAACAAGTCTCCATCTGTTTAGTCAGGTGTCAGCGTTGAAGTAAGGAGCGTTTGGGAGGGTGGGAAAGAAACCTCGGGCGTTTCTGCTTTACTTGACATGGATTTTTTTCGTGGCCCTCGCGAGGAAGCTAATAATCTCGAGACCAGATGGTTCTGTTGAGGTCGGAGCAGAGAGACATCTGTTGCGCTATTCAAATGATGTCGCAAGCAGTCGACGTTCCCCGTAGTTACAGATTTTCCTAACTTAATTGTGGCCAGAAAATGAAGTGTGTACATAGTATGTGTTTGTTTTCTTGAGATGAGAACCACTGCTCTAACCAGGGTTCTTAAAGGTCCAGGAATTTTAAATAAATTCAATTCCGGTCCAGGAGAGAAAGCAAAATTCGGTCCAGGAACCTTTTTTCCACGATCAGTTTAAATACGGTCCAGGAACCTTTGTGAGGACATTTTTTTGTTTGGGGTTTGTCTCACCGCACCTCACCAGTTACGTCCCAAAAAAATCCACCTCACCAGCTAAAGGGTTAAGGAACTCCCAAGAAATGTACGATGTTATTGTTACGTCAGTGATGTAAACCTTGTAACCAGATACCCCCAAGAGTTCTCTTCGCGTTGTTTTTGCCTCTGCAGGGTTTGTTTCTTCTAATTGGTGGCAGGAAGGAAGTGGTAATGTGATATGGTGGCATTTGATAGCTTTGGAATAAAATTAGACGGGGCGAGCAGTTGAGGAAGTGGCTTGTGTGAGCGTGGGCGGCCTCTCAAGAAAACCTCTGATTTTAATTTCATATCAACGAAGCGAGCATTGATCTTGAGCGTCCCAGCGCGTGGCAGCAGATATTCATTGGGATATGGGGTGCATCATTAATTTTAAGCGTGTTACAACGAAAATATCTTTAACAGGAACATCACATGTGCACCTATTTTGAGTCTCCCCTCAGGGCAGTAACAGCTGAAGGGTTCCAGGAGTGTATAACCTACGTTTCCTTAAATAGATGGATATGCGAGAATGTAAGAAATATAGAAGCTGTAAGTTCTTTTATTGTCACATTAAAATCGTGGATTTGCTCCTGTGTTTTTGTGTGCCCGGCGTTGCCCGGGTATTTATTTATCCTCTATTTATCTTCTATTAGACAGGAATATAATGAATTCTAACTATAGTGTAAAATGAACTTGGAAGTTGAACGGTATCGGGAGTGTCACTATTCATCTCAGCGGCCCCGAACACTATGTATTCCACACTCATATCGGTCGTTTTACATGTCACCCCCTTCCCACCCCCACCGCTAGGCTAGCCAGGGGTGTCTTGGAGTTGAAGGGCATTGGGAGTGTCACTATTCATCTTAGCGACCCGGACAACTATGGATTCCACACTAATATCGGTTGTTTTAGATTATTTTTACGTCACCCCTTCCCACCCCCACCCGTAGGGTGCCAGGGGTGTCTTGGAGTTGAACAGCATTGGGAGAGTCACTATTCATCTCAGCGGCCCCGAAAACTATTATTCCACACTCATATCGGTCGTTTTATATGTCAATCCCTCCCCCCCCCCCTAGGGGTGCCAGGGGTGGCGTGTCTTGGAGTTGAATGGCATTGGGAGTGTCACTATTCATCTTAGCGACCCCGAAATCTATGGATTCTACACTAATATCGGTCGTTTTATATGTCACCCCCCTTCCCACCCCCACCGCTAGGCCAGCCAGGGGTGTCTTGGAGTTGAAGGGCATTGGGAGTGTCACTATTCATCTTAGCGACCCCGACAACTATGGATTCCACACTAATATCGTTCGTTTTCGATTATTTTTACATGTCACCCCCTTCCCACCCTCACCCGTAGGGGTGCCAGGGGTGTCTTGGAGTTGAACGACATTGGAAGCGTCACTATTCATCTTAGCGACCCCGAAAACTATAGATTCCACACTAAAATATGTCGTTTTCGATTATTTTTACATGCCACTCCTTCCCACCTCCACCCCAAGGGGTGTCTTACCCCCACAGTATTTATTTCCAGATTGAAGTGATACGTGTACCAAGTTTGGTTGAAATCGCTCCAGGCGTTCGAGAGTTATGCCGGAACAAACAGATACATATATACTCGCACACATCCATTTATATATATATAGAGAGAGAGATTATAAGCTTTTACAGTTTTTTTTAATACAATATATATTTGGAAGGTTTCCGATTATTGTGACAATAAGCACGCTACGACGCCAGGTGTCTCTGGTTCGAATCTCGGTCTGGACATGGGTATTCTTTGTGAGTCTCCCTTCATCAATTTAATCTCATCATAGCCCATCCTCATCGTCGCGATTACAAAAAAGTGACAGAAGAGCAACGTTAAATAATAAAATATTCTGACACTAAGTCTCAATCTAGGGTTAAGAACATTCTTTTGTGGGGAGGGACTGAGGGTGGAAATTTTAGATTTGATCATTATTCTATTTTTGAAAGTGTGGTTAATAATTACTGTGGAGCCGAACCACGGGAATATGCTTCTGTCAGGAATCAAAACATTAGAGGATACATTTTTTGAGCAGAGCCGCTCCGGTGGCATAGTGGTAATGTCCTCGCGTTGTAGTCAAGGGGTCCCGGGACGCACATAGTGAGTCGGATCTCACTTTAAATTGTAATAGTCTCAATTAAACTGGCTGTGCATGAAGTGGACTTAAAAACTTAAAACATTTTTTGAAAACTTTGAGAAGTAGTCATGAGTTTTTTCGCAGATTTTTCTCCCGAGATACATCACTTTCTCCACAGTTGCGAACGCAATCCTCTCAAAGTGTCGTGCTTGCATTGCCTCCCACCTGCCTCGCAATGAGCGCCGTCTCCTCTCAACAAACCGGGAGACCACTTTCGTGGAATGAAGTTGCAGATCCCTCAAGAGCAGACCATGTGGAAGGCTCGAGTTGGGCCAATAAAGGCGAGCCTTGTTTGCGAGCGAAGATGTGGGAGTTGGAAATTGATTGGACCGGAAATCTTGGTGCCAAACCGGCGTGAAGAACGCAACAAAGGAAATATTGTATTGACGGCTGGAATCGCTCGATATGAAGCTGATCAAACAAGAGAAGCAGTTTTCCCGGTCTTCTGTGTCCAACACTGTGAACGAACGTCTACCATGGAACTATAAACATCTGCGTCTTGATGCTGATGAGGATAGTGCAAACATTGAAATTAAATGTCTTCTCTCTCTTTCTCTGTTTGTTCAGTCCAACAGTTCTTAAGAAGAATTCTAAAAAGAAAGTTTCTATGTACGAAATTAATGATCGAGTAAAACACTGGGAATCAACAGGGTACTTCAGTATTATACGGACTACCGCATTGCATTGCTCAAGTGATTTATTGCTTTGTGTAATCGACATTCATTATGACAAGTACCTAACCTAACCTAATCAAATCAAATACAGTGTTCCTATTATGTCCATAAGTGTTTCTTTTGCTTCCCCAGAAAACAGGTAGTCTGTATGATACTTAGGTACCCTCCGTGTCCTCCCGTTTCGCCTTATTGCGTTTTCACCACCCTCAATAGAATTTCAAATGATTTGTGACAAACTTTCTATAAGGCTAAACGGGACATCCCATTTCGCACCTACAAAAAATTTCCCACCTGGGAATTTTATCGACTTGAAGGGTAATTCATAGGGGCATGCATATTTCGTTTTTGACGAAAAAACGAAATTTGAAAAAAAAAAACACATTGTAGTGTTAATTTTTCATGTTTTAAAAGGTGTGAGATGCATTTTGTGACCATGTTTTGTCACGAAATAATGCGAAATGAACTGCAAATTAACACTTAAACACGAAATTTAGGGTTTATTCACCGACGCGACACCTTCTGAGGTCTGAATTATCCTGAGAGTTAAGCAATTACCGAAAAATAGATTAATTCTGCTGTTAATATTGGAGAAGCAAAAATGGACTCCTTTACACAGAAATAAACTTCATACTCTGTTAACAACATAAATGTGCTATTAGAAGTGAAATGTTAATTCTGTGGAATAAGTGTAGTTTTTAAATCAAATTTAGGATTATATTCACAATTTTAAAACTAAAATGTATTTTTATATACCACTTTTCATCCAATTTTTCACCGCTATAACACCGATATTTTATTTTATTTACCGCTTTTGAACCCGAAATTGACTCCGTTTTTGTACCGAAATTTTGCTTTTTTATTTGCCAAAAATATGTGCCTCTAGTAATTCATAATGGGAGCTCCCATTGTCCTGTCGGTTAGGTTAGGTTAATAATACATTAATAATAATGACCCTTGATGTCGATATTATTCCCTGGTGGGAAATTTTTTGTGTGTAAGGCGAAATGGGATGTCTCGTTTCGCCTTAGAAAGTTAGTGTCACATAAATCACGCGAATTTGTATTGGGGGAGGTGAAAACGCAATAAATGACGAAACGGGCCGTAACCGTACCCTCAACAGTGCCTTACAGATGTTAACATCTGAAAACTATTTTGGAACTGTTAATCTGTTAACGCTTTAAGTGTGGATGCCGTATACGCAACCGTAATGTGCTTTTGCAGTGCGAAAGGTGCTTTGTGTTCGCTTTGACTAGATTCGGCTGCGGCCCCATACACGCCCAGACGTTGAAAATATAACAATCACGTTAGATGAGATTATGCTAGCTGCAGGAAAAGCAAGAGGAGTAGAAGAAAAGGAAGAAGATGATGATGAAAATAGAATGTAAGTTAGACGCAAGAAACGTCTGCAGTTGTGCGGTGTAGTTCGTGCATAATAGAATACCTGAAATATGACTCGAAAACCAAATTTGTGTGATGCGATTATTGAGTTCCACTTGTTTGAAGTTTCGCTTTAAGTCCACTTTATGCGCACATATCGAGACTGGACCTACAGATTAAAGTGGTATCCACACGACTGTGCAATGTGCCTCCACTGGGCATGGAGCCAGGGACCCCTTGATTACAAGGCGATGACGTTACCACTACGTTATTGGGAGCCGAGTTGCACTTGTTCTTGACCTCTGAAAGCAGTGAAAGTCAATCTGATTCGATAAAAAAAGGAGTGATGAAAGGAAATTTTGCTACAAAAAAAACCCATCATTTTCCAGTGGTGACATATATGTCTCTGTAGTCCAAAGAATCACGCTTACATTCTAAACTCTTAATTGCTTACAGCTCCTCCTAGGGCTTCTGTGTGGATTGCTTTCGCAATTTGCTGCATACGGTTTGAACCACCTTAGATATACATTTTCAATGCATCAACTACTTACTCAAGTCTCCTCCCGGCTTTCCCTCCCGAGTCAGTGTTGCCAACTTAGCTCTCTTGGAGCCAGATATGACTCTTTCGTGCACTCGTTTGCCTGTGAACCGGGACTTTTGCCATGATTATACATTTTGCACATGACGTGATATTGTTATATTGGCTGCGTCGCCCCATTCCCTCTTATATCCCCAGCTACTTTTTTTTTATAACGCCGTGTTGACGTGAAATTGGCATAATATTGTTATAAGGGAATCCTTTATTTTTGATTTCGTACGACCATGAGATGTCATCAATTTAGAGTTAATGGTAATAGCAGCGCCCCACCCCTTTGACAACTAACATTACTCTAGGAAGCACTTCGTAAATCTAGCTCCTTGAAAGTCAGTTTTAAGTCCATTTAAGGTGAAATTTAGCTCTTTTATGCGCCCCAGGTTTGGCAACACCGCCAGGAGGAGGCAAGGAGAAATGCATTGGGCATATGGGAGTATTTTTTTTATTTATTATCTTGGGAATATCAAACTTCCGATGGAATAGAAAATGATATCAACGGGAAGAGGGCAGTTTGAAGAAGTGATTGACGAGCAGAAAAGTCGAAACTCCCATTTGATTAGCCATAACTTGATGATGAAGTTGAAGGAATGCATGGGATTCCGAAAATTGTTATTACTCATATTTTTTACAGGTCGTATCTAGCTTAATGTTCAACTTTGAAAAACGCTTCGACCTGCCACATGTGGAGAAATTCATACCCTCTTGTACCCCCACGTTTTTCTTCAGTAGCATTGCTCATTCCGACGATATTCCAATAAATGCACACATGGTGCGTAACTGCATCTCCTCGCCTTAAGTAAATACGATATTTGAGGCACTCTACAGTGTACGAACTTAATTTATAGTTTTTGAACGTGTCGCTGGAGAATTTTACCAATCGAACGAACGCAGGCCTGTGCGGTCTGCCATGCCGATACGGTGTGCAAGATTACTGTTGATTGGCTCGTTCCCAAGCGATGTGCATCACTTATTACTTGGGTCTGAAATCTCCCTAAGAATCCCACATTGCTAGAGCAGCGACTGAAACACCCATTCCACTTGTAACTGTATGTTTCTAAAAGCCAGGTCAACTTGCTTCAAAATCGGAACATTTCTTACGTGGAACCTTTTTTGTTAAGTGCTCGTTTTAACACTTTTTCTTTTCCTAACGAATTCTTATTCCAATGGAAGGTTCAATGCTTCAAGTTCTAATTATAATAACCAAGTAGCAAATTTAGTCTTCGTGGTTTCTTTGATTGTGCTAATTGGAATGTGTTTTTCCATTGTGCTGCCATCTGTCGTTCAATTTGTAATTATGCTTTCTGTTTGTGGAGGTAGGCTGTGACTTGCACGTTCTCTATGCCAACGCGTGGAGAGCTGGACTGGCCATCGATGGTCCCAGGCTCGAGTCTTGGCGTGGAGTATCCTTTTTGGATGACCCTTTATCAGTTTCATTGTTCATAGTCATCGTTGCGAATAGACTAAAGAAGTTAAAAGAAGTAAGAAAATTACAAGTGTATTCTCTACATGGTCTTGTGCTGTCATAGTCCCTATAGCACAAATCTAGACAACAACGAAGATACTGTTGCTGAGAACGTCTAAACAGATTTAACTTAACAGAACTTAGAACATCAACTAGGGGCATCGGCAGGAGTTCTTCTGGAGGGGACATTCTGCCCCCCTTCAGTTTATCATCTTCCTTTAGGCTGACATTCATTTTCCAGGGCCGTCCTCCGTGCCGGAGTGGACGCCAGAGGTCCCAGGTTCGGATCCCGGCCTGAGCATATGTTTTCTTTGTGAATCTCCCGTCATCAATTTCATCAAATTGTCAGTTATCCTCATCTTCACGAGTAGCCAAATGTGGCAGAATGCGACATAAAATAAACCAAATCCATCAATAGTTTTCCAGGGGGGCAAAGGCTGCTTGCTCCCCTCCGGACTCCCTTGATACTAACACGCTTTTCTGCTACAGAGACTGCTCCTCGGGGGTTATTGTTGAGACAGACACGGGTATAGGAAAATGAGTCTGGTGCGGGCCACACTCAGCTTGCAACAAACGCCAAAACTATAGCCGCGACGTTATAGCGTCCTGCGCGGAGACCCTCTGTTGCCGCATTTACCTACGAAGGAACACGCGGTCAAACAACCAATGAGGCCTGCTGTTTGGGCAAGAATCGGCAACCTTAAGAATCCTCCCCTCCTCAAAGCGGCCAGCATGGAAACAGAATTTTGTCAAAATAACCGTTCTCCGCTGTGATTGGACACTTGTTGGTACGGCGGCATGAGAGTAAATGCTAAGAGTTCTCTAAACCTGGTCCTTCTCACATAACAATTCCGATTAGGTCTGATAGTGCACATGTGGTTAGGCTAAAGGGAGGGGGGGGGGGGTAGAGTTCTTAGCATTTAGTTTTTTCGTTTGTTCCAAGCTCGGTGTGCCCTGCACCAGCCAGACCCGTACGATAGTGGCGTAAGACAGCATAAATATATTTCTAGTTATGACATTCGGTGAGGTATCGATAGCTTGACACGACTTCCACATTAGTACTCTGGAGCGACAGTTGGTAAGATTTCAGACTTGAAATCACCAATACTTCAGGTATCGCAAGAAGACGTCACGGGCACCAGTTATCGTCCTGGAGTTATTTCTCAAGGGAGCTTTTAGTGCCGTCCATCCATCATCCGCAACGTGGTTGCATTTCACCCTGATAACTGGGCCACGTGCGTGCTCCGCGGATGTTACAATTTTTCAGAAAGTGAGTTTGTTTCCCACCGCGCTGGGCGTGCCCCGTGTCTTTTCTCACGGGGGCTGTTGTAGGAAGTTATGAGGGAACTGTTCCATTATGTGGATGCATCGGGGCAAGGCCGCGGTTCTGCCACTCAAGGTCGCTTCGTGCGTTTCGCATGGCTGTCAACACTTTAAGCGTTAAATTATCCTCTCTTTAAACGACTGGCGTAATAATTGAGTTCAGATTTCATAATGATTAAGGAAAGGAGTTATGAAGTGGACTTTCACTAAGCATAATACAGATTGAATACACATTTACAAGATTTCTGCGTTCTACGAGGGATCAGTGTTGCCACATGAAGGAAAATTTCCCTTTTGCAGTGAAATTCGGACCGAATTTTTAGTCAAAAGGGAATTTTGATGAAAAATAACACAATTTCAGGGAAATTTTAAGACAACTGACTACACTATTACAGTTTATGTTAATTTCCAATTTCATATTCATATTTTAATATTTTTTTCTGTGCCTCCTCATTCGATCCTTTGAATATAAACCTGTATCTATTTCTGTTAAATTTATTGTACGTACGTCGCTTTTATGAATCTTCGGATAATAGTAACGATGAGGATTAACGATTTAATGGTTGGTGACCAGGATTCAAATCTGGGAGTTCTGGAAAAAAGCGATGAAGCTGACATGTATGTGAAAGATTTGTTTTAATATACAGTATTTTATTTATTCGAAATTGACCAACGTAAATACTACTGCTACCTTCACCAGCACTAATAATAATAATAATTGCAGCTGGTGCTGCTACAAGTTTTTTTTATTATTGTTATTATTTGATATTTTAGGTGAAGGGAAAAATTAGTCCGAAAAGGGAAATTTTGACTCTTGGAAAGGGAAATTGTGCCCTCATATTGTGGCAACACTGCGAGGGAGATTCAGTCGTATGAAAACCTTAGAAGTCCCTACACAATTTACAGGACAGACTGTAAACAGCTTAAATTTATATGAGGTACGACTATTATTTACGAAACGACATCAAGGCTGCAACACTGAGCAAGTGAGCTTCACAACACCATTTTTGTCCTTTTAAAGAGGCCGCCTCCTGCTTACACATGCACAAACGAAGAGCAGTGCTTTCTTGCCCTCTGGAAGCCTAAGACTTAGACATTCTACGGCAAATGAAAATTCAATGTCTTTCTGCATGCTTACCACACCAGCACGTTTACAAATAGAGGAAGCAGGGTTCCTACGCGTCCTGGAAAACCTGGAATTTTAAAATATTCCTTCCAGGCGAGGTAATGTTATGAAATTTCACATTTTTCCAAGCTGTACCTGGAATTTTGAAAGGTTGTCCTGGAAATTCCTTTTCCCCGTTTTATTTGTATGAATTAAAGTAAGTTTTCATTTAAAACAGGTCAGTGTCATGACTGTCGTTTATTTACCTATGTCACGTTGCTGTCTACTGTAGTCATTTTTAAGTTTTTGTATTATTTTGTATCGCTCAGAGGTAGAAAATATGATGATAATAATAATGGTTTAAAAAAAAAGGGTTTGCTATCCTAAATATTCCAAGTTTTCTAAAGATATTATTCTTGTTTATTTGTAATACAAAATGGTATTTTTTTATAAACTTATATATACTTGTGTTTATTTTTTCTACTTTTGTATTTTTTGTATTATTGTAAAAATTAAATAACCTTCATTATACTAAGAAATGAAATGTGTGGAAAGGAGCAGGTGTTGGGGAGTTGGGAGCCTGCATTAAGAAAACGTAAAACTTTTTGTTTTAATAAAATAAAATATGTAATGATGTGTATTTTGCCATGGTTGCTTTGTACACTTGTCCTGGAGCAATTGTAGAAAATCCTTGAAAAGTCCTGGAAATATCATGGAAAAAATTGCATGATTTTGTGTAGGAACCCTGGGAAGGTGCCTCCCCGATGGCGCAGTGGCAGCGTCGTCGCCTTGTAATCAAGGGGCCCCGGGATCGGTACTCGGTGGAGGCACATAGTGGTTCGGATCACACTTTAAACTGTAGATCCAGTCCCGATTAGCCTTACTGTGCATAAAGTTGTACTTAAAACGCCAAATCAATCAACAAATAGAGAAAGTTCGACAATGACCTCAGTCCGCACGCAGATGGGTGGAAATGCCATCGCGGTGGCTCATAAGTGGCTGCACATAGATTCCAAACATTCTTCTTCTTGAGACTTAAAAATATATGTGGATCAGCAATGGGTCTATGCTAAAATGCAGTAAACTTGTGCAACTTTACGTGCAAAAACCTACTAGATAAGAAACAAAAAAAGAAATGAAGGTTTTCATTTGACGTCCCTCGTAGATTGAATAGACATGGCATATACAATATTTATAAGGTTCGTGTTTTATAGGATTTGAATAATTTTTTTCCAAGGCGATGTGTGCTGATGGCACTGTAGAGTAACGTAATGTCATGCATGTAATGCAATAGTAAATGAAATATGGGCTTCGTATTGAACATTTTGCAACAGTCCTATGATGGCCAAGGCAAACCAAGGGGATTTTAATTGAACTGGCACTGATCAAGGCATATAGTCCCATCGCCGCTATTTTCGCTCGTTAAATCTTCTTTTTCAGTAACTTAAAACAATTAATTCCCACTATGCACAATTTAAATTAGATATTTGTAGGATTTTGGCCGGGGGGGCGCTTCAGCCCCCAGAAACCTCCCTCTGGCTACGTCCCTGTCCACCAGTGAGCGAATTATGCAATACAAAAGGTCGCATACGTGTGTGTTTGTGTGTTAAAATATCACTTTCTAGTATATTATATCATTAAGGCTCAGCTGGACTTTTGGCCGCCACCAGGGCAGATGTTTTCAAATTTTCGTGTTCTTTCAATAACCCGCTATGATATTCCAAAATATGAAAAATTACATACGCTTAGAATTGCTTCTAGAGCATTGACGTGAATTTTCGTGTGGTTTTCTTTCGCCGCTATCTATAAATCATCAATAGTTCAATAGACTTATGTAATCACAAAACTATTGAAAAAAACTAGACATCAGCGAAAGCAAAACACACAAAAATGTACACGAACGCTCTGGAAGAAATTCTAAGCTGATGTAATTTTTTCGATTTTGGAATATCATAGCGGTTTTTCGAATGGAGAGGTAAATTTGAAAACATCTGCCCTGTGGTGACCAAACGTCCAGCCTCCCAGTTCGGGCGCCATTTTATAGCAAAAATAATGGGTTCAATCGCTTTAGGTTTGGCATGGATGTTCAAAAAAGGAAGAAAAAAAAACCTTGAAATGCATAAACATAAAAAACCATGCAGGTTCCGGCCAAAGATTATGGACGATTACATTCCATAGCATTTGGTCTTGGACACAAACCAACCGTAAATTTCTAACTACTATAAATCAAGACTCTTTTCTTTGTGTTTGGACAAAAGAACCGTAAATGGCATTATCTCTATACTTGTAAAGTATTATTATAATCATGTTGCTTTATAATCTTCTGTATATTCTTACGAGAGTTGCGGAACAGTTATGGCTGTTGAAAACGGCATTACATTTCAGGAAAGTAACTTTCGCGCCATGGGTTGCAAGGTGAGTAAAGGCTGTTGTTAGATCAATAAGCGCGGACATTTTCCCACTTTCCGAGTGATGTCACGTTCTCTTCTAATTTCTTCCAGGCCCAGCGGAGGCGTGCGGTCGCCCCCCTTCCCCCCTGCCATGGCGGAGTACGAGGATTCCTCGTACCACTCGACGAGCGAGGCGGAGAATGACTCCGAGAACGAGGATGACCCGGAGCGGAGGCTGAACGAGCTGCTCGGGGAGTTGGATACACTGGCTGCGGTGAGTGTTTCTCTTTTTTTTTTCTCACAGCATTAGCGTTAATTAGGTCAAGTCAAAGTTCAAGGTCGAAGCATCAAAGTTTAATTTTCCGTTAAATGTCGTCTTGTCTCGTGATCTTGACTTTCGAAATACCCACATCCCTTTATCGCTTTTGCGTCTATAGGGTGATCGACGATACGAGGAAAACCTGTGACCCCACATAAAAATCGTAAGGAATTAGATCTGGGTTGCTGGGAGACCAATCGATGGTGCTTGGCGTCGTGACTTAAGTTCTTTGGTTGGACAATTGTTTTTATACAAATGTTAAGCTAGTTAAAGAATGCATGCCTTTCTTTATCTGTTCATACAATAATAACAACAATAATAATATTTATTAATTTCCCTCGTCGTTGCCTTGTAATCAAGGGGTCCCGGGTTCGATACCCGGTGGAGGCACATGGCACAGTGGTTCGGATCCCACTTTAAACTGTAGGTCCAGTCTCGATTAGCCTTCCTGTGCATAATGTGGACTTAAAAGAGCAAATCAATCAATTATTAATTTAATATGTTGTTTAGTTATAAGCGATATTATTATTATTATTATTATATGTGACACACTTGGTTCGGACTCCCCCGAAATTTAATTCTAGATACGTGCCTGTTGGTAGGAGCATACTTTGTGAACCAAGCTTCGTTGGGTTTCGAAGGTTTTAAGTTGAAAATATGTGTGATTTCAGATGCACTCTTGGAAACAAATGGGTGAAAGGGATATCGGTAAATCGCTTATACCAGAGTTATCGCAGCCCCTTGGAGATAAACTGAGAGATGCAGGACTGTAGCATTCTTCCAGCGATGACTGTTTCCAGAGCTGCGACTGAGTGTGGTAGGATCTTGATGTGAACAGAAAATAAACTTTAAACAGGCTTCTCAAAACCTAGTTTGGGAGGTTAAAACTAAACGAACATCTGGTTACTGGCTGTTAATCCGAAGAACAGCTGGCGGTTGAGGAAGCTGACTCACTTATCGCACACTTCTCGAACACCTTTGTGGTCAAGCCCCGCCCTTCGTCTTTTGACGTAAGTGTGGATTGCTTTCGTTGTTAGCTTTTATATCTCTTAGCATAAATACACTGCTGTTTTCTGGGCTTGACTAAAAAGGTATTATGCTGCCGTTCGTCTCCTGACGTGAGGCAGAAATTCCAATGTATTTATGCTAGGAGAACTAAACCTCACAAGCCTAACAACAAAGGCTTGACGTTAGAACACGAAGGTCAGGGCTTGACCAAAAAGGTGATTGGGATGAGTGCGATCAGTTATACCCATGTCAGTTTCCAGTCTGCGGCTGATCTTGAGACGGAATCGAGCCGTGACGTACAATTGTAGCCGTCGTTACTTACGCACCAACTTGGGGCGTTTTCTTGCGTTGCCGCCGGTGGGCGTGCGGAGGGGTGGAGCCTTCCTACTTGTTTTTTGTGCTTCTCTTTTGTTTCTCTTTTTGTGCTTCGGAGTTCTATTTTAGAGAGGTTTACGAGTGGCGCAGCAGACATCCATAAAAGATCATCCGGAGACAGCGCTCTTCCGCGCTTTCCTTAATTGGAATGCAAGTGGTCCAGTAGGATTTGGATGTTGGTTCTTCGCTGTTCACAAGCAGAACATCAGAGCTCAGTAACCCGAAATCACTTTCCACTTACTTGAAAACATTCGTTTCCCCCATTCTAGAACACTGTTCACCCGTCTGCAATATGGCTTGCCATTCTCATACTTCCAAGATCGACAGTGTTCTCAGCTTTTCCCTCTCCGTCATGTTCCTATATTACAAGGCGCTATCGCTGAGTCCACTGGTAGCATATTAGCAGGTGTGTTGGTTGATTGACTGTTTATGTTCACTTTATGCACAGAAAGGCTAATCGGGACTGGACCTACAGGTTTAAAGTGGGATCCGAACCACTATTTGCCTCCACTGGGACCACTTTATTACAAGGCGGAGACGCTACTCTACCACTGTGTCAACGAGCAGGCTTGGGGGGGGGGGGAGTGCCTCACCGACAAGGATAAATTTGTCCAAGAGAAGAATATGCAGTAAGCTAAAAAGATTGACAATGGATAATGTCCAATAAACATTGTGTGCCCTTGGCAAAGACAAATTTTACCTGTTGCTGTCCCAGCGCCACTTCTCCGGCTGTACCTGCGTGTTCAGCCATCTTCTCGCAGCCTCCCCCTGTAACGACGCCGTTTGGGAAATCGCTTGAGTCAGAAGAGGTAAGGTCTGTGCGAGAAAGAATTTCATTCCCCCGTAAGGTCTGTGCGAGAAAGAATTTCATTGCCTTGGGGGGAGGGGAGGGAGCATATTTACACAGGGCTCCTCCGTGGGTTGATGGAGCGTCGCGGGCCTTGATTTCTTCCGGAACATTTCCCTTCCGAAGGGGTCCGCGTCGGGTTAAAAATAGTGGTCCTCCTCTCTTGCCAGATTTCAGGGTGCGTGTAGTCATGGGGATTCCACGTTCGTTATATATTTGGAAGGGTGGCTAGATGACGAGGCTGCAAACGTCCCCCTTGTTTGCCTTCGGAGAATATCTTGAGGGTGTGAAGACGCGGCGCAAGATGGCGGATTTATATATGTGGGGGCCTGGGACTAACTTCGTCGTGACCCCTCCCTTCTGCAGTTATACGCCAATTGTCATACAATCCATTCTCAAGGTTCAACGTACACAAAACCTCTCCCGTAGCAAGAGTTCAGGAATCGTTTAATGAGTTATTCCTAGTGCGTGATTTGGACAATTTTTCGAATCAGATAATGTCATTAGGTGCAAAATTCTGTCAAACTTTATACTTTAGTTGATTGACGGTAGATGAGTTTTAACTGTATTTATAACATGTTGTTACACTATTATATTTTTTAACATTATTTTATGTATTAACATTAACATTATTGTCAACATTTGTGTATATTATGTTCAACATAAATCGACTTCGCTCCTGTGATGGACAAATAAATTAAATGAAAGCGACATGTCGAATTTAAGACAGTCGTGTTACATAGGACTGAAAATATGCTTGTTTTGAAACTATTTGATACACATTTTATAGGTAAATTTTTCGTACTGCTGTGATGATGTCAGCAGAAAAGTTATGTCAGTAACGTAAAAAAGTTACATTCGAAACATTTTAGTTGTACTGAAATAAGGAAAACTGATATTTCACTGTCCAATTTATAGGAGCTTGATCTTTTATCGTTTTTTGTATATCAATGTGTTTTCAAATTTACATCCGTAACAGTGTAACTTTTATCAATATACAGAGAATTATTGCAGCCTAATCCCAAATATTTGATTGAAAAAATACTAATTTTGTAAAGTGAAATGAAAGATTTCATATGCTTAGTCTGGAGGATACACAAGGCCAGAGTTTCAAAATGTTACATCCGGAATTATGGAATTCCTGTTCGTTATTCGTAAAAATATTTCCACAACATTTCAGAAATCTCGTTCTCCATTTTGTGGTCCTTTTCAAGAAGGGTGAAAGATATGCGTGCGAACTAAAATTAGGCTGTGTACCTTCATCCGCAATAAAAATAAGGATCCTGAAATACGCGCTTCTTTGCATGATGTGTGTGGCCTAAATCTGAGGCGATGGTTTAACAATACAGTAAATTCAAGGCTTAAGGCGAGGAGATACAGTTACACACCATGTGTGCATTTATTTTAATATCGTCAGAATGTTGAATGCTACTGAAGAAAAACGTGGGGATACAAGAGAGAGTGAATTTCTTCACATGTGGCAGGTTGAAGCGTTTTTCAAAGATGACCATTAAGCTAGATACTACCTGTAAAAATATGACGAATACGAATTTTCGGAATCCCATGTATTCCTTATGGGGAATCAACTTCATCATCAAGTTACGGCTAATGAAATGGGAGTTTCGACTTTTCTGCTGGGCAATCACTTCTTCAAACTGCCCTCTTCCCGTTGATATCACTTTCTATTCCATCGGAAGTTTGATATTAACAAGATAATAAATCAAAAAATACTCCCATATTCCCAATGCATTTCTCCTTGCCTCCTCCTGGCAGTGTTGCCAAACCTGGTGCGCATAAAAGAGCTAAATTTCACCTTAAATGGAGTTAAAACTGACTTTCAAGGAGCTAGATTTACGAAGTGCTTCCTAGAGTAATGTTTGTTGTGAAAGGGGTGGGGCGCTGCTATTACCGTTAACTCTAAATTATTGACAATTTATTCTTAGTTTTCACCATGTAGATCCGGCGTCATCACCAATCTCATGGTCGTATGAAATCGAAAATAAAGGATTCCCTGATAACAATATTATGCCAATTTCACGTCAACACGGCGCTATATAAAAAAAAGAAAAGTAGCTGGGTATATAAGAGGGGATGGGGTGACGCAGCCAATATAACAATATCACGTCACGTGCAAAATGTATAATCATGGCAAAAGTTGGTCTATGTGGGCCGGAACCAGTGATGGTATCATAGTAAGGCACGGGGCGGGCGCCCCAGTTCACAGGCAAACGAGTGCACGAAAGAGCCAGATCTGGCTCCAAGAGAGCTAAGTTGCCAACACTGACTCGGAGGGAAATGCCAGGCTTAGACTGTCTCGCATGCCCTTAACAAATTTACCGCAAGTATTTACGTTGGGAAATAAAACTTAAAAATCTAAGAAGCAAAGTCCGTCAATCGCCAAAGAAGCGAGTATTTTAGGATCTATGTGTATCATTTTTAATGCGTGTGACTGTACACTCAGGAGTATATTGTCACTTTTATGGAATTATCAGACACACCTACAACTTTCACCGTATCGTGAGAAACAACCTTGCATTACAGTCTCTCTAGATTTTTAACATCAGCTAGCCTGTCTGTCAGAGGAAAATATAGTAATTTTAGGGCGTGATCAAATCAGTCCATAACAACTGAAATAAGACCTCTCCGATGGCGTAGTGGTAGCGTCGTCGTCTTGTAATTAAGGAGTCCCGGGTTCTATACCCGTTGGAGGCACATACTGGTTCGGATCCCCCTTTAAACTGTAGGTCCAGGCCAGATTAGCCTTACTGTGCATAAAGCGAACTTCAAATACCAACTCAATCAATCAAAAACAACGGACATTTTGTTTGTTTACTAACGGTAAAAATATACCCTTCCCTTTTTTTTAGTTCTAGGGGAGGGGGGCCGGCAGAAGTCGGCGCCCTTTGTGGTTTTCCAAGTAGAGATATCCACAACCGAACATTTGTAGAAAACCCAAAAAGGAAAATAGTCTCTCAGCCACAAATCTGAATTTTCGATCACGATTAGCATCAAGTTGCCCGTGATTTACCGCAGTTGGGTTGTTAGTTTGTTGTAGCCGAGCTATTTCGACATGAGAGCCTGGTTGCGAGTCCGACTCGTCGGGAAGGCCCGCCTGCTGGCGCCGCGGAGTCATTTTCCAGGCTGTCTGGGTCATGTGGCGAGTCCCGCCTTCTCTTGACTACTGGGTCAGGGTTCGCCGACCGAATGAAATGGAAGCGATGCAGTCCTTGTGTCACTTGGGGGGATTCCAGCCTCTATCAATCTGTCAGGCTGGAGACTCCAATCAAGAGCTAAGTGGAGTCTTTAAGAGGCTCTCAAGTAAATAAAGTTGTCCCTTGTGCGTGAGGACTGCTGCCTTCGTGACAAACTTTTTAGACGGCGGCCATTGTGGACATGCTGTAATCAGCACCACGCTCTGCCTTCATCCTGGAATGCGTAACTTAACCCTCAGGTACGCCACTCGCTTAGCACAAACCCCCCTGAGAGGTGCACAGAGATACTAAACCTGACTTAGGAAATGACACTAGAGATTACATTTTACCAATACCTTCTGACTGAGAATGACCGACTTCATGAGGGAAAGGTAGCTTACCCCCGTCTCGGCACGAAGATCTACGAGGGTAAGTCAAAAAGTATCTACACTTTTGCCACAACTTTTCTCAGGTTGGCAGCACTGCCTTCAGCTCTTGTGTACTACATGGATGTAATTTTGTGGTCGTGTGGCTGAGGTTTGATCTTAATCCCTCCATTTTTCTTTCTTTTGTTACAGTGTAAACATGGCCGCTCCACTGGCAGTGTGCACCAAGGAAGAACAACAATCAGTGATTCAATTTCTCTGGTCTCAAGCAGTATCAGGGGTTGAAATTCATCGCAGCCTTTCAGTACAATACAGGGACAGCGCTTTACTGCGTAGTATTGTGTACGAGTGGATCGAGAGGTTTAAAAACGGCCGGACAAGCGTGAAACACGTTAGCAGGACACCCATCAACCTCCACCAACGACAGGAAGATTAAGCAAGCTCAAGAGATGATTCTGACGAACCGACGGAATCGATGGTTACCCATCATGCAAAGCTATTATTCTGACATCATCAGATGTACTGAAAGCCTGGGATAAATTTCAGCCTCGTGACACATTTTCAGACCAGAGAAATCGGATCACTGATCGCTGTTCTTCCTTGGTGCACACTGCCAGTGGGGCGGCCATGTTTACATTGTAACAAAAGAAAGAAAAATGGAGGGATTAAGATCAATCCTCAGCCACACGACCACAAAAGTACAACCTTGTAGCACACAAGAGCTGTAGGCAGTGCGGCCAACCTGAGAAAAGTTGTGGCAAAGTGTAGATACTTTTTGACTTGCCCTCGTAATTCCTCCTCCACCGTGTGTCGACTTTCTTCTCTCTCGAATTCCAAAAAGCCCCGTGTCTCTTACTCCCCCTCCTTTTATTCCCCCTATCGTCATACGTTCACCTCAGCCACGGAAGCCATCGGGCGTTTACCAAACAAATGACCGAGTCATCATCTTCCAGATTGCAAGCTTTCATACGTGTTCTTACAGATACTCCACGAATGTACGCAGTTTTAGCGTAATTTGGCTTTATTAACGTCGCTATTCTACCACTTTTGGCTAATCGCGACAGTTAGGAGTGATGATGTGATGAAATTGATGAGGGGACATTCACACCATGACCAGCCAACCTCTTGGCGGAGTTGTTATCTCTAGGGATGCCCATCCCCCCAAGGCCAATGGCGCATCCCCCCAAAATCATGTCATGCGTCCCGCCAAAATTCAGGTATCCCCCCAAATCATATCATTCGCACCCTCAAACCATATCGTAATCCGCACAAAGTATTTAATTACAACAGCTTGTCTACAGAAAGTAACTTTTTCTTAGCTTTACTGTACACTATACTTGATCTGCCCCTCCTCCCTAAACAGGGGTCCATCACTCAAGACTATCCCTAAAATCGTCCATCATAATCGAGAATATCGCTTGTCTTGTAATGCAGCTATAGTATAAAAACTTCACATTCACTTCAACAAAGCTCCAAACATGCATCCTAGCAATATATTGCGAGCAAAGCGAGGAAGATTTTTACATCCATTTCTTTGCGGGCTTTCAAGAATATTAATTTAATAGGATGCCAATACTTTCTTAGTCTTTTCCAGCTTCTCCTTTGGCACGTTCGGGGTCGAAAACGTGTGGATACCATATCGCTAAATACAGTCTCCAAAATGTAATGTTCGAACTCTCTCCACTACAGAAATCCCTTGACAATCTAAGATTTAACACTTTATCAAGAGCTTTCTATCCCCCTTTAAATTTATTACTTAATTAATTTTAGACTTACTGTTGATATTGAAGAGTGGATATTGCCTCCTCCAAAAAATTAATTCTGTCTCCACACCAGAATTTCCGCAACAGTCTTAAGACATTAACAATACACAAGAATTGGATATCCCCTCAATGTAATGCTAAATCCCCCTCTAACTAAAATACCCGCCATAATCTAAGACCTAGAGTTGGATACTGTCCTCCCAAAATTTAATTCAGAATCC
This sequence comes from Lepisma saccharinum, assembly GCF_977018435.1. NCBI lineage: Eukaryota > Metazoa > Arthropoda > Insecta > Zygentoma > Lepismatidae > Lepisma > Lepisma saccharinum. Next base: position 15,282,151 of record NC_139257.1, read on the forward strand.
CCTCCCAGAAACCACATGCCAATTTTAGCCTAATATGTAAAAGTTGAATATCTCCCCCCCCCCCCCGTCACCTTCGATAATACCCTTAAATACTTTCTTTTCTTCATCTAATGGATTAAATATGGTGTATTTAAGGTGTAAAATGTTTATATATATTTTGGAAAACGATATAAATGTTGAATTTTATATTGAATGGAAAAAATTCCCCCCAAAAATTTCGATGGCGCAATCTGCGCCATAATCCCCCCCTGTGGGCACCCCTGGTTATCTCAGCGCGCTGCGACTTCAGGGTTCCCGGGTTCGAATTCCGGCCTGAACATGGGTGTTCTTTGTGAGTATCCCTTCATCATTTCGTTACTCGACCTCATCTTGGCGATTAGCCAAATGTGGCAGAAGTAAAATAACCAAATTAATGAATCAATCAGCAGACAAAATGTTTATGGAAGAGCTGCAGAAAACGAAATCAAATGCATTGTTGCGTCAAAGTCTCGAGACTACTTTATTTCGTCCACCCAATTTTGCTTAATTATACAGGGTGGTGCAAATGTAGGTTGACAGTCTTTGCCTACTTGGCATGCCAACTGTCAACTTACTTTTACACCACCCTGTATAGATTTAATTCGTGTCTGTCATTGTATTCTCTTAAAATTTTATTATTTTTTTCATTTATGTCAAATTCTTTCATGTTATGTATTATAAATGTATGTACTGTAACTTTTAATTACCAGAGTTAGGTGGTAGAGCTGCCAAAGGCTGAACCTCGCTCTGTAGTAAATAAAGATACTTTTCTATCTATTCTATTCTATGTTACAGTGGAATTAAGGTCGTTTCACTGTTCGTGTTATCATGGTCAGTTCGGAGTTTCGAGTAGAGAAATAAAGTATTACTTACTTTTTACTTATTTATTTACTTGCAATTTGTGGTTAGGCTATTTTGATCAAGTTGATTTAATTTTGTACACATAGCAGCAATCGGGTGATATTGAGGACATTTATATTGCAGGATATTTGAATCTAAAGGGTGAAAACTGTAAACAAGTCTCCCTTAATCTCCTTAAAGTTGACAAGCCTACATGCTACTTTCCTCGTACCCAATAATGACATTTATAATGTATGTGCACCTGAATGTACCCACCCTCCCTGCACCCCCGACGAATGATGAATATACTAATATAAGAACGAGCTAGGGAAGTTCATATTTACATTTTAATGAATGAATTCGCTAAAAAATAATATCGCTGATGGAGGAAGACCTTCAACGGGTCCATTGTTAAGTTATCATATTGTTACGAACGGATATTGTTTGGCATGCTAATTGCAGAGTTAATTTGAGGTGTACTCGTTTGTAAAACAAAAGAATGAGGTTCCGAAGTAGGCTAATGTCTCCTGATTAAATTCAAGTGTAATCGCATACATGTCCTAGAAACTGGATTTATCTAGCTGTGCTCATAAATGGCTCGAAATCACTATTCACTGGCCTTGCCACCAGTTATTATAGGTCTTTCACTCCAAAATTGAACAAAGCTGTCACGTTTCAATAAAAGGGTCCCGGGTTCGATTCCTAGTATGCATATGTCATTAGTTGGTATTCTTCTTTAATAATTGTAGGACTAGATTAGTCGGGACTGAAAAATGAGTGTCAACGTATAATTAAATATTATTATAATTTCATTTGAGTCAGTAATTGATAGTAATTATTACAAAGACGTTGCAGGGAAATGGTAACTTCAAGCTGAAGTAGTGTTTTTTTTTTAGGAGGCTCGTTTGTTGTACCCCCTGAAAAAAAATGATGTGTAGTATAAAAGAGGCAGTTTCCCCAAATTTCGTTGGAAAGCTTTCCCTTTAGGCTTGAATTGGGCGAAATGGGAAGCAGAAATTCCCATTTCGCCCAAAGTGGTAATTGGGTCTTAAATCACATTATCATGTGCTGAGAAGCCATGAGGGAAAACACCCTGTAATGTGACCAAAAATAATACTAACATAAGAGAGACATGTTAAATTTTAGATTCATATTTTTGTTGGAACTAAATGTGCAGTCGCTCTTTATTTATCTCACACTACTAGCCCCGCCTTCAAATGTACAAACTAGAGCTGAGTCGATGCCGATGTATCGGTATCGGAAAGTATCGGTTGGAATTTATTTACCGATACTTTTTCGGTGTTTTTGGCGCTTTCGTGGAAATCCTGGAAATTATGCAAAATTAGAAGTTTATCTTTATTTAGCACCAGTTGTGTGTGAAAACATATTTTCCGACGTCCAATTCGAATCTGCAATAAAAAAATAGGGGTTCCCCTTTTTGCGGGGTGCGGGTTGCGTTCATTGTAGCGTACGTGACTTGCCCCTACAATGCTATTATACTTTCATATGGAACATTTTTCGTTCGATGCATATTTCTCGCCATATTTCGATTTGTCATGTTACGTGGGACACCCTGTATGTAATTAGATTGGAATACTTACACACTATTGTTAATGATAATTTGAATAACTTTTTAATTATTGTAATTTTCAAGTATTGTATCGGTGAGAGTATCGGCATGGGTTCAAAGTGGTCACCGGGATGCATGAAATTATAAAGCGAGAGGTTTACGGGTCATACCAACTGCAAAAAGGGACCCGCTCCGGCCATGAAGGAAAAGATGAGTGAGAATGCTCTCTCCACACTTATCATACCTGTCCGAAGTGCCTGTAGAGTCCTATCCTAGATAAAGATGTATGCTGTGTCCATAACGTGTCAGAGTCCGCACTTCGACTCTGACCAACTTGTCCTCCGTTATCCCGCGCCAAGTGTATCGAAGAAGTATCTGAGTAAAACTGTAAGCGAATGAGACTAACCTCCCGTATAACTTCGGTATTGTAGCAATATGAAATGCAGCGCATTCCTGGGATAACTTGGAGGCAGTCGATGAAGGCGACAGGTTAATGAACATAGCAAAGAAAGCATTAAACGAGCCTCTTCTCTAACGTCACTAATTGTACCTCATCAATATACAGTAAAACCTGTCTATCCCGGAACATGATGGTTCCGAGCAAAATTTTCCGTCTTAACAGTTTTCCTTCTTATACAGGGTTGACTTTAAATACAGTATAGAGCGCTTCAGGAAATAATGGAAAGACAGATTTACATTTCGCATTACTTATAATGTATAGTACTAATGCATGCACCTACATGAATAAAAATGCGATACAGTCGCAATAAGCATAGCAGAGATTACAATTATGTGACCACACAACATGTTGGTGCACTTTTTACAGTATTTTAAGAACGTACAGTACGTACTTATGTATCTTTTCGAACCCGGGACCTCTGGCGTCGTAGCGCGATGTGCATAGAGGGAAAGAGAAAGATTGAAAGATGGAATAAGAGAGGTGAAGAAAGATTGAGATAAAAGTGAAGAAAATGAAAGCAACAAAGAGAGCAAACAAGAAAAATAGAAAGATGACGAAAGAACAGGGGAGAAATAGACAAAGAAAGGTGGAGAAAGAGGGTAAGAGATGAAAGAAAGAAACGGAATCTTAACAGCTATGAGTATTGTAGCGCATTCTTGCATATCGACAATGTCACCGATAAGCGAGTGGCAACAGAGGCGTGTTCCACTTACAGTATTGCATTGTTTTCTTGCGGGCGAAAAAATATAGGAAGAAATTTCCTTCTTACTGAGAATAAAAACATCTCGTTGGTCTTTAAATGGTGTTCCGTTTCCGCGTTAAGGAGGTTTCCGCCTTAAGCAGGTCATTTTCAGGTATAAAATCGGTCCGTTCTGGGGACTTTTTTTCCGTATTTACAGGTTTCCTTCTTATAGAGGTTCCGGGATATGCAGTTTTTACTGTATATAAAAATGGATGTGTGTGTGGATATATGTTTGTTCCGGCATAACTCTCGAACGCCTGGAGCAATTTCAACCAAACTTGGTACACGTATCACTTGCAATCTGGAAATAATATTTTTGGGGTAAGACACCCCTGATACCCCTAGGGGTGGGGTGGGAAGGGGTGACATGTAAAAATAATCGCGAGCGACCTATATTAAATTCCGCACAGACAGACATCCGTGACTATGCAATCCTGCACAACGATTGTGTTTCTCGGGTTGTCTAACATTCAGGCTGTGTTGCGAATGGAATCCATAGTTTTCGTGGCACTCCCAATACGGTTCAGCTTAAAGCTCATAACCTATCGGAATGAGGGTGAGAGGGCGTGAAAAATAAAATGCCACAAATGACGTAGATTAGTGTCGAATCCATAGCTTTCGGAGTCGCTAAGCTAATAGGTGATATTCACGATCACATTTAAAATTAGTTACATTTTACACTATAGTTAGAATTTATTATTTTCCTTACTAATACAAGATTGGGATAAATAAATACCCGGGCCATCAGCTAGTTGCATATAAATCCGCCACTTAATTACAAGAACGAGAGACACTTGAGTTCAGCAGCCACGCTAGCTGGAACACTGCAGCTCCCGTTATCAGACTCAGGCATTTGCGCTTGTTAATTGCTTGTACGCAGTGGCAGCTTTTTTTTTTAAACTGCAAAAAGCACGAAACAATAGAACCGCTTTGGTTACGGCCGTTTGATGGCTGCAGCGAAAGCTCTCGCTGGAAAGTGCTGCCCTCCAGACTGCGGCACCCACTGGCTCAATTCCCGTTCCGAATTCCTTCTCTCGGAGGCTCACACGAGCGCTTGGAGCCATAATCGCATCCTTGCAAGTGCATTTAAGGTGTTGACTGGCGGCTCTTTACATTCCTTTGTTATTTCCAGTCGGCCTGGCGCAGGCGGTAGGAATTTACCACCCGTTATGATATTGCCTTAATTTCTGCCATTGCTCTAGGGTGTAAAACGTTATCTTGCCGAAGTCACCCAAATGTCAACTTCACTTCCACGTAGTACACTATATTCCTTTTCCGGAATGTCTGGAGTAAGAGAACGCGAACTCGTCCTGGGCGCACGTTGCGGGTGCGTGTCTCGTCCAATGAACGCGCGGAGGGGAGGAGTCCCGGGGAGGGGGCGACTCGACTAGCCAATCGCACCCTTCTCCACCTAGTCTGGCCCCGCTCACAAGCTTTCGCCTCTGCGCGTCGCTACTCCAGACATTCCGGAAAAGTTGTATAGTCTGCATATGGACTCGCAGCCAGTATAATCTGTTGTGTGCTGCCCATGTGTGCTTTCATCCGTTTTTCATCTTATCACTGTAATTGGCAGAAAAACGAAGTAAAATAAAGCGTATCTTGCCTGGTGTGTGTGTTGCATAACTCCACTGTGATGGGCGAACTACAATAGAAAGTTGTAAGCAAGCTAGAGTTGACGATGTGTATCTTTGCGGGTGAACCTTGTCCAATCCCAGCTGTGCAGTGGCAGGATCTACAAGCTGCCTTAGCCACTGCACGTCATTCGCTTACCGCGCTTTCCAGAATCCACCGGTGGACGCGCTGGTGCACCGCTGATGCACGCTTCGGCTTTCCGTATTTCACCGGTGCGCACCAGAACTTGCACCAGGTGAAACCATGACGTCATCAATTTGAATCAAAATGGCGTCGTCTGCACTGAAACGTGTTCTGTTTCATGATATGCGTTCTGTAGGCACGGAATGTTCCACGGAAGGCGAAAAAACTGGCTGCAAGTATAAACTGTCGATATTTTTAATACTACTGCTCCTTCACTTGCACGCAAAGCGAAATGAAGTATGCTGATGCATGAAAACATGCGTCCGTCTTCTGCTGCAACATGCAGGAAAGCATCTTTTGGCAAATTCAACATTTTTACAAAAGAATACCACTGAAATTCGTAGTGCACATGCAAAATAAGATGTCGTTAAGTGAAAATATATCATATTTATGAAATATTTTCTGTGAGATTTTTCCCTAATAAACGTGAATATGCGCGCGCATTCCGAATGTAGCTTTCAATTAGCTGCAGCATGAAGCTTGCCATATTTCACCGAATTTGATGCACGCTGGTGAATTCTGGAAAGCGCGGTTACTTTCTAAGACTTGTCGACCACACAAACTGCGAGTAGGTGACAAATGCATTCTCTCTCTCTCTCTCTCTCTCTCTCTCTCTCTCTCTCTCTCTCTCTGCGTGTGTGTATATACAGGGTGTTTCGTTAGTTCGTTTACAAACGCTTGGGAGGTGATTGTACGAGTGAAAATAAGGTGGAAAGTTCATGTAACGAAATTCCGGAAACTGCTTTGTTGCCTAGTTATTAACGTTTGAAAACGTGGGAAAATGATTTTCCGAAGTAAATAATGGCAAAACGGGCGGAGAGAAGTCGTCGGTGTTGGGCGGTCCACTAAGAAATTGGGTACGCTCTTGTCAAAAAATCACGCAATGTCGGCGCAAGGGATTCCCCAAAGGACGCGAACGAAGATGTTGACGGGAGTGGGGTGGGTGTGCGTTCTGCGTGAGCTGGTATCGACGAAAATTGGCATGTGTTGAATGGCACCAAAAAACAAAGAAAATTTCCTGAGCGAAGTGCACCATGACGTAAAAACGAAAAAAATGAACTGTCATAGGTTGCATACCCTGAAGGGCAGATGGGTGTCCGTGTGATCTGACGATAAGTACCACATTTCCCGCTATGGGCGCCAGCAGTGTAGGTTTCCTCATGAAGGAGCGCATGTGTCTGTGCCATTCGTGCTTCAGGTGCTGTGCCAGCAGCAGGTTGTTAAAAATTCACGGTTGAATGGAAAGACGTGAGGTTCTTGGACAGTAGTGTTGGGCAAACATTTGACCTAGCAGTGTTACGTGTTAATACTTAGTCACAGCCCACCGTGTTCTGTAAAGTGTACTAGTGTTAACGGCCATAAACACTTGTAGCCCGATGTAAGGGATGGCTGCATACACGTCCCAAGAGCTGGCGGACATGCATCTGATTTATGGGGAGGCTGGAGGTAATAGCCGTGCTGCAAGGCGTCTGTATGGGGCACGTTTTCCAAATAGGGTGTTACCATCGCACACCTTATTTCAAACTGTAGACACTCGATTTCGGGAAATAGGATCAGTGTTGTCACCTCGTCGATTAGTTGGATGACCGCGAAGTGTGCGAACACGACGGTATGTGGAAAATGTGCTAACTGCAGTGATGGATGGATCATTCAGGCACCAGTACGCGCGCACTAGCCCACGAACATGTGAACATGAAAATCCACATGCACTGCTAGTGGCACATCATAGATTTACAGTGAATGTGTGGTGCGGTATACTGAATGACCATTTGATTGGACCGTACATTCTCCCTGTTCGCCTATAAGGACCCACTTATCAAGCATTTCGATGCGTAAATAATATTATCATACATAATTACATACTTATTAGGGGATGATATAAATACAATTAAGAATAATGCTAGAATATTTTTCAAAGCAGCTAAAGAGATAGGTTTTGAAGTTAGCAAAGATAAAACTAAATATATGTTTACAGGTCGAAACCAATTGTTAAGTAATAGTCAAAATCTAATTATTGATAACAACTCGTTTGAACCAGTTTCCTAATTCAAGTGCTTAGGAGTAATACTAAAAAATGAAAATGATATGAAAGAAGAAATGAAAAGCAGGCTTAATTCAGGAAATGCATGTTACTTTTCTCTTCATAAACTTTTGTCTTCTCGTTTAATATCTAAGAAACTAAAAGTTAAAATATACAAAACAGTAATTTTGCCTGTATTATTATATGGATCCGAAACTTGGTCCCTTACATTGAAAGAGGAACATAAATTGAGAGTATTGGAAAATATGATCCTTAGGAAAATCTTTGGACCTAAAAGGGATGAGGAGACAGGTGAGTGGAGAAGGTTACATAATTTAGAACTACATAATTTGTATTCATGTCCAGATATTATTAGAATAATTAAATCAAGAAGACTTAGGTGGGCAGGCTATGTGGCACGAATGGGAGAGGAAAGAGGAGTTTACAGGATTGTTGTTGGGAAACCTGATTGTAAGAGACCTATAGGAAGGCCAAGACGAAGATGGAGGGACAACGTTGGGATGGACCTAAAGGAAATCGGTAGGAATGGAAGAGAGTATATAGATCACAGATGGAAGGCCTGTGTTGCTGCAGCCATGAACCTTCGGGTTTAAGGAGGCTAGAGAGTTAGTTAGTTGCATAATTACATAACAGTGCACATAATTTATTTTGAAAGTCTCTTCTAGTGTGATTATTGCACAGTATAGCTGTCTTAAGGTTCGGCAGGATCTTTGGCCGACGTTAGTGAAGCAATTGTCGACATTTCCTTTCATTTCGAAATACTCGTATGATGTACTAAAATCTGAAAAATTACATCTGCTTAGTATACCTTCTAGGGCTTTGACGTCAATTTACGCGTGGCTTGCTTTCGCTATTGAGATATTTCCAATAGTTTCTTGTCTACTGTTGCGACTATCTAGGCAACAGCGACAGAAAACTATAGAGAGATTCACGTTAATGTTCTAGAAGGAATTCTAAACAGATGTAATTTTTCAGATTTTATAATATCATAGCGATTTTTCGAAAGCACTTCAGAAAGTGCTTTACTGGTGTCGGCCAAATTTACATCCGACCCTTAATTTGTATATGAATGTAAAGTCACCGGAAATATACGTAAATGGGACACCTGGATCCTACATGACTTGTTTCCTGCAAGGCGTTGTGTGTGTGTGTTGCCTAACTGAAGGGCGATAGCAGAACTTGTCCTTGAAAATTTACTATTTAAATCCAGGGTTGTTCAAGGTCCAGGAATTTTAAATAAATTCAATTCCGGTCCAGGAGAGAAAATCAGTAAGCGTAAATGGGTTCTGGACCGTAAAGAACCTATTTATCTGCAAAGTATTTCAATTCGGTCCACGAACCTTTTTTTCCGGATGAATTTAAATACGGCCCACAAACCTTTTTTCCGTATCAATTTAAATAAGGCCCAGGAAACTTTTTTCCGGATGAATTTAAATACGGCCCAGGAAACTTTTTTCCGGATGAATTTAAATTCGGTCCAGGACCTTTTTTCCAGGATCAGTTTCAACTCTGTCCAGGAACATGTTTTCCGGAAGAATTTAAATTCGGTCCAGGAATCTTTATTGCATGTGACAGTACATAAATTATTGGACTTTCATTTTTCATTCTTCCTCCTGCACATAATTACTTAATTTTCTGTTGACAAAAATACTCCTGGTAAGATACAACCAATCCATGTTTGCTCTTTAGGAATTTCGTTGTTTTCCTATCCTAACCCCAAGGAAGTTGAGCCTAGCGTGATCTGGTTTCGTGCGCCTCGAAAAATAAAAATTGAAACTTTTCGAACGTGTTTGAGAACTATAAATCTTGCGTTGTTATTTCCGTATCCGGCCAGAAAGACCTAAGACAGTGGCTGAATTTAAACTTTTCCTGGAGTTCTTTCAGAACTGCCAGTTGACTTGTCGGTGTGACGTCTGAGTGCCACACTGGGGCGCCAGGTTCGAATTGCGGAGTGAGGATTCTTCACTTATTTTCCCTGCATAAGCAGCTCTGGGCCTCACTTAGCTTTTCGTTAATTGGTGTGTATCTGGGAGCAACACTGGGGGGTGGCAAACAGTGTTACAAGTCGTGGCTAAAACTTAACAGTCTGCCTGTTCATTTTCAATAACCGGACCTAACCGTTTTTAAAATTTATATTTGAGTATTTTATCATGCATAAACGTAGATAATGCGTGCATCATAAATATATTTTTAAAGAAACCTGATTCATTAAAATTGCATTTCAATTCGGTCCAGGAACCTTTTTCCAGATGAATTTAAATACGGTCCAGGAGCCTTTTCCCAACTAAATTTAGTACGGTCCAGGAAGATTTTTTACAGGTCAATTTAAATACGGTACAGGGACAGTTTTTGAATGAAACAATACGCAACTTGGACCGAATTTAAATTGTGTGAGAAAAAAAAGGTTCCGGTCCTGCAGCGGAACCCAATAGAACCCGGTTCCTGCCCTTTAACAACTCTGGCTTATATTCCACTACAAGAGGACAAGCAGCGACCACAGTGAGTCAGAAATGATGCATTAATGCATGACGTGTAAAATTAATGTTTCTTGCACATTTTTGGTAGTTTCTAACTGTTGCCCCTATTATGTGATATCCGGCTCCAAAATTCCCCATTCCTTGCTGGGAACATCACTTCGAGTCTTGGTGAGGACGATTGGGATCAAATATTCTAGTTTCTGGCATTGCAGACTTTTTCAGTTATATTGTGCAATTCTTTCTCAGTATAGCAAAATCGTTAGAGAAGAAAGGCGATTGGATATGCTCCCAATATGTCCTCTGTAGAAGGACATATATGTTGATTGCATAATATTAAATTGACCTCTGGCACCATTTTCCCATTAACGACCTGCGATAAAGCTATTAATGTGCGTTGCAAAATAATTGTAAGCGACGAGGCAGCAGTTGTCCGTTGGGATTGGGCGCGGCTTCCATTTTAAGGGCGGCACCTGAATGGTCGTCAGTGATGCGTCCGAAAACTTTACCAAACTACTACTTTAGAGAACATCTCTGTCTCAGAAACTCGTGGTTTACCGCTGTGCGAACAGCAGCCTAGGGTTGGCCTTAAATGTGTGTCGCTCCTCCAGGCCTCTTGCGTCATCGCACGTTCCAGTAGGTGCTGCCAGGATAAGATTGCAATCAGGTCGATTGTGTTCCTTTTTCGCAGAGCTGTAACCATTGAACCGTTACCCGCCTTTGATGACTGCTTTTCGTACGAGAGGCACACTGAAAGGCTTAACAGCAATCGATCGGCTTGCCTATTATCCTTATTCTCTGAACTAAGGACAATGTTCCAGAAGAGGCATCTCAGTGTACTGAAGCTTCATTTTTGCTGTTCTTCCATATGCATTATTTTGTTCTCCCTGTGACTATCTTAAGATTGGAATGTTTCGGTAGCATCTGCGTTCGCCATGGTGCGAGAGGTGATCTTCTGCTGTACACAACGCTACAGGATGGAGGGTCCCTGATGCTGGAGGAGACACTGTCTTTTCATCCCTGCTGTTCTCCCAGCAGTTGGAGAAGGTACCCTCCTGTCCTCTCTGCTGCTGGAGGACTCCCTCTGCTGTCCTCCCTGCTGCTATAAGAGGTCCACTGCTGTTCTCCCTACTGCGGGAGGAGGGAATCCCCTGTTGGAGGAGGATCTCACTTTAAACTGTAGGTCCAGTCCCGATTAGCCTTTCTGTGCATAAAGTGGACTTAAAACATCAAATCAATCAAAAATCTCCTGTTGGAGGTGGGACCCTACTGTCCTCCCTGCTTTTGGAGGTGGGACCCTACTGCCCTCTCTGCTGTTGGAGGTGGGACCCTACTGCCCTCCCTGCTGTTGGAGGTGGGTCCCTACTGTCCTCTCTGCTGTTGGAGGAGGGACCCTACTGTCCTTCCTGCTTTTGGAGGTGGGACCCTACTGTCCTCTCTGCTGTTGGAGGAGGGACCCTACTGTCCTCCCTGCTTTTGGAGGTGGGACCCTACTGCCCTCTCTGCTGTTGGAGGTGGGACCCTACTGCCCTCTCTGCTGTTGGAGGTGGGTCCCTACTGTCCTCTCTCCTGTTGGAGGAGGGACTCTACTGTCCACTATGTTTTTGGAGGAGGGAATCTACTGTCCACTCTGTTGTGGGAGGTGGGTCCCTACTGTCCTCTCTGCTGTTGGAGGAGGGACCCTACTGTCCTTCCTGCTGTTGGAGGTGGGTCCCTACTGTCCTTCCTGCTTTTGGAGGAGGGACCCTACTGTCCTTCCTGCTTTTGGAGGTGGGACCCTACTGTCCTCTCTGCTGTTGGAGGAGGGACCCTACTGTCCTCCCTGCTTTTGGAGGTGGGACCCTACTGCCCTCTCTGCTGTTGGAGGTGGGACCCTACTGCCCTCTCTGCTGTTGGAGGTGGGTCCCTACTGTCCTCTCTGCTGTTGGAGGAGGGACTCTACTGTCCACTATGTTTTTGGAGGAGGGAATCTACTGTCCACTCTGTTGTGGGAGGTGGGTCCCTACTTTCCTCTCTGCTGTTGGAGGAGGGACCCTACTGTCCTTCCTGCTTTTGGAGGTGGGACCCTACTGTCCACTCTGCTGTTGGAGGAGGGACCCTCCTGTCATCCCTGCTGCTGGAAGGGAGGTTCTGCTGTCCTCCGTGCTGCTATAAGAGGTCCTCCCTCCTGTGGAAGGAGGGACTCTTGTTGGAGGTGGGACCCCCCTGTCCTCTCTGCTGTTGGAGGCGGGATCCTCCTGTCATCCCTGCTGTTGGAAGAGGCACCCTCCTCTCCTCTCCTCCCTGCTGCTGGAAGGGAGACTTCGCTACCCTCCCTGCTGCTATAATAGATCCTCTTTTGTCTTCCCTACTGCGGGAGGAGGGACCCTCCCGTCCTCTCTGCTGTTGAAGGAGGGCCTCTGTTGTCCTCTCTCCTGCTGCTGGTGTAAGGCCTCTTCTATCCGCATCCCGCATACTCGCCGTGCTGTAAATAAACGAGCCACGGATGCAAGTCCCTTTGGATCCTTCTTAATTAAGAGTTCGTTACTTGGATCTGGTCCATCCCTGGGACACTGGAAGTCTCTTGCGACCGAGACCCCTCCAGCCCTTCCTCAACGGAGACTAATTAGTGCAAAGGGAAGCATCTGGCCCTTTGCTTCCAGCTTGAAATTGCTATATTCACCAAGGGATACGCAGGTTGGCGCAATGACTGGTTGGCGCTACGACTTTTTTGGACCATGAATCGCTTCTTCTAAACAGCCATTAACTCTTCTATTGTCGTAACCTCTCTGTATTCAGTTATTTAATGCTCTCTTGCATCCCTCGGGCGAACCTTGACAACGAGAGAGAATAGTTAAATGAAAGAGATCAAAGATTAAGCAAAGTGGCACGGCCTTTGTATATCCTTTACTATTCAATAATGTGAAGGAGGAATAGTTGTGTTTTACTAAGTGTATCTGTTGGGACATGGTGTTGATTTTTCTGTTCATTGCTGCGAAACTGATTTTTTGGTGACCCGTAGGAGAAGTTCGAGTCTCTTTGGGGAAGCGTAACAACTTGCCTCCTGAGATTTCGGCCTGTGTATGGGACCGGTGGTCACCCACCATCATGAGGACATTGAGGAGCTACGAACGAGTAGCGTAACCTGGTCATAGAAAACCTGGGGATTAGTCGTGCTGACCACACGTCACACCGTAACTGGTTGGATGGTGAGGGTGATGCCTGCAAACGGTAGGTATGCCTGACTCTCACTGGCTGTTATCCCACAATCGACACTCGGAGACACGTGTTCATTTTGTCAAAGTTGTTAAACCTACACCATTTATATAAACTTCATATTGATAACAATGTGAAAATACTGTTTGGAGTTGCTGCAAGATTCTAAATATTCCACCGTTAAGATTTAAGTTGATCTGCCAATTTGCAAAAAATACATTCTTTGGACAAAATCTTATGAGTGCATGTGTACTCGGACACTTGTATAAATAAGCAGTTCTAATTTCCTTTGTGATCAAACAAAGAACAAAATTTCTTACATTATAATCGGTCACGTGTCGATGTAAATAAGATTTCACACAGTTCCAATCTATTTGCACGTCAACACCAGCCTTATCTTATCGATAAAGGACATTACCTTTAACTTGTTGAATAGGTGACGAAAATAAGTATTATTTGAGGATTTATCTAGTCTACTGTTTATTCTAATCACCAGTATCTATCTCTCTCTCTCTCTCTCTCTTTCTCTCTCTCTCTCTCTTTCTCTCTCTCTCTCTCTTTCTCTCTCTCTCTTTCTCTCTCTCTCTCTTTCTCTCTCTCTCTCTTTCTCTCTCTCTCTTTCTCTTTCTCTCTCTCTCTTTCTCTTTCTCTTTCTCTCTCTCTTTCTATCTCTCTCTCTCTCTTTCTTTCTCTCTCTCTTTTTCTCTCTCTCTATTTTCTTTCTCTCTCTCACACACACACACACCCACCCACCCACCCACCCTGACTTACCTCTGCACAAAAAAAACAAAAAAAAAGTTAATATGGACTTTCCATCCTGATCATTGCCAATGCGTAGTTGGAGATCGGTTGGTTCATTGAACTCTCCAGCCTAATTATTGCCTATTTTTGTGAGAGCAGGAAAAGGTTTATTATCCATTTTGCCTTGACTCATCTCACTCAACAGGTCGCTAGGTGCCGTGGCTTGCCGCGAGTTGATAGCTTCTTGGAGATGAGGCCTTGCTCGAAAAAGGTTTATTATCTCTGCATTTCATTCCCTGAAGATGAGAGTGACGTTAGCTCTCAAAAGCTCGGAAGCCTTTCCGGAAATCACCTGGCTGATTGCCCGAGAAAACCTCTTCAATATTCGCCGCGAGGAAAGCTTCAAGAATTGTTTATTACGTCTTACGATGGCGAAGTGTTTTACAGCGACACCCTGTTTAGTGATGGCCAGCGCTTGAAATGGCAAATGTTAGCTGGGGGGGGGGGGAGGATGCTCCTATGCTTCAGTATGGTGACAATGAGACATCTGGGGGGTTGCTTTGCGAAAATTTTGCTAGTGGGGAAGATACCATTCCGCTGCACCCTCCCTCACTTCGAGCACTGGTAGTGCAATTATATTTCAATTTATTTCAGTACTATTTTCCTGTAACAATGTTCCATCACACTTCCCAGGATAAAAAGCAAACGACAACGCCCCTGGAAGCATTTTTCTGGCCGTGCGGTAAGAAGTGGTCGATATTATTCTGGTTGCAGTTATCTGCTCCCCTATAGTCTCGAGTTCCATTCGACACGTTCAAAGTCCTCGTAACGTAGATCTATAAACGAGTTCTTTTGTGCTGTGCTCAATCCGTGAAATTGGCTCCGAATTCGTTGATCTGACTTTGCACATGTTATTGTTGGAGCATTTTGTATTGTTTTGTCTGTTGCGAAAAAGCTCGCTGTGACCCAATATACCGAACTGTTGCATAATAGTTGCGTCACAAGAATATTTGTGCGACCCAACGTCTCTCAAGAAAACGGCTGGAATAAGTATCGACAATTATCGCGAAAGTACGCTCCACATCTCTTAACACAATATAAAAATGCCTGCAAGTTGTTGAGCTGCGGTGGTCTAGCCAGGTTCGATTCCCGGCGTAGGTCATCAAAGTCGGAATTTTTCCGGTCTTGTCCTCCGTAAAGCGGCTCTGGGGCTCACCCAGCCTCAAATGAATGGGTACCTGGGGGGTAACCATGGGTAGTAAAGGTGGTAAAACTTTGTGAGACGGGGTGTTGAAGGTGTGTGAGTTTTTGAGTTTCTTACAAGCATGCAGTATTCGAAGTGGGGGAACGTCGAGGATGCTATCCCCCCCCCCCCCCCCCAGGGTGGCTACTCATCAGGAATTCCGGGAATTATGCGTGAATTCTGCTTGAATTTTTCTGCGTAGACGTGAAAAATTGCAGCTTTTATTAATCCAAATCCCATTGAATTTATATGCATTTGTTAATGCTCTCAGGCAAGTTTTCAGAGCTTAGCTTAATAATGACAAGAGAGCTGCGTGCATGGACGACCGCAGGATTTTTTCCAGGAAGGGGCAAGGAAGATAGGTTTTCCAGTGGGGGCAAAAAAAGGCACATTTACTCCAAAAATAGTGTTGTTCCCTAATAAAACATTGCTTAAATTTGAATTTATGATGTTCATGCAATAATTAACACATTATTGTGGCTAAAATGAAATTATATGTGTGAAATACATAATTTTTGGTTGACTTTCATCGTGGCCCCCCTTGCCTCCCCCTTCCATGGCTGCGTGTAAAATAAAACAGAATTCTCTCCATACGCTGCTTTCTTAGTGTCCTTTGGAGAACAATCTATCTGACAGACGGAGAATTTTACAAGCTATCTTGAAGTTTATTAGGTAAATAAATTTGAGTTTGAAATTCTTTAACAATTAACAATTTTTAGTAGATTAATATATCTCGTAACATATGCGACTTGTGTTTATAGATGTATTTCGAGTCTGAGTATGAGCAATGGCAAATTTAAACTCCGCGCCTTAAATTATGTATGTGTGTATGTGTGTGTGTATAATGTGTATATACTGTATTATATATACACATAATATATAAATTGGAATTGCACAAACCTTTTATATTGTTAATATATGTATTTGTGTGTGTATGTGGTGGTAATTCGAAGGTTGAAATAGAAACAACATCTGCTTATACCTTTGAATATTTGGAAAGTTCGCCTTGAAAACCTGGAATTATACTTGAATTTTATCATGGTCCTAGAGTGGCAACCGTGCCCCCACTTAAGAAAATTTTCGTAAAGTAACTCCCAGATAGGATCATTTACATAAGCATCTGCATAGATATTTCCACTTGGAGCACTGGGAGCGCATATCTTCAGTACCACGAGCTTCCAACTGCAGATAATTAATTGGAGATTAAATTGCTGTTACTCGTAAATAACCCTGCATACTTTGAGGGTTTATACTTTTGAATTATTTTTTTTAAAATTATTAAGTTATTTCTTACATATTTATGTTGTCGGTCTACGTGGCACAGCACTTACAATAACAATGTACATAATCTTGAGGTTCCGTGGCTTTTCCCTGAGTGTGTATCATTGTGTTTTTTGCATACCACATTTCATCGCTTCATCATTCATCGTCGTCGTCGCGATTAATCCAACAGCTACAAGAGCGATGTAAAATAACGGAAAGACAAATAGATTCATATTGTGGTTAAGGCCATATTTATGGAAATTTTAGGTCATAACTGCATATTTTATTTTGCATATTTTGTCAATTGTTAGGTCACAAAAAATCCCAACCCTAGCAATAAGTGAGTTGGAAAGTTATCGATTCGCAAAAATAACTTCCCGGATCTTTAAATCTTTCCACCAGTTACTTGTTCAGTCACGGCATGTAGTTTGAAAGACTGGTTTCTGCCACCCTTTGCAAGCACGTTTCTGTGTAGTATTTATTTTTATCTCCTCACGAGAGTTTCTTCCTACTAACGCAACGTCATTCATCCATGCTCCCTTTCAAGCGAAATTGGTAGGCGAAAATAAAATATTCCAAGAATTCGCGTCAGTTACTTCTGCTGTGACAGTGCACGCCAGAGCCATCTCTCGGCGGCAGAGCGAAATTGGTCGAGGTTAGTACGGGAGACGGACGGTAGATGGCGAGAAAGTTGATGACTTTCCATCGAGGCGGCGTTCACATCCAGTGCGGCCAAATGTACGGACATATCTCTACGCTTGGAGATTATTTACTTTTTTGCCAAACAAATCCCTCTTCCAGATGGAAGATCAGAGTAATTCAGTGTGTTTCGAAAGTTACACAACCCTGTGATCGGTCTAACATAACAAGTGTAAAACATATTTACACCAGGTCAATATGTGGTTCACGCCCATTAGGTTTGTACACGTCTATTACCTGGTCGGTTTGGGAATAGCGATTTTATAGGCGAAATGAAGAATGACATTTTAATTGCGTGTAATCTTGCTTGACAACCTTAGCAGTCCGGAATATTGTTTGGAACCGTAGGACTGACAATAAAAACCGATAAAATAACATTCCAAAGATATTTTTCATGCATACTAAGTTGGGAAATAAGTCTTAATTTAGGGTTGGATTTGATCGTTAGGGTTTCTCATCAATTTCACCACATTCGACTCTCCTGTGAAAATATTTTTTTCTTTGCTATTTGTGTTCGGTAACATTCTAGCAAAACTCAATTGATATACATAGTCACAGGTACATTGCCTTGTTATTTAAGAACTATTTCCACCCAGAATTTTCCTCAACACACTTATCACTCGCCAACGAAGTTTCCGGGTTCGAGTTCCGGCCTGGCTGTTTTTTCAATTTCATCTAATCACCACATCCTCATCGTCGCGGATGATGGGAAGTGGCAGAAAAGACAATAATACACAAATATTTGAAGGAAGCGTACTTACCCCGACCTGCAGTAATCACTTTGGAACAGTGGCGGATCCAGAAGTTACATTTGAGAGGTGCGCCTCACCTCGCTGAGAATAAATTGTAACCTAAAGTTATACTATTTTATATAAACAATATATAGTTCTGTTAGCACGAACCAACTATGTTGTAGATATTAGCATCCTTTTTTGGGGGGCGGGGGGCAAAAATTGGACCAGGCACAATTTCTCCCATAGTTACGGTAAACTGGTCGATTGGATATGAAGTAGTAAGTAAAATGAAGTAAAATGGAATAAAGAAAGAACAACCCAATCTCTGCATGGGTCTTAGGTTCGATTCCGTTTTGAGGCATATTGCAGTGGTTCGAATCCAAATTTAAACCGTAGGTCCAGTTCTGATTAACTTATCACGAGCTAAAATTGGACTTAAACTTAAAAAAACAAATCTCAAGCCTGTTAAAACTTGAAAAAAAAACAAATCTCAAGCCTGTTAAAACTTTAAAAAAAAACCTCAAGCCTGTTAAAACTTTAAAAAAAACCTCAAGCCTGTTAAAACTTAAAAAACAAAACAAATCTCAAGCCTGTTAAAACTTTAAAAAAAAAAAAAACAAATCTCAAGCCTGTTAAATTTATTCACCTTAATATTTCAAATCCCTGACTACTGTCATGAATATGTGAGTGTGTGTGTGTGTGTGTATGTATGTATGTGTGTGTGTGTCTCTTGTTGTATGCCAATGAATATAGGTTAGACTTTAATTCCCGTATGATTTTTAATTTTTTAAATTTTTCTTTGTAACTTTATATTTTTCTTTCTTTGTTTTCTATGTATTATGTATTAATGTTTTCTAATTTTCATATGTTAAAAATTCTCTGTAAACATGGTAAAGTGCTAGAAGAGGCTACAAAGCCTTAACTTCGCCATGATATACAAGACGCAATAAATAAATAAATAAACTTTGTGATAAAAGACAGAACCGTCGAGTCTTCAAAAAGATTAGGCATAATATTATATCCATAAACCTGACGGTTGGGCCCCCGTGGTTCCGTGTCTGCTTTGGAAGCAATGTAGACGTAACAAATTATTGATTGTTAATACGCTTGTGTTCCTTGGAAAGTATTTTGTACCTGATCGACTTCTTGGTTTTCAGAGAATTTGCTGATGCATGATTTGACGTGCATCCCTTAGCAATTTACTAGAAAACTGGTTAGCAACACTGCGGTAAGCACTGATTGCATACCGTAGGTCGCAAGGGATCGGATACGTCATTCCGGAAATTGTAGGCGGTGTGAAAAATGTGCGGGAATTCTTAGAACTACTTTGGTGTTTTACGAACTCAACACCTCGAGTAAGGTTTTTTCTTCCATCCCCGCCCACGGTCACTGTGCTTCGGTGGGAAAGCTTTCCTAAGCAGGCTTCCTCACCACACCCTTCGAACGATTTTTTCCGTGCTTATCGGGGGTGGGTGTCTGCTGTTGCATGGGGCTTTATTATTATTATTTTTGTTGGCAGCGTGGGAGACTGAGCTTGCACGGATGAAGTGATAATGGAAATAATGGGGTGGGGGAAAATAGACGAGCAAACCAAAGGGTTGACCACTTATACCTTGTCCCAGCTAACTGTGGAACAAGGCCGCGCATAGCGTCTGAGAAGGGGAGGAAATCGAGTGGGCAGGGCGAAGCAGTGCACGCTGCTGCGAAGGCTGGTAACAGTAGTCGCTTTTCCCCCTCCACTGAATCCCGTTCCCTCTCGCGTGTTCAGTGGTGCAGCCGCCTCCCGTTACTATTTGAACTATTTATTTGTGTTTCGCCATCCGTGTTTGTTTTAAATAACTGTTTGCACACTTATGGATCACCCTGTATTTAAGCTTGCAATTGATATCTATGCATGTTCGAAACTCCACGTTCGAAACCTGGTGCCGCAAGCTAGGCTCGATCTTGTTGTGTTGCCATTTTCGTTCGCCTGCTGCCAGCCCCTGTGGCAGAGTGGCTAGCACTTCGCGCTACGACGCCAGGGGTTCCGGGTTGGAATCCCGGCCTGGGCATGGATGTTTGTGAGTGTCCATTCATCAATCTCATCATATCGTCACTCATCCCCATCTTCGGAAATTAACCAAAAGTGGCAAAAAGCGAAGTAAAATAAAGCAAATCAAACAACTGTTCGCCTGATCCAGAGATAGGTGGGACAGGGTATAGATCATGACGTGCTGTAAAGCACATCTCGAACCCCTCAAATTGGGAAGAAGTGTTCTCGGGTAACCGCTAATACCGATTTAATCTGGCTGGTTACCTGAGAATGAATCACGTTGCCAGGAGAGCTAGAATTCCTATATTAAATCTAAATTCATAAACACCCCCTAAATGTTTTCACAACGAGGTAAATTATGGTACTTTTGGTCGAATTTACCCTTAGACCCCTCTAATTGATTGATTAAATTGTTGTATTAAGTCCGCTTTATGCCCAGAAAGGCTAATCGGGACTGGACCCACAGATTAAAGTGTAATCCGAACCACTGTGTCACGTGCTCGGGAACCCTTGATTACAAGGCGGCGACGTTACCACTACGCCATCGGGGAGGCCCTTAGACCCGTTACATCCCCTAGATTGAAAATTCTGATAAACCCCTGGGTTATCCCATATTATGTTAATTACTACAACCCCCCTCCTTTCCGAGCGAAAATTTTTCAAATACCATACGCTCGTGTGGTACAGTCGGTACGGAGACCCGAGGAAGCTGGATTTTACTGGCAATTTCCCTGCATAAGGTGGCTCTAGTTCTCATTCAGCCTCTAACATATCGATACATGCCGGAAGAGTAGAGGCATCTGAAACGTGGTGCTTAACACATCATCCCCAATGTTTGAGTCTCGCTACCTGAAGACTCCTTTTCACATTTTCCTCGCAACTTGTTCCCTTTTTTTAAATTTCGTACAACAATGCTCCATTTTATTTTCCGTAATTTGTTTTCAATAATGTACAATGTTCTTAATTAATTTGACAAAGTAGAAGACATAACACATTTTCATTAGTAAGTTGATTCAATATAGTGCTGTGGAAACTTACTTGTACCTGGAAAATCTGGAAAAATCATTGATCCCCCCCCCCAGAATGAGTGGGAAGCCTGCAGTTATAATTGTTTTAAGTTCAGTTTAAAACCTTGTGTTTTCGTGCCCTTTTTAGAGATACACTCTGTAAAAAAAAAATAGCATCACTTCATTATTTTTGGTCGTCAGCATTTCGCTCGTGAATTATCAGTTGTTTTATTGATTTAATTCGACTTGTCGATTTGTTTTCCTAACAATTATATAAAACACTATATCTGTACAATATATTTTTATTATTTAAGTCATAGTTACGTACATAATGCACTTGACAGAACTAATATCAAAATTATTGCAAATATAGCTTGTGGAACGTTTTCGCACAAAGACAATTTTTACAAGTAAAAAGATTGAACAAAGGTTTTAAATGCATCATGATATGTTAATTTGAAATGATAGTAAGTAAATACATTGACTAGTACTTAGTGTGGCCACCCCTGGCCTTCCTAAGTGCTTCCAACCTTCGAGGCATGCTATGAATGAGATTTTGACAATATTCGACCTCAATTTCATTCCAAACATGTACAATTGCTGCCATAAGTTCCTCTTTTGACCTGTACGTCTGATTACCAAGTTTTTTGCACATCATAGCCCACAGGTTTTCTATAGGATTCATGTCTGGAGAGTTGGGTGACCACCAAAGTCTTTCAATATTCATATCATGAAACCAGTTATTCACCACCTGAACATGGTGACAGGTTTCATTATAGTCTTGAAAAATAAAGTAGTCCAAATTCTGTCCAGAAAAATGATCTCCTGCAGTTTGTAGAACTTTCCGATTCAGGATTTCCAGATATTGATCAGCCTTAACGGTCCATGTGCAAATATGCATCATGCCAATCCCTTTTGCAGAAAAACATGCCCAAATCATTACACTGCCACAAAACTTTTGAGTTTCTAAACTACAATATTTTGCAAGTTCTTCTCCCTTCCGCATCCACAGTTTAACTGAGCTGTCATTCCCCAGCAATTTAAATCGTTTTTCTTCAGAAAATATCACATGTTCCCAATCTGCATCATTCCATGCGCCATAACGTGTGACAAACTCACGTCTAGCTTTTGCATGTGCGTCAGTTAGTCTGGGTTTTTTACGTGGGACGTGTTTAGAAACACCCTGTTTCTTTAGTCGGGATACTACAGTAGCATGAGTAAGATTAACTCCCATCTTATTTTGAAGTTTATGTGCAATTTGGCGTGAACTCATTCATCTGTTCTTCAGTGCCATGTCCTTTATCATACGATCCAGTCAAGGTGATGTATTTTTCTTTCTGCCACAGTGACTTCTCAGTGATGATTTTCCATGTTCTTGTTACTTTTGCAGGCAGCGGCTAACTGTGGATTGATGCATTTGAAGTTGTCGACCAATTTCTCTCTGAGAATGACCATCCATATGCAAAGCAAGAACTATTCCTTGCTTACGTGGTGAAATGTCACACTTTCTGCCCATTTGTTTCGAGAAAACATGCTCAAATACACTACACAGCACCAGAACACTTCACAATATGATAACGTATACAAACTGTCAATAATGAACATGTAGTTGCAACATAAAACACGTCACAAGTTGCACTACTAACAATCGTTTTACAGATTCCTGACAATTGATTACAAAGCCTTGCAGCAGTAACTGATTGCAACACCCTCTAGCGGACACTCGAAACACTAAATCAACATAAGAATAACACCACACTACGCAGTGAATCCAGACCAATACTTCAATCAATTGATTTCAAGTTGTGCAGGAAAGATGCATGCATGCGAAACTCAAAATTGTCAACATCCGTATTAAGAATACAGTGATGCTAATTTTTTTTTTTACAGAGTGTATAATACCTCAAGTGGAGTTAAAAGTTTGTTTCCTCAATAAGAAAAGTAAAGCAAACTAGAGATCAAATTCCATTCTCTGTCTCGCACACAAAAACTGTCACAACTTGTAACGGGTGGAAGTGAATAGGTCAAGACAGGGTGACTGACTAACCGCCGGGAATTCTGCGTGAAAATTGCACCTTGAAATTGAAATTGAAAAAGTCAAGAATTTTGTATTTGTTATTTTGGTAGAGACCGACTTTTTCAAAATTAAGTGTAAGCGCGTTGCGTGCATATTTACGTGATTGCTTTTGCCCTGCCCCCTCCACTCGATTCTGTAGTGTCTCCATCGGAGGGTGAAGAGCATCAGGGCGAGACCTTGTCCTTGATTTGACAAATGACTGCCCAAAATCGATGGACAGCAGAGGATGACTCAGGGCGTCTCCTCTCCCTGCGAAGGACTATCGATTACCAGTGTTGCCGAAAGGAACACTTTTTGCACGTTCGGGTTCGTTGATCTCTGCGATCACAGATTCGTGCATTTGGAGAGCTTTCAATAAAATTATTGGAAATCGCGGAGGCGATTGAATAAAGAAACTGGCGAAAAAACGAAAGCGAAGCGAGATTTATTCCTCTCGGATGCATGTCCTGTAAAGCAGTAGTAGCCATTGTCATCTTGGAATGTACTAGCTCGAGGCCAAATACCATTGTGCGAAGTTAATTTGAATCGAATCAACCTCTGAATCCTTAATAGGCTGAAACCCACAACTCCCAACGGTTTGGCACGTTGCATAACATGCAAGGTTACGTAGCGATTTACCGGGTGTCCCAGAAGTAAGGGGTCCACTGTGTCTGACCTATTGATCTAAGTTTATTGAACTTGGTACACACACAAATAGAAATGGAGATACGAGGGCCACTATTTATATTTTGAGCCTTGGCAGCACTGATTGAAGTTAGGCGCGATTTGACGTTTGCACGGAATCGTCTGGCATTATTGACCATAACGTACTTCAAATGTTTTGTCAATAGCCTCATTTGTGTTATGTTGCCTTGGAGATTGCGCGACAACAATAAAATTGAATTAACTCGTGAACATTTTCGTGCGATGATTTTTTACGATTTTCGACGTGGATTATCAAGAGTGCATCGATCAACTTACTTCCACATTTGGCGATGAAGCCCCATCCTTTGCCACTGTGAAACGCTGGTAAACGAATTTAATCGTGGCCGCCATTCGCTCACCGACGAGATTCGCGAAGGTCGTCCAAAATCAGTTGTTGTTCAAGAAAACATTGATGCTGTGCAAAACCTAATACTGCAAGATCGTCACGTGACATACTGTGAGATTGAGGCAACCATAGGCATTAGTTCCACCAGCATATATAAAATATTACATGATCATTTAGCTGTGAGAAAGGTATGTTCTCGTTGGATCCCACACAATTTGACAAAAACTCAAAAAGACGCTCGCGTCAATTGGTGCAAACAAATGCCCAATGAATACAATCGTGGTGCTTCAAAAGACGTATATAAGATTGTAACAGGTGACGAATCATGGATATATGCATATGAGCCGGAACGTAAACAGCAGTCGACTGTATGGGTGTTTCAAGATGAACCCAATCCAACAAAAGTTGTTCGCGCTCGAAGCACATCGAAACAAATGGTCGCCTGTTTTTTTCTGGAAAACTGGTCACGTGGCAACTGTGCCTTTAGAGGAACGTAGAACGGTCAACTCTGAATGGTACGCAACAATTTGTTTGCCAGAGGTCTTCGGTCAAATACGGAAAACAAACAAACGCCGTCGGATCATTCTTCATCAAGACAATGCCAGCTGTCACACATCTCGTCTAACAACCGACTTTATGAACAGTCAAAAAATCGAATTGATGGGTCATCCGCCGTACAGTCCTGATTTGGCACCCAATGACTTCTTCTTGTTCCCGAATGTCAAGTATAAATTGCGTGGACAACGATTTTCGTCGGCGGAAGATGCCGTTGATGCGTTCAAAAACCATATTATGGAGGTGTCTCAAGAAGATTGGAAAAACTGCTTTGACAAATGGTTCGAACGAATGCAAAAGTGTATTGACCATAAAGGAGAATACTTCGAAAAACAATAAAGCAGTTTTCAATGCCAAATTCCTGTTTTTTCATTGTTAGGCTCAAAATATAAATAGTGACCCTCGTAGTTTCAAGGAACAGTATGATTAGTATTAC
Source organism: Lepisma saccharinum (assembly GCF_977018435.1). NCBI lineage: Eukaryota > Metazoa > Arthropoda > Insecta > Zygentoma > Lepismatidae > Lepisma > Lepisma saccharinum. The sequence goes on from NC_139257.1 coordinate 15,307,123, forward strand.
TGCATTGAGAGTGTAGTGCATTGTTCATACCAAGTGTTCAAATAGCGCACCATTGATTTTAAGAAATTTGATAGATCTGAAAGTGGGAGGGGATCAAACCCGAGGCTCCTTTCGATATATTTTTGTTTTCTTTGTTTGTTCGCTTTACTTCTTATATCTGATCGTTCAGTTTACCTTACCAATGGGAGGAATTATGATAGCGACATACAATAATAATAACCATCTTTCAACCATGGACCTTAATATATAATAATGGTCTTCTTGGTTCCTGTTTACAGTACTATATTGTTTATATAAAAGCATAATAAGCCTTCAAGATTCAGAGCTAAAACAAGTACAAAGTTTTAAGTATCTAGGTGTTACAATCAATAGTAATGGAAAAATAGATGAAGAATTAAACACTCGAATAAAGAATACAAACAGATTATATTATGCCATAAACAAAGGATTTTTAGGGAAAAAGGAAATAAGCCAAAAAACAAAAATGATTGTGTACAAAACAACTTATGTACCAACATTGATATATGGAAGTGAATCCTGGATAATTAATGAAAAACAAAAGCAAATCTTACAAACAGTAGAAATGAAAAATTTGAGGAGAAAAGTGGGAAAGACCAGAAGGGACAAAATCAGAAATCAAACAATCAGAATAACATTAAACACAAAACCAATATATCAGGATGTTGAGCGAGCACAACTCAGATGGTTTGGACACCTCAGCAGAATGCCTGACCATGGAATACCTAATCAGGTATGGGAGCAAGAATGGGAGGATTGGATGCAAAGAGACCGAAAGGAAGACCACGTAGGACATGGAATGAGGGAATGAAGGATATCCTGAGCAGGAGCAACATCTCGTGGAGTGAAGGAAGTTGGCAGAAGATCGCGACAGATGGCGAGCGCTCTGTAAAACCTAGACACCAATCGGTAGAAGAAGATCGGAATAAGTAAGTAAGTAATAAAACAGTGGAAGTGTATTCATTCTCAGTGAAATGAGATACCTCCTTGATAGCGTACTGGTAACGTCGTCGCCTTGAAATGAAGAGGACCCGGGTTCGATACCCAGTGGAGGCACAAGTGGTTCGAATTCAACTTTAAATCGTAGGTCCAGTCCCGATTATCCTCCGTGTGCATAAAGTGGACTTTAAAACCAAAATTCAATCAGTGAGGTGAGGTACCAAAGTGAATCTTCTGGATCCGCCACTGGCTAGGGATCCCGGCTTCGAATCCCGGCCTAGACATGGAGTGTCTTCATCAGTTTCATCTCATCATAATGTTACTGGTCTTCGCGATTAGCCAAAAGTGTGAAAAAGCGACGCTAAATAACAAAAATCAATTCAAATGAAAATCCTGACTGGTGGAGATTTCGGCACATGCAGAGTTGCAACTCTGCCCCAGACGCTGTCTCGCCTCACCCTCTGGGAGCGGAGTGGCGAAGGTCAAAACCCTCCCGGATGCTGGATGGGGCACGTGCGATTGTGTGGCAACGACTGCATCCCGTGCGGAATGACAATCGGATGTTGGCAGGAGGGGCCCTTCGGTGTCTCAGGTTGTGATCCAACATTTTGGAACTAAAAGGCGTGAATTTCCACGGGCAGGCCCGAAGCCAGTGTTTTATTTCGCCGGTGGGGCTCATCTTTTAGGAGCAAGGGGGTCAGGCCATAAATAAAACTTGATTAGTACAAATAATAATGACAATAATAATTACTATTTTACAATAATTACTATTATAAGTTATTAAAAATATACCAATTTCAATAAAAAAAATTGTTATTATTACATAAGTGGATAGACTTCGCTACTCACTCCACCGTATAAGTGAATATCTAACACAATTGAAGGGTCTAGTGAGAGAGGGAGCTATGCCACTTTGACAAGAAATGGAAATAAAATTAGTTTTCTAAAGCATTGCGTTGAGTCATAATTTGTATAACAAAGAGTATTTTTTTTGCTGAACATATTGTTAGGTAAATTATTCAAAAGGAAAAATATGAATTTCAATATAAATACCATTTATTGTGAACATGTATGGTATATTGTTGTAGTATAACCATGTGAAAAAAATCAATCTAGCACATCATTAAATACTTTTGCCTCAGTGTAAATCATGTTCACAGGGTTACATATGATCTACATAAAGACAACTTCATATGTCTTCTGGAGGATCTTCACTGTCCATTGTTTCTGTGGATTTTAGTTTTTGGTAAACACCATGAAGAACTGGAGGAATATAAGGCATTATTGCCATGAGATCTTTTGACTTTAGGGCTGATATTAAATCTAGCACCGGTTACTGCAACACAACCTCTGCCACTCCTATTGCAGACATCATCAGTATGTGGCATAGCTCCTTCTCTCACTCAAAATGCTGATGAGTACGTATTCAAGAACTAAGAAAATCTGCTGCAGAACAAGCGGGAGCTATGCCACATGGTTGTAGTTCACATGATAGATGACAGATCGTAGGAGAAGACGGAAAATGGCAAAAAATAAAATTTTCAAGATTTGTGGCATAGCTCCCTCTCTCACCAGACCCCTCAATTGTTGTCCATTACTTTTCGATATTTTGTACAGTTAGTGTACTGAAGATTATAGTTATTGTATTTTGTTATTAACGTGTACACAATCGTTGAAAAAAGCCTTTAACAGTTAGTGGTAAATTTTACTCATAGTTTTCTTTGTGAAAGGTCACAGAATATAAACTTTAAGTTTTGGATCCATTTATTATTTGGATTAAATGTCTGAATATAAAAATATGCACAACTTTTTTCGATGTAATGCAGTTTTTACTGTGGTTATAACTTTATTTATGTTATTAACAATAAGAATAACATTTAAATTAGATATTTGTAGGATTTCGGGGAGGGGCTTCAGCCCCCTTAGCCCTCCCCATGGCTACATGTCTGTCCACGGGATTCGTTGGTGCCGTCGCTCCGGTCGCCGCTTCGGTTTTTCTCATCAAACAGGCTGCGGTGGCCACACGAAGGGGCTCGCTGACAGATTTAGCGCCTGGTTATTGTTTTAAGGGTCGAGCAGCAATCGGGGTTGTGTGGGCGCAACGACTGAATGATCTTTTTCGTGTCCCGTGCAGGATGCAATTACGCTCGTAGAATACTAAACGAGTCATTTGAATGTAATATTAATCTTTCGCGTTATCAAATCTATTGATTTTTTTTTTCAGAAGTGAGTGCTTAGTTTTCGTATGGGAATGTCACCCCGCTGTTGTGATGACTTAGCCAGGCTTACTTTTTTAATATTACATTCTGACTCTTCCCAAGACTGTGCAGAAAGATATTCTCAGGGAGGTGCTTCTGTGTTCTGAGAATCATTTAATTACAAGGCGGAGTCAAATGAAATCCTTAATTTGTCTTTATTTTTTGTTATCTAGTATATTTATGGGTTGCACAAGCTTGCTGCATTTTAACATTGCTGATGTAGATATAATTTCAAGTCTGAGTCGGTGTTCGTATACCTCATGAGGAACCACCTTTGAGATGAACGTGCAGTCACACATGAGTCCCCGCGAAGGTCTTTCCACCCATCTGCCTTGCGAACAGGTCATTGTCGAATTTCTCCCCACCATCCTTAAACTTGATGGTGCGGTAAGCATGCATAGAGATATTGAATTTTCATTTGCCGTAGAATGTCTATAAGTTTTAGGCTTCCAGAGAGCAAGAAACTACTGCTCTTCACTAATGCATGTGTAGGAAGCGCCATCTTTAAAATGACAAAACAAATGGCGTTTTGAAGTTCACTTGATGAGTGTTGCAGCCTTGAGGTTGTTCTGTAAATTATAATTGATGCCTTGTTTAAATTTATGTACGAGGGTTGATCGGAAGGTAAGATACAAAACCTGTAAATTCCAGTAGGTATTTATTCGACCAATATAAACGGACACACGTGAAAGTATACTTCATGCACCTCCTCCCCGGTTCAGGCATTCATCCCAGCGCTAAAAGAGGTTCATGGTGCCTGTCTCGTCGTGCTTGACAACATCATCCGATTCAAACCGGCGTCCTTTTCTGCGCCTACGAACCTCAATTCGGAAAAAAAGAGGCCCGGATTTCTCACCACATAAGTCGTTTTGGTTCTTCTAACTCACAATACACATGACGCCCTTTCTGGTATTCAGTAGCATTTGTTCCAACATCCACCACACCTCCCGGACCTTGCTCCGAGCGATTACCATCTCTTGGCTCCTTTGAATAAGCATCTGAGAGGTCGCCTATTTTACTCGGATGATGTCAAACACGAAGCAAGGGTTGGGCTTGTTACTTGCTTGGCCCCCCACACTTTACTTGCGCACTCGAGGTTCGGTGCACTTCGTACTCGGCTCAGATTTGTCTAGGGGTATCTTTCTTTGTACGACAATGCACGTGGGTTGCTACAAGTCAACATAATTATATAATTAACTACGAGAGACAACGGATAACCTTTGCGAAACCTTATTGCTAGGGGGGATAAATTACCTTGTCCAGCATCTGTGAAATTAAAAACTGAAATTTTGGATATTTTCTATAGTTTAATTAACGTAAAATTTAAAGTATACACAAGTCGTATCCGAACGTTCATTTCTCTAATTATCGGGCCAAAACTCTAATTTTGAAGTTGGAAATCTCTATTGTTTGTACCTGGATGCTTTACATTTCATGAATTACATCTGAAGTACGCTTGTCACAAGGTAGACTCGCGTTACTCCAAGAAACGTATTAACGGGCGCGAGGTCGCCCGACGTGTACATTTCTCAACCTCCACGGTGACAAGGCACTAGGCTGCCCGGCGCACCGTAATTACTTCAAAATAACATCCAGTACAAACTACATTTTTACCTGTAAACTGGACACCAAGGCACTAGCTTGCCCGGCAATCCAATCTCTACAGCATCCGTTTCGGAAGATCTGTCCTCCGGTCCTAGCTGACCGAAGAAAAAACAGCCTCTCCCTTCCAAGTCTCAGTTCCAACAGCCGACCTCCCCTACTCTCATTGAGGAGTTTATATACGTTTTGTTGGCGTCTGTTGCCAACGGCCCTTCTTTCAAAATTTTTAATCTTGAACAGCTAAACTGCCCGCCTTTCTTTTGAACATTCGAAACACGAAGAAAGAACAGAGAGCTACATGGTATTTATACATGGAATAATACGAACCTAAAAATGCATAATAAATTGATGTACACTAATCACACATATATATGTTTATACACTTGATTACCCAATTAATTGACATATTAATAAAATATTTAAATAAAAAAACACTGTTGCCCTGACACGGGGTCAGGGTAACAGGCTCCCACAACAGGACCCCGAGTTTTACGAGACGGGCATCATAAACCTCGTGAAGTCAGTTATATATTGACTTAGCCCCTACACTTTGAGACAGTGTACCTCACTTGTCGCTTCCAGTGTTAGGATAATTCTCCCTCCTGCCAGAATGAAATTCAATTCGTAGTTCTGTGAAGACCGAATTCTCTTCCGCTTATTCAGAAACAGTTTTATTGATGACCAAAGCGGGCTCCATGCTCTGCCGGAGTAGATCCTTCTACATCGCAGGTGCGTTGCGTTGCCACCATCTGCTGCACTTATTAGGAATTTATCTCCAATCTGGGATGCTGGGAGATCCTGGTCGACCAGATGCACCTGAGCTTTTCGGTGGCCTTGCTGTGGAGGAGCAGCTGCCTCTCGACACAAGGTCAGATGCACTTCCAAAGGACCTGAGCGTCCAGCTATCGGGCACAACAGTTACTTTAAAACGATTTCGCGAGAGCATTTGTAAAGGTGGCTGTTTCATCTGAAATCTGCAAGTTCCCATAGTTTATATACCTTTTTTTTGCAGCCAAGTCTGGTATTGGTAAAGAGCGCGGTGGTCTATTCGGTAGGGCGTCTGACTGCCGCGGGGGGACCCTGGTTCGGTTCCCGGGGTGGGTGATAAAATGTCGGAAAAATTCCGACTTTGTCCCCCGCATTAAGCGGTTCCGGGGCTCATGCAGCCTCATACAAATGGGTACCGGTGGGGGGGGGTAAAGCCAGACGGAGCGTGGTGCTGATCACACCACCTCCAAAATAGCAGAGATCGAGAATGTACGGGGCCCTACCCCCCACATTTCCTAAATGTGCCTTCATGGTAGGGTGCTACCGTATATGCACGGGCAACTTAAAAGAAAATTCGCGGTACAAGGCTGATTAAGGCGAGGAGGGACAATCTCCCCTAGGTCTTTCACGCTGGGGCAGCTGCTGATCAATGTTGCCAACTTCGCTCATTTGGAGCCAGATCTGGCTCTTTCGTGCACTCGTTTGACTGTGAACTGTGGCACCCGCCCTCTGCCCCACTATGATGCCACCACTGGCTCTGGCCCATAAATACCAAGTTTTGCCATGAGTGTACATTTTGCACGTGACGTGATATTCGTATAGCTATAGGCTGCGTCACCCACCTCTTCTTTCCTTCCCAATGTATTTTTATACATAGCGCTGTGGCTAAGATGAAGATGACAATTTTGTTATCCGGGAACCCTTTATTTTCGATTTTATATTAACATCATTGAGATGGGTGATGCCGCCAAATCTAGGCGGTGAAAACTAAGAATAAATTGCCATCACTTTAAAGCTAACGGTAATAGCAGCTCCCCCACCCCTCTGACAACTAAAATTACCCAGTAGGCACTTTATGCAGCCTTCGTTAATCTAGCTCCTTGAAAGTCCTCTTTAGCTATATTAATGGTGAAATTTAGCTCTATTATGCACATCAGGTTTGGCAACACTGCCAGGATGGCCGTAGGAGGCAAGGAGAAATGCACTAGGCTTATGGGACCATTATTTTATTCGTTCTCTCGGGAATATCAAACATCCGATGACGTAGAAAAGCACATGGACGGAAAAAGGACACGTTGAACTATGTCATAGTAGTAGGAAAAGTCGAAACTCCCATTTGATGAGCCGTAACTTGAAGTTGATGTCCCATAAGGAATGCATGCGATTCCGTAAATATTAATTCATCATATTTTTCAAAAATCGTATAAGGCTTAATAATCAACTTAGGACACCACTTCCGCTTGCCACATGGGAAGAAATTCATACTCTTCATTTCTGGCGGAGATCTTTTTAGTAGCATTGCTCATTCCGACGATATTGGAATAAATGCATGCCTGGTGCGTAATTGTCCCTCTTCGCCTTAACTTGTATGGTTTCAGTGGCAATTTACTTGTGACTGAAGTAATGGGCGTGGGAGGTTGAACAGGTCGACCCCTCCACCATTGGAAATTGGCACAGTTCATTTCATGTTAGTAGAAAAACAAGAAAGTTTTTTTTATTGTTAATAACAGAAATGAATAACTGAATAAAAACTGCGTTAGATCAAAAGTACTAGAGCAGGTCATGCTTTCATTTCTACCATCTAATCCAAAGAATAAATGGTTCCACAGTTTTCACATAAATTATAGTTTTATGCGGTAGATCACACAGCATAAAGTTTGACTAAAATTTCCCTCTAACTTTTAATTTTTTTCTTGAATGAGGTTTGTAAAAGTTAATACCAAAATAGAATAATTATGTATTTCAATGCACTAACTCTATGAAATATAAAAAAAAAAATAATGAAAGACAATTAATTGTACTGGATATTCACTCTTCTGGTAGATCGAGTAGAAGTCCCGCCAACGACATAATAATAATATAATTTGAAATATAATTGGTTATTAATATGTTTTCTTCTGTTCAAGTTTTATCAATGACCTACACCATCTACAGAACTTTCTGGCGACGCCCATGCCGATTTATCTCCTGGGCGGTTCTAATTGGTGTTGTTCCAGGGATATGAGCTGGACATTGTTGCTCTTGAATTCTTAATTACTATGTTGAAATTGTATCCGAGTCTTACTTCTATACACATCAAGAACAGGGTGCTGACAGCGTCTTTTCATTGATTAATTTGAATCTCGTTGTGCTGCGAACGTTGATATCAGTTTATCGCGGGTTTGGGAGAGGAGAATGACGTAAATTAACCCTTTCCCGCCAGGTATGCTTTGTCTTTATCTGCGATGCGCAGTCGCTGCCCGGTCTCTATTTCAGATTACGGGAGTCTGGAAAGGAGCCAGAGGGGCGGGGGAGCCTGGCACGTGGCTCCAAGATAGGGAAGAGCCACGTGTCCTCCGCCGGCAGCTGCTAAGCTTCTCGCCACTCACCAAATATTGATTCATCTCGAATGCTTTACAGCTTCCCTCAAGAGCATCCCTTAAGCTCTGTGGATGCTGGCGCCGAGATCGTCGAGTTTCCAAAATGGAGCTGCTTCTTTTGGTCAGGCAGTAGGACATCTGACTGCCACGCTGGATACTCGGGTTCGATTCCCTTTGCCTCACCCAGTCTCTAATCAGTGGTTACATCTGGGGAATGCGGAAGTCGCCAAAGTGTGGTGACGCTCACTGCGGGCGAGATTGAGAATGTGCGAGGCCATACCTCTAAGTCACCGGCAATACGAATGGGAAGTGGGGCCTATACATTATCAGCAGGTGCCATCTGAAGGCGAAAAAGGGAAAGGTAGAAGCACTGAAGATGATTTTCTCAGCATATTACAACCATGGGCGTCGGAACGCGGGGTCGAACGGATCAGTGGACCGCCCCTGGAAATTGACATCGTTAATTTAAAGATACAAGAAAGCCGAAAGTTTGTTACATTTACTGTTAAGAACAGAAAGAAAGTTCATTTAGTTATTATCCGAACAGAATAATCAAAGTTAAAATATCTTGGATCGAAAACATTGACTGAAAATACAGGAACGAGGTTATATTCTACCATTTCATCCAAAGAACAGATGGTTTCACAGTTTTCAAAATTTTAATAATTACAGTTACAGGTGAGAGGCCAGACAACAAACTTTATGGAAATAAAATCGCCTTTGGTTGATGTAGTGTTTTAAGTCCACTTTATGCACAGTAAGGCTAATCGGGACTGGACCTACAGTTAAAGTAGAATCCGAGCGACTATGTGCCTCCACAGGGTATCCAACCCGGGACCCCTTGATTACAAGACGAGGACGCTACCTGCGACGGGAAGGCCTAAAGCCTTTTCTTGAACGAGACGTGCAAAAGATACTAACTGCATAAAATGCAATAGAAATAATGGAAGATAGTTGTCCTGGCATTCAGTCGTTTGGTGGATCGAGTCTCCACATTTATGTAATAATAATAAAAAATAATAATCATTATTTCGAATAAAATTTGTTTTTATTAGTTTATAATATTTATTACTGTATAATGACATTTATTTTTTCTGTTATTCAACTTTTATCATTTGCCCGACCCCCCTGCAAATATTTCTGCCGACGCCCGTGATTACAACTTATTACACTTGAGATGTTTAATCCTGCTAAGGAAGAACATTTAAATTCCCACTATACACTATTTGAATTAGATATGTAGGATTGCAAGGGGGGGGGGGAGGTGCTTCAGCCTTCAGATCCCTCTTCCTGACTCCAGGGGGAAATAATCTCAAATGGATTTCCTGAATTTTTGGTTGAAATTGCCCGCAGTTTGACGGCAGAAATCCAATAGTTTCTACGTAGCATTACCAAACTCAACACCCCAGCCTTGTAAGACTGACCTCCTCGTAAGACCCGAATGTCAACCTCATTTCTACGTAGTACACCCCTGCAACTGTGCCCTGCAGGCCAACGAGGCTCTGGCGTCTGGACGTACGGCCAGTGTAATCCTCTGTATTGTCCTGTGTTTGGTCCTTCTATGTGCTAAGTTCCCCCTTTACAGCATCAGCTTTTAACCCAGGTAAGAACATTTTGGTACTCAGGCACGTGTTAAGGAAAGTTAAGATAAGGGTGACACGCACCTCTTGCCTGTAGGGCTTCATGTTAGTCAGTTACAACCCTTTTATCGGACTTCTCAAAGGCTTCTAAGGGTTAGTAGGACCAAGCCCTTGCGAGGTCTGTGGTGTAGGATTTATTTTTAATTATCACCTAGGTAGGTTTGAAATGAAAGATCATTAAGACCTTTTTACTCGAAGATTTATTTAAACTTCTGATGTTATACAAACACTTTTTCAAACAGACAATTCACCCGGTACAACTTGTAGGCCTAAACCTATTAGTTATATCGAAGTTTATAACCCTGGTCTTTTGATGATGCAGGAGAACACCTTATTCAGAGTTGGGTTTGTAGAATATCTGCCAAAATGGAGTACAAGTACACCAGCCAATCCGAAGATTGAAGCAAGATATTCCCCAACGTCCCCTGAACCATCAGCCTTTCGGCAACCTGGAGAATGTCCCGTAGACTTACAAAAATCTAGTTCTTTTATATCATAACATTGTTTACAATTTACCAAGGTTACTACTTAGTTGTTTAGTATTTCTATAGTTTCAACATTTTTTCCTGATTTAAGTTAAACAATTCATTACCCATTGTAACATTAACAATAACACATTTTTAAAGAAAAGATTCCAACATAGATTAATACCAGGTGGTTATAATTAAAGTGACGGTGTTCAGAGTGGTACAGCACGGTCTGTAATGAGAGTAGCAGTCTGAAACTTCGTAGATATGCTAATGAAGCAATGCGCTCGCGAATTATGCAAAAAAAAAAAAAAAAAAAAAAAAAAAAAAAAAGTTCCAATTCTCGCCACCAGGGTTAAAAATGGCGCTGTAAGCAGTCAAAACGTGGAATTTTCCGTAACTCTGACGTCAAAGTCTGTGACATTGCCTAACCATTGTGTGAGCTCCCTGGTTGTGGTTGGTGACGCTTGTTGCTTTTTCCTTTAGTAATGTTCATGTAATTCGAATAGTGAAATTGTAGCGATATTTTATTACAAAGAGTATTGTTTTCTGCGATTTATAGTGTTTTTCCTGTAACTATACCAAGTTTTGACTGCTTACAGCGCCATTTTTTACCCTGGTGGCGAGAATTGGAACTATTTTTTTTTTTTTTGCATAATTCGCGAGCGCATTGCTTCATTAGCATATCTACGAAGTTTCAGACTGCTACTCTCATTACAGCCCGTGCTGTACCACTCTGAACACCGTCACTTTAATTATAACCACCTGGTACAATAGAGATTGAATAGTTCTGTGCTCGAAAAAACATGTGTTGACAGGGGCGACACAAGGGGTTGGGCCCCGTATAATGTGACGGGTTCAAAATAACCTAAATGCTGACGCACCCATAATTTCCAATTCAATCAGACAGAACGCCGCGGCGTATTCTACTGCTCTGCTTGAAGGACCAACCAGTCCGTTAGCGTCGGGAATAGAAGAGGTCATCCGAGTTCTCGTCCCGGCGGCTTCCGCTCGTTCCCCAGGAAGCGGTTCCCAGCCCCACAGCACGCATGGGAACCTCCGTTCTCTCTGCTCCGCGCCGAGCGGTCCTCAACCTTATGTCCCCGCATGCACAGTGCTTAATGCAACCCTGGCGTTCACACGTCGACGTGCTTATGCGTAATATGTACAAGACGACGGAAGCAAGAAAGAATTGGAAATTTTCCTCCAGACCTAAAGCCTCAAGTGGGACGGGAGGTTGTTCAATCTATATGTTTCAGTTTTAAAAGAGAAATGAGAAACGTATATTTGGGAAAGTACACTGGCGTGAAAAGTGTTAACATTTTTAGACCAATTAAAAATCTACTACGTATTTCAGAAATTGCCACGAGCAATATTTAATTTTACTTGCACTAAAGATGATGTCTGAGAATGAAATTATAAGTTTTGTGAGTAGTAAGGTGCATATAGTACCGTGCCATGAAGGCACATTTAGTGGATTTGGCGGGTAGAGAGAGGATGTGATCTACAGCACCCTCCGGCCACCTTTATTCCCCCCTCCCCAACCCATTGATTTAAGGCTGGGTGAGCCTCAAACCGCTTTATGCGGGCACAAAGCCAGAAAAATTCCAACCTTAGATCGCCCATCCCGGGATTCGAACCCGGGTCTCCCTCGTGGTAGTCAAACGCCCTACCGGCTAGATCACCGCGGCTTTTCTTTGAGTACCAAGGCTAGCCACATTAAAAATAGAAAGTTTGCATTGTCGAAGATATGTAACCTATTATCCACGTAACATAGGCCTTGTAATCAAGGGGTTCCGTGTTCGATACCCGGTGGAGGCGCATAGTGGTTCGGATCTCACTTTAAACTGTAGGTCCAGTCCCGATTAAACTTTCTGTGCATCAAAGCCACCCATGTAACATATTCAGAGACTACTCCCACAGTCGCCCATGCCACGAAGCTGTATCGAACAAATAGCGTTCCGCTGCGAAGGCGGCCGAATCTCTGTTCCAGCATCCTCACCTCTCCTGTTGAGCGTCTTTGTCTGCCAGGGCACCTGCTGCTCTGGTCGCGTGCCAGGTGGGCCACCGAGGCAGCTGCGGAGCGAGGAAGCCCCGGCCACTCCGCGCGTGCTACAGCCTCCAGGTAAACACTCGCATCTGTTCCCCCACCCACCACCTCCTTGGATTTTGCCTCGGCAATGGCGTTTTGACGTTACCTTCTACAGCCTGGAAATGCTAATTTCGAGAGGGGCTCTCTCCAGGAAGTCCAGGTACCTGGCGACGTGTTTTGAAGATTGGAAATTGTGTAAAACGCAAAAGAGAAAATCGATTCCTCACGAATTTACTGCAGCAAATATTTTGAATGCAACAAGGAGTACTGTGACTTAATTCATTTGGTTTATTTTACTTAACTTTTCTGCCACTTTTGGCTATTCTCGAAGCTGAGGATGAGTGATAATATGATACAATGGGACGCTCACAATGAACACCGAGACTGGGGATTCGAACCAGAGTCCCCTGACGTCGGAGGCTATTTAAATTGGCTAAGGAAAATGCGCATGGGAATGCAAGGGGTGCATTCTACGTTCCCAAATGTTTCAGTTCACAAGTTGCACATTGTTCGTTTGCTTCGTATTTCCGAAATGTACACGTGCAGATTAATCCCATGCTGCTGATTCCACTGGGGTCATTCTTTTTTCGAAATCGATGTCTTAGAGGACGGGGGCGGGGGCGAACCAAGTGTGTCAGGAATAATAATAATAATAATAATAATAATAATAATAATAATAATGTTTAAATTAATATTATATTATTGTTACACGAATAGGTGAAAAGACTGTATAAGACTAGAAACAGCGCATATTCATAACGTAGCATACCTATAGTTAGTTAATTGATTGATTGATTTAGTTTATTTTACTTCGCGTTTTGTGCTAATTTGTGAAGATGGGGATGAGTGATGAAATGATGAAATTGATGAATGGACATTCACAAACAACCAAGCCCGAGCGGGATTCGAACCCGGGACCCTTGGCGTCGCAGCGATGTGCTAACCACTCGGCCACAGTGTCCGGCACCTGTAGTTAAGATCTGAATAATTTACATAAAAACGTGAGCCGTGGCAATGAAATTAATGTCAAAGAGATGAATAATTGAATATTTAACAAAAATGATGTTACATGTAGTTGGAGAAAAGTAAGCTTCTGATTAATATTTTATGCATATTATTTTGAGCAGTAGTGCACATTAATCTTCTTTGTAATGTAATTTAAAGACTTATGATATAATTCTTGCCTTCTAAAAAGTTCAGAGGAAATTAGTAGCCATCGATTATGCAACAAATACTAATATTTTATTTACTTAATTTTAGTACTTGGTAACTTTTTCGTTGGTTTCCGGAACCCTGGACTCTCCCCTCCCCCCAATGTCCTTCAATGCGGTGTGATTCCAATATAATCCTTGTCTTCCAATAAGTTCAGAGGAAATTCTACAACAAAGGCTAAACGAATATATTTTTCATTATTTAATTTTAGTACTTGATAAGTCTTTCGGGGGGGGGGGGTCCGGACCCCCTGGCCCCTCTAAATACGTCCATGGTAGAGGAATCACCCCAAATTTAATAAACATTTTTGCGACCTGATGAGCAAAGGAATAGATTAACAGTTATTTAGCACAATAGTCGTGGAGGCTCTTTGCTTCGGAGGGAAAACTTGTCGATTCTCCCCCCCCCCTTCAAGATTAGGCCCTAAATACGATCTTGACTCCCCCATAGTTAGGCCCCAACGTCCATGACAGACAGAAACCTGCGTGAAATGTGGTGTGGTGTGGTGGTAGAGTATTTTAGAGTATAGATTAATGGTGTATGAATTATTTTCTCATTTGGCCATTCCTTTTTGATGCAGTAATTTACCGTGTCGTAGTTGACCCCTTGAGTGTAGCCACGATCACAACCGTTTAATTTTGCTAAAACTATTAGGTCCATGATATGACATCACGTATCTATGAAATGGTACCTACTGGCAAAATTCGGATGTCGCGTTTGAAATGAGCATGTTAAGAACACATGTTTACTTCTCTGATGTAAATAAAAATGTCTTCCCCAGGGTAATCATGGGATGTGGCCACGTAAGAGGAAGCCAAGGGCAACGCGGCGAGCATCCCAATGGAGAGGTTTTCGGCGAAGTCGGTGAATGCATAAAAGATTGCTGTCTGTGAACGTGCGGAGAATCCCCATTCGTAATTTTTTATGCATATATATCTGCACCTCATTTGGGCTTCGCTTCATTGGTGGGTCCACACGTCTCGTTTTAACGGGTTCGATTGGAACCCATTCCGTTAGCAAGTGACCACACAGGCGTCGTGTCAAGTGGGCATTGGACTCCTCGGCAGATATATTTGTCATGGTTTCTTCACAAAGACCTCCAAGCTCGTTGGTACGAGTTTTAAGAACAGAAAATTGAATATTTCATAGGATGGAACAATTTGTTAAGTCCATAGCTTAGGACTGGTGACATTTAAAACTGAGAAATTACACATGATTCGTTGTAGTGCATTCAAGTGAACCTTTATGTGATTTACCGTTGCGAGTGCAATGCTTGTAACACAACCACCTTACCGTTTACGTCGTGTCTTGACTATGTTACGGGGACAGGGTGGAGTGATATCCACTAGTAATTTTCCCGAGAAGGTCCTATGGTTGAGACAGCCTGTAATCTGCATCAGTCCTCGAAATGGAAATTACTTGATGTGGGGTTCCTGTTATGTTTTAACATGGTACATGTGCCTGCTGGGGGTGTTTTCCGTATTCCTCCTACGCTGGGGTGGATACAAGGCGACGACGTTAGCATTACGCCATCATGGAGGCTGTATTAGGTGTTGTTCGCCAGGCAATGGTGTAATAAGATACCAAACATGGTGATGAATAATAAAGCCGGGTTTAGACGAAAGCATTAACATGTTTGCTAGCATAAATGCTACGTAAATGCTTCCAAAAATCTTTACACGAAATCATTTTATGGAACATTTCAGTTAGCTGCTTCAAGTATAATATACAATACATACAGCACTAAAGGCACGTCGAGTTACACCGTCAATGCTGTGTGCACGGTGCTTACAATTGAAAAAGCTAAAATATTCTTTCATACGTGTACAGTAAACGTTGTAAAGTATGTGTTTAATCAGCGCCGTTCTTCTCTACCTAAAACCATTTAATGCGATGCGATATTCCTCTCGGTTGAATAGTTATCGTATTTTAAAAGTGTGAAGTGATACGTTGTGTACATCTCGTGCGGCCGTCATTAAATTTGCACTCGTGACCTAGAGGTTGCTTCTGATTGGTTACGCTACGAAAAATGATTCGGACCGAGCCTATCCTTGAGAAATGCCACGAAATATGCCATGGCATCTGAAATGCCATAACATTTCTCACTTTACGCGGTAGCTTTTTGGTCATGGCATAAATGCTAAGGAAAATGCTTTCGTCTAAAGCGGGCCTAACACCAATTCCGTATTCACACCAGAGGGAGTGTTCTGTTACACGAAGTGAGTATTTGTAAAACCACGCATCAAGTTGGATCGATTTAAATCAGGTGATTTTTTTTTTAAAAAAATCAGATTTTAATCAATTAAAAAAATAACTTATAGAATAATATTATATATAATGATTTTGTAGATATCAGAATCACTTTTGGTGAAAGTACATTGATCTTGAAATCATTTAATGATGATTATTAGGCTCTAAGAAAGGAAACAAAATATATGTACTGATGTGGTGAAGATCATACGAAGGGAAATGTAATGTTAAACTGTAAACACCCTTAAATTTTTCTTGATTTAAAATTCAATAATTTTTACAGGCAAAAATAGCAAACATTTTGTGTAGAATATATACAAAATATTTATATACTAATCATGTTAAACAGTAAATAATGCCATTCATTAAACTGTAAATAAACATTCAATCTGATATTTTGCAAACTAAATTATAAACATCGCCAAAATTAGCTACGAAGGCTATAAAAGTATTTGAAGTTACAATTATATAGTACATCCAGAATGTTTTATTTTCAGTGGAAGAAAAGTTACTGAAATTATTATAGTTTCATTAACACACTCAACATTTCCATAGTGAATTCATATATACCAGAAACAGAAATATGTATATTTTATTTACATATTTTTTATTTGCTTTAATCAAACTGTTCAAATATTTTACACGGTCATTTACCAGAGAAAGCCTTTCCGTTAAAAAAAAAAAACATATATCTATATGTATAGTGCCAAAAACCATACAAGGAATGTTAAACGTGTTTTTTTTTAAAAAAAATCAGAAGAATAGATTTAAATTAAAAAATCATCAAAATTATTTTTTATCCACCCTGCTTCGCACCACACTTTTTAATGTGAAGGCAACCGGAGCATGTTGCTGATTGCATCACTTCACTATTACGAGAACGTGTTCAGCCTTGCCTCCACACCTCCCTTATTCCTCCATGTCACGTGGATTATTTTGGGGGAAGTTTTCTTGTAATTTTACTTTGAGTTTCTTGGTTCACCCTCTACGTATTTTACCTCTGTTACAAGATTTGGCGCTTGAATCTTTACCTTGGAACGGAAGCTGGAGGAAGGATATATTTACGATCTGCATTAACAGGAAGTTAAAAAATGGCACATATAAAACGCAGCACTAATTTCCTACTTTGTTTTAGTTTCTAATGGAGTCTTAACACAAATCACGTGTCGCCTTGAACCGACCTTTTAAATCTGCACCTGTCATTACACCTGCCGGGAACGAGTCTGTGGAACTGGTTGCCAACGCACCTGTGTTTATGATGCCTGTATTTTTTTGGTCCTGCTAGCAGTAGCAGCAAGGGAGAAACGCTCATTGCAGGCTCCTCTACAATTGTCTCATTCGAGCAAAATCGCGGCTCTCCCATATATACAGGGTGGGCACAAATAAAGTTGCCATACTCAGAGCCCGTTCGAAGCAACGGATTGCGCTGAAACTTGGTGTAGAGGTTGTGGAGACCATTGAGAAGCGAATACTGACGAAAAAGAAAATACTTCAAATTTTCACCACCAGGTGGAAATGTGGCACTCTTTGCTAGTGTCCTCCCGTCAGTTTAATTTAAGTACGGTAACCATAATATTTTGACCCAAAAACGAGACATCCCAAGCAGATCAGTTTACCCTTTCGCACCGATCTAATACATTCTCCAATACATTTTAAAATGTTACTGAATGTTTCATGTTGATAATTTGATCAATGCATTAATTCTTGAAGCCGAGATGATATTTTCTGCAAATACCTCTTCCTTCGTCTCCAGTCTCTTCTGTTCTTCTCTTTTCCCCTCCTTCTCCTCTGCTTTTATCTCAAATCGCCTTTCCTTCTTTCTCGCTTCTTGTCTCCATCCCACTCTTCTCCACTCCTATCTATTCTCCTGTCTTAGATTTCCGACTCCACTGCACTCTTCTCTTCTTTTCGTTCTTCTCTCTTTTACTCTATTCTCCACTCCTCTCATCTCGATTTATTTTCTCTCTTCTCTCCATTTTCCTCATCTCTTCTCGCATCTTTTGCCTTTCTCCTTCTCCTATCCACTTCTGTCCTCCATTTTCTTCCCTCCTTTGCTTTTTCTATTCCCCTTTTGCTTTCTCTCTTCTCCTATCTTTTGTCCCCTTCCGTTTCATCTCTCATCTTTTCCTTTGTGTAGACTCATCAGCAATGAATTACTAAAAGATCGAGTTTCTTTATTTCAGAAAGTATTTCTCATTTGCAGCAGATGTAATACTGATTTTTCTTCCTAGTTTTATACAATAATACTTGAATTTCTTTCTTTCGCGTATTGCTTCATAAATATCTATTGTGCATATGGCAACCCTGAAGTTGAGCCTAACTACACGCAACCCACCAACGCCTTCTGTAATTTGGATTGCCTAGTTTAAAATTTCGTTGTCCTAAGACTATTGAGAGACACTGTGCACTTAATCTAAGAAATTAAGGATAATACTACTAATAGTACATTAGTGTTGGAAGTGATTGGTTTACAAGTTTGCGGAAGTGGACGATTGAAGAATTGACACTGGAATGAAGTAGCTGCAGCCGGCATTTGAGCAGCTCCAGTTGTAATAGCACTTTCTCCAGTACTGGAATGGAGAATTTGCATCTGGGCCTGTGTCAGGAACGGCTTTAGACCGCGATTGTATCTTGTTGAGAAGTATGACGCTAGTACTGTAACCTGGGAGAGAGCATGTCTGGTGGGAATTCCTTCTGGAGCATTCTGGAAGAGTTTTTTGTTGACACACACAAACATTTCTGTCCAGTTGCTCTTAAATTTTTCCCTATGCATTCCATGCTATATCGAAAGTTGTTGTACCATGTCTTCGCGGGCATTCTTTGTGTGTCCCCCTTCATCACTTTCATCATATCATCATTTATTCTCATCTTGGCAATTAGCCAAAAGTTACAGAAGAGCGAATTAAAATAAACCAAATCAAATCAAGTTCAGTTCCTGTCTTCCACCAGTGTCTTCATTTCCCTGTCGCTTTCGCGGTTCACATCCGGAGCGATTTGTTTCATATTATCTAGCGGCGTGGTCAGTGCAGGGGAGTGCTTCCATGCAGTTTGGAGCCTTGAGTAGGCCATGTGGTATCATTGCCGCTTGTCTCATAATCTATTTTCATCAGCCACCATTCATACTCGCCGCGACGTTAACCCAAGACATGGAAAAGCGACGTAAAATAACGGAAACACACATTTGAAATGTTCTAGACCATCAATTTGGGGGGCTGAGACCGCTAAACCATCAACTTTGTGGGGGGGGGGGAAGCTATGACCAGAGACAGCAAAACACATGACTTATTACTATATACTAAGTATGTAATTATGAGTATTGTTAAATTTTTTCCTAAAAATAGTTTCAAAAGACGATGTGCATGAACTAGGGTAGTGGATGGGAAGTTCGGGCTACAAATGGCTCTCACATGACATTCAGAACGAGATCATTGATATATTAGGGAGATCTGTTTTGCGCTCTATGGTAGCAGATATTAAAAGTCGGGAATATTTTGCTATTATGGTTGACGAAACTTGTGACATATCTGCATTCGAACTGTGAATAAAAATTTTGATATTTTTTTAGGAATTCATGGGCTTTTATGAGATTCCGAACACTGTGGCCAAAAATTAAAAAAGGAAGTGATTTCAGTGATCAGAGGACCCCCCCAATAATTTTGACAAGTCGGCGCCCCTGGTAGATACTGTATATAAAAATTTAAATCGGTGAAAGTAAAAGAAAAAATAATGAACGTGAAGAAGGGTGTAGTCTGTTTTGAGCTTGTATATTCTGTTTAAAAGGATTGTAGGAATGAGTGTTGCAAGAGTTTCCTCAATAAGAACAAACCAAACCATTAAATTTTATTACACATAGTGTACATAAAATTCCGTGTGTGTGTGGACTAATGGTATACGACAATATGCCCTGCCCTCTCTTGCCCCAAACAACAACTCCTAGCACCGGATTATCGTTGCTTGCGCTCTTACACATCTCCGAGCGATGAAGCGTTGCCCTTGATGGAGAGTGCCTGCATCAAAGCGGTTCTCTTGTAATCCTCGCTACACGTCCAGTAGTCGTCTCTGTTCCTGAGAGATTCTGTGGAGGAATTCTTCGCTGGCGTCTAGTGGACCGGGCGTAAAAACATGTCGTGTCTGAAACTTCATCTGGAGGCCATTCCCCCTCCCCCCCGCCCATACTCTTCCAAGCACGCGAGCCAAGCTGTGTGTGTCGCTCCTCTTGCGGTTAGGAAAGAAGTTCTAAACATTGTTTGTTTTCGAGGACGTTTGCTACTTGCCACACATGGGAAATAATTCAACTCTGCCCCGTATTTTGTCCCTTGTAAGGTGATTGTCTCCTATTTACATGTAGTAGGAACGAAGGTGTAATCATTGAATGGTGTTTGTTAGGCTTTAAGAAAGGAAAATAAAAAATGGAGTGAAGCTAATAGGAAAGAAAATGTAATATATACACTGTAAACACACACACATTTATCTTGATTTAAAATTCAATAATTTTGATAGGCAAAAATAGCAAACATTTTGTGTAAGAAAATATACAAAATACTAATCATGTGTCATTATCCATAAACTATAAATAAACATGGCAGCTAATATTTTTCAAACTATCATTTAAAAATTACCAAAATTTAGCTACAAAGACTAAAAAATATTTTAAGTTAAAATTATAGAGTGCATCGAGAATGTTTTTATTTTCACGGGAAGAAAAGTTACTGAAATTATTATACTTTCATTAACACATTCAACAAATATTTCCATGGTAGGATCATGTATACTTACAGTATCAGAAACAGGAAATTGTATATTTACATATAATTTTGTATTTGCTTTTAACCAAACTGTTCCAATATTTTACATGGTCATTTATTAGAAAAAGTATTTCTATAAAAAAAATGTATGTATATGTATGGTGTCAAAAAGCATACAATAAATTTTAAATTATTTTAAAAAATAGATTTAAATATAAAAAAATCATCAAAAATAATTTTTTGAAATAAAAATCATGATTTTTATCCGACCAGCGCTTGAAGTGGAAAATTTTATCTGGTAGAGATGTTTGGATTGTGGCGTGCCCAGGATTTTGAAAAGAGGAGGTTGAGTATACCTTTTTTTCCTCTCCAAATATTCAGTCCCCATTTTGGCATCTTTCCCTGGCTCTGACGTTTTCTCTTTGGGAATACTGGGCCCCACCAACCCCCCGTGGATACGCCACTGTGTTTGGACAAGCTTTGGGATTAGCAGGGAGAACTCTTTCTACATTGTGACAGTGAGACTGTTCTTTGTGTAGTATGAAGGAGGAATGTGTTTGAGGTGACCTCACAGGAGGGACAGATAAAACTGTCTCACCCAACACCTGTTGTGTATCTTGGGGTAGGGGGCGTGAATAATGGTATTATTTTAACAGTGTAAGTAAAGTGCTCCCCCGTGCTTTGCATCGCGCCATGAAGGCGTATAGGGTGTGTGGAGTTAGGACCCTGGTCGCCTACCCTTCCCCAGAGTTTCCTCTGGTACCCACTTAAGCGACGCTGGGTGGGCGACGGAGCCGCTTGAGCAGGTGGAAAGAAATCCCGGTTCTCCACCGCCGGGATCGAACTCGGGTCTCTCGCATGTTAGTCGGACGCCATAACGACTGAGCTACCGCAACTCTTATTATTTTAACATCATGTTAGACTAAGAGTTTTAGAAGTTTTTCATTCAGAGACAAGATTTTAAGGGTTTTGCTGTTTCCCAGGATCTGGCTGTTTTCAGTTGATTTTCTTTTATTTGACAAAATCCCATCAGTTCTCCCTGCGTACGCCATTGGCTACGACCAATAACCAGAACCCATCTGGCCGAGGGGGAGGGACATCCGCCCACCGAACAGATCCTGGAGCATGTGAGTGTCCAAAGGTCAGCGCCGTCTGATCGGCTTTTGTCAGTAGGATAATTTGCTCGGGAATAATTAATAGCTTGAGACGGTGATACAACGTGTACGCGTTGTTGCAATGGAACAATGAGGGATTGTTGTAAATGGAGCGGAAGCGATGGGAATAACGGTTTTCATATCGGAGGAGGAAGCTCTTCGAATGTGGAACGCGTAATCCGGACTCCAAAGAAGACAGAGCGCAGAAGATCTGCGAAGTGAACAAGGGCTGAAAGTAGGCAGTTCCAGCGTGCGCAATTGTCTTCAGACATCAAGGGAAAACTTTCACCGCGTCTAACTTTTGTTGTTGCCTCTGGTTGGCCACTCTGAACCTTTGGCCCCAGACAGCAAAGTCTTTCTCCAAAAACAGCTATGATATTCCGTATTATGAAAAATAGCTTTGTGTAGATTGATTGATTTGTTGTTGTAAGTCCACTTTATGCACAGTAAGGCTAATCGGGACTGGACGTACAGTTTAAAGTGGGATCCGAACCACTATGTGCCTCTACCGGGTATCGAAACCGGGACCCTTTGATTACAAGGCGACGATGCTACCACTGCGCCATCGGGGAGGCCCACATCCCACAACATCCAAGTGACACTACCTGCGGTTTTCTTTGTTTTTTTTAGATATCTCTGTTGGTATAATATACCGTATTGGTATACGGTGCAAAGGAAACATCACAGTTATCTAGACAACAGGAAATTCACTTAAATTGTCTCCAAGGAATTCTAAGCGGATGAAATGGTAGCCGGACAATTGCGATGAACACAGAAGTGAAAGGGCGGGTGGACAATTGCGATGGCATTTTAAATCTTGTATCAAATTGAAGGGTGACTTAACACCCCGTACAATACCTCTTACAAGAGAATTATGTGAAATATTGATATTCTCGGCTGGGAATTTTGTTCAGTCATGTGTTTGAACATGGGCTAGAGCCAGCAGACACCTTTTCAAGTCACCCGTTTCCTCAAATACTATACAAATACACTTTCCAACCATTAATGTCACGCTTCTTCCTTTTCTGTTCTACTAGATTAAGTTCCATCCTCATGTACTTGATGTTGGTGTCTTCTGCTTGGCTCTTGAGGCAGGCCAGAACAAGCCACGTACTTATTTTGTTGTTCCAACCTTCTACAGCATTACTAGAGTTGACGAGCTGTATCTTTGCGGGTGGCCTTGGCTACTCCGCGCAGAGTGTGAGAGAGAGACGTTTATGTAGTTTCCACCTACTCGCCCTTTGGGTGGTCGACAGCAAGGACAGAACGCAAGGATAATGACGCGCAGCCGGTAGCTCCTCCCCCTTGCTACTGCGCAGCCGGTATTGGGCAGGGTTCACCCGCAAAGATACAGCTCGTCAACTCTAGTTCTGTGGCGCCTTTGCTTAAGTTAGGTTAGGTCCTGATCGTCGCAATTGCCCTACTATTAATTATTTAAATGACCTTCAACGTCAAAATCATCGCAATTGACCTAGATTCGGATGTAATATCATTGCGGTTGTTCGAAGTGGGAGAGATCTTCGAAAAAGTCTTTGCCGTGTGCTGTCGCGTAGTGGTTAGCACAGCGCGCTGCGACATCAGGGCCCCAGGTTTGAATCCCGGTCTGGACATGGGTGTTTGTGAGTGTCCATCATCGTATCATCACTCATCCTCATCTTCGCGATTAGCCAAAGTGACAGAAAGGCGAAGTAAAATAAACCAAATTTAATCAAGTCTTTCCTGTAGCCGGCCAAAGGTATCCTTTGTGCACAGATAGGGACTACAGATCCGAACCACTGTGTGCCTCCACCGGTTATCGAACCCGGGACCCCTTCGATGACTTAACCCCTACTCTATCGAGGAGGGAGATGGGAAGAAGACCGGAAATAACGTACAGGGGAAAAGAGAGAGAGAGGGAGAAAATAAATATCTTGGACAGGTCTGTCGTACTTTGAGATGTTTCACATAGAAGTGATGCTGTATTTGAGTTTTGTTAAATTTAAACTAAATTTTTGGAATTGCGTGCGAATATGAGGTCTTAATACTTATTTGTTAGTATTGTAAACCATTGTAGTGTGTCGTGGTAAGCTATTCCGAAACTTCATTAAATTGTAGTGTAAGGTATGTGAACTTTTCGCCTACACTACCAGGCTTGTGACAAAGGGTGTAATACTTAAAGTGGAAAAATAATATATTAAAAATGCCTATTACGTCGAGACTTGATGGAAATCCGTAGGCGGAAAAAAGTTTACCCCCACCATTACATTGAAATTTTTCTGGTAACATTTCTGTACTTGTAATAGTTTTAAATACAAAAATTACATGTTATTTTCTTTATTTTTCAGGTGAGTATGGCCATATCTTGACTGCTAGGTGGTGTACATTTGGTAAGTATTGACGTAATTTGATGTCGATTGAGAGGCAGTGACACTTTCCACAGCAAATGTCGAAGTAAAGGGTTTACTTAAAACGAATTTCGTGACGGAATGTTCATTATGTGCTTACTGCACGATGATACTTTGCCTTGAGAATCGTATTGTTTCCTACGCTTAGTCGACTTAGGATTATACTGAGGCGAGATGGAGAATTAGTGTTCGAGATTCTCATGTGAGAAATTTACCTCGAAGACTTAGATGGGCAGGGCTTGTGGCACGAATGGGAGAGGAAAGAAGAGTTTACAGCATTCTTGTTGGGAAACCTGATGGCAAGAGACGGCTAGAGAGTTTGTTAGGTGAGAATTCTTCAGATATGGCCAAGTGATTTATTTGTAAGTCGTATATTTTGTTTATACTAATTACAAAATGAATCCATGAAGAGTAATTGTGAGCCTGTGTTGCGTGTATGTATTGTGTATTCAGGCCTTTTAGTTACTATTTTCATTTCTTAAAACTGAGTTTCTGCTAAATTTTGTGCTTCGTGTGCTTCCGCATTAAAAAGAAAAGTTGTTGATGTGGTCAACTTCGTCCTTGAATATGGAGGATCATTATTTCCGTTCTTGATACTTAACTTACCGACGTGCTCCAGGAAACTATCGCTTATTCTTAGTAATACAACACCTGATCGATAATGAACTCGACTCGCGAATAGTCTGCCTCTTTGCTTGGTGTGGATGCCACAGAGATGAGACGAGATTTACTACGGTCTCGTCTCCTGATGAGGAAGTCTTTCTCGTTCTCGGTATTGTCTCGAGTTGGATGTTCCTGTCTCGTTCTTTTCTGTATTTTCAAACGCCAGAATAATACTTCACGCCTGGATATCACCTCTGTTGGCATCAGCAGAGTTCCATTATTTGAAAGTCCTGGATTCCGTTCCCTGGCACTTCATCGATACCTCATCGTGTTAATTGTTACATCCATTTCAGCTAATCTCCATTCGTGCATATCGTCACACAGCCTCAAACATGCAGAAAAACCATGTTAAACAAGAACATGAAAGAATCAAATAATCTAATGCTATATTCGTGACAGTTGGAACTTATATTTACAAAACCTGTACCTGTCTTTCCTATTGGAAATTTTTGAATGACGTACGCAACTTGACAAGTGTAGAATAGATTTATGTACCTAGGCAGTTATGTTGCGAGTGAAAGAGGAGGGGTAACAACTCGTATGACTATCTCTTTTCTGTCGCAGGCCGTTACGAAACCAGTGACCTGGATTCGAATCTTAGGCAAGGCACACATGTTTGGCGTATCTTCCACTTCATCAGGATATGTATACATTGTAACGCATTACTGGAAAATGATCCGAAGTTGGAATCGTATATTGTGTGTTTTTTTCTTCCGTTCGCTATTAATCTCCTTCGTTGTCATTAGCCGAGAAAGGTCCTAAATTCGACTTAATTGGCATAATTTAGGTTCCACGAATCATATGCATGCTTGAACGCCCTGTCATGCCGCTGCAGTGCGAAACGTTGCTGTTGATTGGCTCCTTCCCAAGCGACAGGCGACACGCGCTTCACTTGTCGCTTGCGTATCGCTCGGCTCTGAATGCCGTGCCGCGTCGGCCTGTTGACGTCAGTGAATGCTTGCTTATAGACTGAAGGAATTCGTGTCGCTTGTCCTCTGTCGCGCATAGTTTTTAAACTGTGGAAAACGCCTGTCGCTTCAGTCTGAAAGCTCCCTAAGGAGGCAGAAGGGATGACAATTCTGTAATTTCAGATGGTCGCCTTAGTTCCAGAGACATGGAGCTACTTCCTACATTTGAAAATTAATTACGAGCTACCAAGGGTGAATTCAGACTTGATCATTTCTTGGTCCTTTTTAATAGACACACAGATAGGACAATAAAGATATATACGAGGGCGATTCAATAATTATTGTCCCCGGCATACTTAAAGGATATGAATTGCAATGAATGATGGGGATATTGTAGCCTAATGTCATAGATGTCTATATG
Organism: Lepisma saccharinum; assembly: GCF_977018435.1. Classification (NCBI taxonomy): domain Eukaryota; kingdom Metazoa; phylum Arthropoda; class Insecta; order Zygentoma; family Lepismatidae; genus Lepisma; species Lepisma saccharinum. Next base: position 15,333,223 of record NC_139257.1, read on the forward strand.
CAAAACTTCAGAACCGTAGGTGCTATAGTAAATTTGTTTTTCTCGTTTTAAGTGTGAGAGGTGGCACTTAGTTTGAAAAATGGAGAAAACCGAACAACGAGCTGTCATCAAGTACCTCCAGAAAAAGGGGCTAAGCCCAAAGGAGATTCATGAGAACATGATCAGTGTGTTGGGTGATGGGGCAGGTGGTAAAAAACTGGTGCCGCGATTTCCGTTGCGGCAAGGAAAGCTGTTAACAGGTCCCTGGTGCTGGTCCTCCAACAACAGCATCCACCCCAGAAAACATTGATGCTGTGCATGACATGATTATGGCTGACAGAAGAATCACGGTGCAACAGTTAGCAGACATCATGCACATCTCTGTAGGCTCAGTGGAAACCATTGTGCATGAACACTTGGGATTCAGAAAGGTGTCAGCGCGATGGGTCCCCAAAATGTTATCCCGTGAACAACAGAAAGACAGAGTTCAATGTTCAAGGGCTGGTTTGGAGCTGATGAGGGCAGACCTGAAGCAGTTTTGTGATAGATTTGTGACAGTGGATGAGACATGGCTCCACCACTATGATCCCGAGTCCAAACGACAGAGTATGGACTGGCGGCACAGCAATTCACCTCCCCCCCGCAAATTCAGGGTGCAAGCATCAGCACGCAAGGTTATGGCCACAATTTTTTGGGATGCTTAGGGTGTGCTCCTTATTGACTACCTGGTGGGACACACTGTTACTGGGGACTATTATGCAGCCCTAATCCCTAAGTTACGCGAAGCAATCAAGGAGAAACGGCGTGGGATGTTGCGGCGAAAAGTGCTGTTTCACCACGATAATGCTCCAGCACACAGAAGCCATGTTACTGGTGCCGCAATCCATGCTGCTGGTTTCCATGTGTTGGAACACCCTCCCTACTCACCCGACCTCGCCCCTAGTGACTTTCATTTGTTCCCGAAGTTGAAGGAGCACCTCAAGGGGACGCATTTTCCCTCAAATGCTGCTGTTATGGACGCTGCGGAAGAATGGCTCACGGCTCAGCCACATACATTCTTTGAAGCTGGCATAGTGGCTTTACAGCTTAGGTGAAAGAAGTGCATTACTGTGAAGGGGGACTTTGTGGAAAAATAATACTGCTTATATGTCAGGGACAGTAATTATTGAACCACCCTCGTATATGTCGCTTTAAACTTTTATTGGCTAGATTTTTAACTGTAGGAAATTTTAGTTCTTCACAATTACCTACTAGTTTGAGATATCGACAGATCACTTGAGAGTGTTCTCTCTAATGACCACAGTCAATCGAGTTAATAATGTTGCTTTGCTAGGTCTCCGTTGCGGAGTGGTGAGCCCAGCCCGCTACGACGCGAGGGGCTCAGGGTTCGAATCCCAGCCTGTTCTTTCAATTTCATCATATTAAATCACTCATCCTCACCTTTGCTATTATCCAAAAGGCGCAGTTATAAATATATATATTTTTAATAATTACAAAAAAATCCATTATTAACAATCAAATGGCACTCTGTTACTGGCATGAGCTTCTCGAATAACACGTGTCAAAAGGGGGGGGGGTGATAGTGAATTTTGCCTTCTATGTATGCTTCATTTATGTTTTTATGAACGAAAGTAATGTAGAAATATTGGGAAAACGCTCTAGGAAACAATGCATTTTTTTTATAAATTTTCCCAGTTGAAAAATCGAAAAAGTAGAAGTGGGCCTGACCCCCCCCCTCCTTTCGGATAAGAATATAGATACTGTATTTATTATCTAGCTTGCGTGTACTTAAGATCGCCAAAATTTGTATAAAAACATGGAAATTAATGTGAAATAAGATAAAGAATTGCATAATTATTGAATAATGAGAAAAGAGGTTGTTAGATCCAGTTGACGAAAAGTAAAGTTCCTGATTAATATTTTATGGATATTATCATGAGTAGTAATATGCATACATCTTCTTTGGCACTGTTCTTCAAAGCAGCATACTCCCAATATAATATTTGTCTTCCAAGTTCATTGGAAATAAATAATAACCATGGATTGTAGTACAAAAGACGTACATTTTTATTATTTTATTTTAGTACTTGGTTAGCCTTTCGGAGTGGGGTGTCCGGACTAGGGATGCACGATATCGTGATATATCGTCACATACGATACGATATTTTTTCCGGATCGTCATATCGGCGATATATCGTCTCCACGATATATGTCGCCAAATATCCTGACGATATATCGCCGACACGATATATACCGCCGAATATCGTGACGATATATCGCCAAAATTTCGTGACAATATGTCACCGACACGATATACACCAAATATCGTGACGATATATCGCCAAAATTTCGTGACAATATGTCACCGACACGATATATACCGCCAAATATCGTGACGATATATCGCCAAAATTTCGTGACAATATGTCACCGACACGATATATACCGCCAAATATCGTGACGATATATCGCCAAAATATCTTGACAATATGTCACAGACACGATAGGCTATATACCGCCAAATATCGTGACGATATATTGTCTTCTGGACAATAGATCGCCCAACACGTGCTTCCGGACCCCATCCCCCCTCTAAATACGTCCTTGGTTTACGTAGTCACTTTTGTAGATGTCTTGGGTCTAAGACTGTGGTGAACGCCACTGGGTTAGCAATACAAACAAGTCCACACGCGTGTTTCAGAACGTCTTGCAAGAACATGGCAAGGCAGGACCTTTTTCCTTTTCATTTCGATCAGATTTGGCAAGAGAGCCATCTGCTCTGCTCCTCCAGATTGAAGCCGCTGCCACGGGGCAGGTGGCGCTCGCAGTCACGTGAGTCTCGGGAGCAGGTGCTGCCAGCAAAGGATAGGACAAAGACGTTCGCCAGTTCTCGATCTGACGATGGTGCGAGTTCGTTGCCGCCGTGGACTGTGGACTCCGTGAACAGCGCACGCCTTGTTCGAACGGAACAGAGTGAGTTTATTCATGTGAAGTGTTGTGGTGAAGACGCCATGCTGTGCGGCTCTCTCAGGAGGCCGAAGGACTTCCCTTCGTCGCCCGTGCTGGGGCCCAGGGACTGGAGGAGGTCCAGCGCCTACGTTAGCCGCAAGTACCGCCATGTTGGCTCTCTCCCCAGGAGGATCGCCGTCACGCCTCTCCTGCTGGACATCATCGAAGCGGTAGGAAGGGGTTCGACTCTTTGGTGCATGCGGGGCTTTTTGGTGCGGGTGGCTGTCAAAAGATTTAGATTGGCCACATCTTCACACAAAAATGGCCTCCCCTATCGTGGTCGCCTTGTAATCAAGGGGTCCCTCGTGGAGACAGTGGTTCGGATCCCACTTTAAACTGTAGGTCCAGTCTCGATTAGCCTATATGTGGTGTTAAGGGCGTAAGACTTAATCGAATCGCAATCGAAGTTATTTGTCCAGTGATTAGCACAGCATCCCGCGTTTGAATCCTGGCTTGGCCATGGGTCTTCTATGTTGGTGTCCCTTCATAAATTTCATCATATTGTGACTCGTTCTCACGATTAGCCAAAAGTGGCAGAAATGAACAAAACCAATCAAGGGGTTATTTATTTCTGCCGAAATTACACGAAGGCATGGATTAGATGGCATTAAACAGCTTTGAATTGACAGTACCTCAGAATATTAGTACAAAATATTAATAATGTACTTTTCGTCAACTAGATTCAACATTCTTTTTTCGTTATTCTATAAATATTCAATTCTTCATCTTTTTTGATACTACCTTCCGTACCAGAACGGTTGTTTTTGTAGAAATTTTGGCGTCGTCAACAACAAAATGTTATCCCCCCCCAACACAAACGAGCGGCCGGAGCAGGGTGTTGATCGCATCATATCCAGCATGGACAAATCAAGAATCAGTATGGCCTTCACGATTGTGTAGTTGTCTACGCCTTGTAATCAAGCAATTCTAGGTTCCATTCCAGGTGGAGGCACATTGCACAGTGGTTACTTTAGGTTCTAAGCCCAATTCCGCTAAGGTAAAAATAGCTTCGCCATGTATTAATAGTTATACTGACACACTTTGCCTCCAATAGACCACTAACACACCTAGAGAACCCAAAGTGTGACACATATGTTGACTCCAGTAACACATCAAAGTGCATATACTAGTAATTATGCACTTTTGGTGCATGACAATACACTCAGGAATGCATAAAAGGACATTTTTATCGGCTGCAGTTCCGCGTAATGCAATAAAATGCATAAACTGAGACACGGAACCCAAAGTACACGTTTACCTGTGTATGCATCAACCGTAATATATAGCATTTCGAGTTCTGTTCCCTTATTATTATTATTGCACTTCTGCCAGGAATTATATGCTGACTTCTTTGATCTGACCGCCTTCAATTGATTGAGTTGTGTTTTAAGTCCACTTTTATGCACAGATAGGCCAATCGGTACTGGACCTACAGTTTAGAGAGGCTGAAGCCCCCCTAAAATCCTATAAATATCGAATTTAAATAGTGTATAGTGGTAATAAATTTTACTTCCGTAGCAAGATTAAACATTAGATCGGAAAAAAGTTTAGTGTATGATAGAGGAGCCAGGTTTTATTTGTCTACAATTTAATCCAAAGAATAAGTGGATCCACAGCTCTCAAAATGTATAGTTTTCTTTGTGACAGGTCACACAATGTAACCTTTATGAGTAAAATTTGGCCCTAACTTACAAAGCCTTTTTTTAAACGGAATGTGTAAAAATTATAAATAACAAAATCCAATAACTATGAATTTCAGTACACTAACTGTACAAAATGTAAGAAAAATAATGGACAACACTTGTGTTGGATATTCACTCATACGGTGGATCAAGTAGCAGTGTCTCTCCATTTGCATAATAATAAAAAAATGGATTAAAATTTGTTTATTTTTAGTAACTTATAATAGTTATTATTGTAAAATGACAATTATAACCGTGGCATAATAATTATTATTGTCATTAGTATTTGTACTAATCAAGTTTTATGAGTGGCCTAACCCCCCTCTACAAATATTTCAGGCGACGCCTGCCCTTCCCCCCGATATAAAATCCTGGCTACGTGCCTGCCGGGACCGCTTCGTTATGGGAAGGATCTGACGTCTTGTGTATTATTACACAAAATTAACTTAAGGAAACTTTTGAATTCTGAAGAATGTGCACGGTCACGTACTTTCGGGTGAGGAAAGGGGAAGTGTTCACCAGTCGTGAACGTGTCTCGTATGTAAGATCGGAATGGCATGGATACCACAGTAAGGTTCATAGTTTTCTTTGCTTTTCCCGCTGACTTGTGAAATCGGCATTTCGTACTATCGCATTGTTTTCCAAGTCCTGGAGACTTTAGTCTACGCCAGCACAACAGGGCGGGAGAATTGCATCGACTCGCATTCCGAGCTGCATAGCCGGCCGTTGTTTTGCGGAAGGAGCGAAGTCCGAGGGAATTGGGCACAGGCGTCTGTTTGTTTGCGGCGGCTTCGGGTCAAGTGGCACGGGGGTTATCTTCCGGAAGTCGTTCCATCGGATGGGCTTTTCGAAAATCCATGGCCGCGTTTCATTAATTGGGGAGGTCTACAGGAGCGACGCCAGGATATTTTTGTAGGAGCCGAGTGGCAGATATAGGAGACATAAAAATTATCTTTCCAATGACATTTCGATATACTCTCTCTCTCTCTCTCTCCTCCCTCTACTCCTCGCTTCCTCCCTCATGCTCTATCCCCCCTTCTCATCTCAATTTTATAGTTTGTCTGCAAAGGCAGGCAGAAAGAGAAAGACACTCTCTCTCTCTCTCTCCTCTTGTTTTCCTTTTCCTTTATCTTTCTTGAGAGCGAAAGAGATACAAATGAGATGAAGAAATAGAAGAGAAGGAAACGAAACAGAAGAGTATCTCCATTTCTCTCCACCATCTTTCTCTTTCTATCTTCCAGCCGATCTCCGTGGCGTAGTGGTTAGTACAGCGGTTAGTAAACCGGCTTGGATCACTGATTTTCTTTGTTCTTTGTGAGTGTCCCTTCATCTGTTTCATCACTCATCTTCATCTTCGCGATTAGCCAATAAGTGGGAAAAATGCGAAGTAAAATAATACAAATCAATCAGTCAATCAATATTAGGTACTAAAAGTGATTGGTAGGGAGCCATTTTTTCAGCGGGCTGCGTCTCCAATAGCCCCCACCTTAGCGTTGCCCCTGCTAGCAGCAATTTCTAAATAGTCGAACATGTTTTTTTTAGTACTGTTACAATCGATGTAGTCACAAGTAATTAAATGTATTTATTTAAAGTACAGTCCGTTGGCTTTGGCTCTGGGCCGAGATAGCGCGTGACATGGAACAGATTTTGGTCTCTTGAGTACGCCACTGGGAAAAGCGTTACACCATCGGGAAAGCTACGTTATTTCGATTAAGTTATATAATAAGGAATTTGTATGTACAGTTTTTTGAATTTCTCAATTGGCATCGAAAATAGACTCTTATATACAGAAAAATAAATGCATGAAATGTATTGATGCATCAGACACTCATCTATTGGTGCATTAAAGTGTGTTTTATGGCATTTGCGAAGGAACAGGTTAACAGTTCGATGTACTTGAATACAGTTTTTTATGCATATTCCTGGATGATGCACTTAAACATTTGGTCTGAGCTACAAACTATGCATTTTTTGTTTCGAATGATGCATTTACGTTTCTGTGCGATACTTTCCCCTATGGTTGTTATTTCTCAGAACATAGCGGTACATTTGGATATAACACTATGTGGTGTGTACTTGCCAATACCCTATGAACAACCATCCGCGTTTAAGGTGTGAAAGTGTTACCTTCAAGGTTTATATGCTACTGATCCAGTTTGTCTGCGATTCCGGTAGTGATTTTCTTCTTGTATACACGTTCTGCCAGGCGTGTTCATATTGTTTTCGTTTCTCTGTAGTGAAATACGCTCGTTTTTTTTTTTCGCACGTCATGTTTCTTTGATCTGTGCTGAAAGTTTGAACTGTAGATGTAGTAGCTTTCTTTTTCCCTCCGCGGAAACTGGCTCACCGGAAGCATATTCCACTTAACGTTACTCCTGTCAGACGTTATCTATCTAGCCTTCATAAACCCGAAGGTTTATGGCTGGAGCAACACAAGCCTTTCATCTGTCCCTACCCTGGGCAAGATCAATCCAATCTTTTCCATCCCTACCGATTTCCTTTAGGTCCATCTCAACGTCATCCCTCCATCTTCGTCTTGGCCTTCCTACAGGTCTCTCACCATCAGGTTTCCAAACAAGTACCCTGTAAACTCTTCTTTCCTCTCCCATTCGTACCACACGACCTGCCCACCTAAGTCGTCTTGATTTCATTATTCTAATAATATCTGGAGATGAATACAAATGATGCAGTTCTAAATTATGTAACCATCTCCGCTCCCCTCATCCCTTTTAGGTCCAAATAAATTCCTAAGGATTTTATTTTCAAATACTCATGTTCCTCTTTTAATGTAAGGGACCAAGTTTTACATCCATATAATACATATATGTTTCTTAGATATTATACGAGAAGATAAAAGTTTATGAAGAGAAAGGTAACACGCATTTCCTGAATTAAGTCTGCTTATTATTTCGTCTGTAATATCATTTGTATTTGTTAGTATTGCTCCTAAGTAATCAGAACGTGATATTAATGTAAAGCTCACTTGAATTACTTGGTGTATATTTTTACTATATTTTCTCTTCGTGCTCAGAAAGATCAAAAGTTTTTCCATAAAGCATGTACGTACACAACCGAAGTCATTAGCTTATCACTTGTTGTGCTCGAAATGTAGGTCTGTAGGCCGCGACACTGACATAAAACTGTTCTGGGAGCAGAGGAAGAACTGGGCAGTCTATGCTCGGTAGAATTCGTGAGACATTCTAGATTACTAATGTCACTTTCCAGTTATAAACTGAATTGTATGCAATAAAGCTCTGAAAGATGTATTGCTGTTTTTTCCGCTCTTAGAATTAGCTTTGACATCTTTGTACGGCTCTTAGAACTGCCCTTTAGCCCTTCACAGGAATCCTTGGGCGTTCAGGAGTATTTTATTACTCTGGTTTTCTAAAATATTCCTGCGATTAATGTACGGTCACGCGCAAAAAAATGGCACACCTATATCCTGTAATACTCGCTTTCCTCCAAGCCGTTGTGCCTAACCCTACGGCGGTGGTAAAAGTTGCCTTTGGAAATTCGCTTATCGCCGCAGATTTAGGCAACACACATAACGCAGGGAAGCGAGTGTTTTAGGATCCAGATGTCGCATATTTATTGCCGGTGACTGAACTGAAAACATACCCCCCAAATAATTTCATCCCACTCTCTTGGAAGATGTGTTATAGGAGCAATGGTTGTTTATTTTTACAGGGTGGTGCATTTTCGATTACCCAGTTTGAAAATAATATACTCAGCCCTAGAGACAATGAAACTTCAAAAATTGTATATCATCCTTGTCCATTTACATACATGCCACGTAGACTTTACTGCTGCGCTTTGTGTGCATTTGCTAAAGTTATTTGTGAAACACCATGTCTGCCAAATGGCCACCTTGTTTAGCAATGCACTGAACAAGACGACTACGGACACTTTGCATGACACGGTCTAGGACATCCGGGGTTATGCGCTCAATTTCCTCCCTGATGCGTTCCTTCAGCTCTTCCATTCTGGTTGCAAACACCTTATCCTTCAAGTGTCCCCAAAGGAAGAAGTCTGGGGCAGTTAGGTCGGGGGATCTGGCGGGCCATTGAATGTAACCGAAACGCGACATTACTGGCAACTGTTAGTCAAGGCCACAAAGCTGTTTCCGTCGTCGTCCGTCCACGCCGTGTGGCCAACTCTCCATTTTCAAAAATGTCCGAAAAGATTTCATTTGGCAGACAAATAACTGTAGCAAATGCATACAAAGTGCATTAGTAAAGTATACGTGGCATGTATGTAAATGGACAAGTGTAGTGAAAAGGATGATATCACATGTTTGGAGTTTCATTGTCTCTAGGGCTGAGTATATTATTTGCAAACTGGGTATATATACTCTTTTCCAGAGTCAAAGTTTCCTTGTCAAGAGTATCTGGATAATCCTCCCTACATGCCAACTTGGTTAATCTGTAATGTGATGCTCGCATCACCTTTAAAGTGACATTGGGAGCCCGGCATTGAGTACAAACACCTCAAAGTCCTCTTCTTCTAGCACCGGTGCCCCCTGTCAGCGCTAAGTTAACTAAGCGTGGCAAATGAATAGAAAACCTGGTGAGCGGTATTTGACCCTGGTGTATCTGAAGCGGAACGCGGGGAGGAATTAAAAGGCACATCGTAGTGTGAAACGCTTCGAGGCGGAGCGATCTTATGGTAGATTGAGAGGTGCTACCACTGTATTAAGTCACTTACCCAAGCAGTACGCCGACCTCCGCGACGGAGTGGTTAGCAGAGCGCGCTTCGGGTTCGAATCCCTACCTGGGGCATGGGTGTTCCTTGCGAGTGCGCCTTCATCATTTTAAATCTATTCGCCATCCAAATGTGGCAGAAAACTGACGCTAAGTAACAAAAACACATTTACTATTTAACTAGTAGAAAGTACACTACTTATGCTGGCCAAGGCAGTCTATATTTTAGTAAAAAAGAAAACTCTTGACGTTACGTTTCAACCCTCTAGCATGGCCTTCCTCAGACTTGAAACCAAACTAAAATCTGTCTGAGGGAAACTCTGATAGAGGGTTGAAGCTTAACGTTGTGAAGTGTTTTTTTCTGTACTGAAATACAGACTGCCTTGGTCGGCATATGTAGTGTTTTTTCTGTCATGGAAACAAAGAAACTACATAATTTGCATTCATGTCCAGATATTAGAATGATTAAATCAAAAAGACTTAGGTGGGCAGGCCATGCACGAATGCGAGAGGCAAGAAAGAGTTTACAGGATTCTTGTTGGAAAAACCTGATGGTAAAGAGACGAAGATGGAGAGATAACGTTGAGATGGACCTAAAGGAAATTGGTAGAGTTGGAAAAGAGTATATAGATCTTGCTCAGGATAGGGATAGATGGAAGGCCTGTGTTGCTGCAGCCATGAACCTTCGGGTTTAAGAAGGCTAGAGAGTTAGAGTTGGAAACTAGGCTTATTTTTAAAGTATTTGTATATTTCGTTTGTACCAAGGAAAGTACGCAACACACACACATCCACCAACTATCAATGTAATATATTCCAATAAAATTTGCATATGAAGTCAATTATTTAACAGCTATGCCTTTATAAGATTTCATTGTCACGGGTGTGACACAGGGGCTACAATTTTGATATTAAGTAATCATTCTATTGATAGTTGAGCAACATTTTTCTTACAGTTTCTGTGCAATGAAATAAAATATGAAATTTAACACTTGATTAAACATAACTACCCTTAAAATACTTTTCCAGATTTGTAGCTACAAGTGAACAATTTTGTGCCACGAGTGGGACAGACGAAGCACTGCCTCTTTATTTAATAAGAAATTTATTTTAATTTCTGTGAATTGTGATATGATTAAAAATAAATTATTTGAGACAAAGAGAGAAAGTAATTGACCTTTGAATATTCTAGTGGAGTTGAGGGGGAAATGTAACAATTAAAGGAGACATTAATTGTTTTTTGGTGTCGCGGGTTTTGACACAATAGAAAACAAGTATATGTGTAAAATACTTTCTAACTAAATCATGTATAATATATGAATTTTATTTCAAATGACAAGTCTAGATTGTTCACTCACAAGATAGGATAAAGTTTGAGTTTTGTTTTAAGTCCACTTTATGGCTAATCGGGACTGGACCTACAGTTTTGAAGTGAAATCCGAACCACTGTGCCATGTGCCTCGAACCCGGGACACCTTCATTGCAAGGCGAAGACGTTACTACTACGCCATCTGGGAGGCTCACAAGATAGAATAAAGTTACAGTATTCATTTCGTAATTTTAAAAATGTGAGATTCAAGTACATAGGGGAACGGGGGAACGAACGTGTTGTGTTGTAGAGTCTGGTTACTTTCGGAACATCTCCAGCGTGTCTAGCCAGCGAGCCTAGCAACAGCCTATAGCGTGAGCAAGAGGGTTAACGATTGGTGCTGGGTTGAGAAAACGTCAGATACTCGCTTGTTGATTGGAGGTTTCGGGAGTTGCGGCTCGCTCCCAAGCTACAAATGCAGAACAGTCAAGAGACGTTATGGAAGTGATCTCTCTACTAAAGTCTAGATCCGCCATATGATCCGAGATGATTATATTCGCGAGTCAGTTTTTGTAATGGGGAGCTGATTGTGGGCAAGGAGCTGCAGCGTGACCTCTTGCTGCCCTTGTAGATTTTAAAGAGCCACCACGAACAACAACCACCATCCTCTGAGCCGTGGACTGGTTCTCCGCACCCCCCGGGCTTCGTGCCGCTCATCTCCTTCTCTGGCAATGACCTTGCGTGTTCTCGCAGAGCTACAATTACCCGAACGAGCCGTTTATTCTCACATTCCGCCAAATTACACATCCCTGTGTAACCTTGGGAGACGAGATTTACATCTTTACATTCGTCACTTCCGCTGCTTTGCTTCGGCCGCCCTGTTTGTCGTTTGCATGCGACCCTTGTTTAGTCTTCACGAGCACAGAATAACTTTGGTCTGACATTTTCTGTTGTGTACCCTTCCTCACCTGCCGAGAGAAGAAACACGCTGTGCTGAGGGGTATTAGAAAACAAAACAGTCGGTGGACGGACGACCTATCATTTAGCTGCCACGAGCTGGATTGAATTGAAGGTTTCTTGTTAGTTCAATTTCAATTTTCCTTTATTGAAGGGCGAGGTTCACACTGCAGCTGTTCAGCCACCTAACCCAAATTGATACATACTACATACTAAATGTTTGTACAACCAAATAAAGAAAGAAACATGAAGAAGACACAAAAAGAAACAAATACAAAAGTGAGAACAAGGGCTCCTTTACACACTCAAAGAAAAAGGAAAACGATTTAAAACAAATACACAAAGGATACAAGGGCGTATCTAGGGGGACCTCCCCCCCAAATTCCGTTTTTCTTTTTGAAAACACTATGGTAGGTTCAGCATACTTTCCGATGAGACACTTGATGTTGCAGGAATACAAAATTCTCTGTGTGCACGGTTTTTTGATTTCGAAAATAACACCCACTATTTTTTTTACACTGGGTACACTCATCTGAAAATCTGATTTCAGTGAGGACCTTTTTTGGTACAGTAAGTGAAGTTTATGTATTTTTAGAAATAATACATGCAGAGGTGAAATACTAAAAACAAATATATTGCATTATGTACCAGACAGTAAAAACAAACTATTGTCAGTGTGTGAAACTCGATTTCTAGAAAAGCATGCTTCACTTCACGTTTTTGTTAAATTTCTTCAACCTTGTCAGTTAAGTGGAGCTGTCCGATTGAACCATCCCAAACAAGTGATCTTCTAGCCACAGTTGAAACGGGGAGATTCTTAATTGTACTCTTTATTTGTGAAAGGTTTTCAGTTTTACTGTACAGTTGTCATAGTTTTTAGAGCTCTCATCGCAATTTAACCTCTGCTCTTTCTTACCCAAGAGACGTCACAGAACTGCCTGAGAAACTTCGGGACGGGAGATTTCAGATGAAGAGTTCAGCCAGATATTTCAAAATGCTTCTGAATAGCTTCAACAGACATTCAATTCTGAAATTACGATTTAAAAAAGCGGGCGGCGCTAGCAGAGATGCTGACATTTGCGACCAGTAACGCCCCGCTTATTTTTATGGACATATCTTGAGCATGCAGATATTTATATTAATATTGCAAAACGAGCACTAACCTGTGTTGTAAGAGTTGTTCAAAGTGATGTCCATCTACATTCGCCTCATTTACACACAACACACACTGCAATTACACAAAGAACTAGCACGGCAAGGAACAAAAACCACACTCTTTCACACAGTACGAAATTAACACGCTCTTGGTTCAAGGTCTGTTCCTCACTCCATTCGCATCTCTGTCCAGTGCACCTGTAGTTGCGAAGGAAGGAACAACTCAAGCTTTCAGATTGCAAACAATTCTCACGAAAACCATTGACTTTTACGGTTTAATCTGCAACGTAATCTTGATACAGTGTTGCACATCCGTAACCTCCAAAAGATTCCGAGCGAAGCAAAACTCTTTCGAGGGTAAACTTAAGCGGGACGTTACTGCTGGAAAATGTCGGCATCTGCGCTAGCGTCGCCCGCCACACTCCTCCCGATCTCTCGGCCTCGCAAGGAAATGGACGCACGGTATTAAAACAATTCGTGTTTATAGGTTTGTAGGAGGACACAGGGATCGAGATAATTGCTTAGTTTTATACATCGGTTGAGGTTTTTAGGCACCAAAGGGGATGACCATTTACTGTTATGCTCAGTGGCGTGCCCCTCATAGTTTTAACAAAATTGGAGCCGATATGTTATACCACCAAATATGGAAACCTCTTCAGCTCATGTTAAGTGTGGGACTACGTCATTTGTTCCCATGGTGCGTCAAGTTGATGTACATCCATCCTAAGGAATGACCTAGACCCTGTTTGACTTCAGTAATAATAAAGTATTCAGTCTCGTCCGATTCTGTTAAATTCAGACGTCATTACAGTAACGTTTCCTCGTCTGGAATGCAAATATATGGATGTTTGTTTACCTATAAATTTCAAGTTTATGGCTGTAATAATTAGGTTTTATGCTACCCAAAATGCAATCTTCAGGCCGTGAAATATGGGAATATATTTCTCTTAATGGTCGCAGTTTTGACTACTCGAGATAAATGCCCTTGGAATTTATAATTTCAACAGGTGAAAGTGGCTGCGATGAATTTCTATGATTGAAAATTATCATCCCTTTTTCGGTTGGATGTCATGTTTGCTTTTAATGGGCTGGACCTTTGGCCGACGTCAGAGCAGCTGTTTTCGTATTATCCTCTCCGGTTACGATATTCCAAAATACAGTAAAACCTCGTTAATCCAGACTAATGAGGGGGATAAGTTGACCGGTTTAACGAAAGTCCGGATTAACTGAAATAACCTAAAAGAACAGTAGAAAGTGCATTAAAACTCCGTTTATAGCAACAAAACACGTTTATTATGGTGTATTTAAAGGACATAGGCCTAAATACACTATATAGTAGGCCCTACAGTAAAATGTAAAGCAATACTGTACGAACATACAATTCAGTACGTACATATGCGATACCCATATTATGATGATGTGCCCGACGGACCTTGCTCTGCATCACTCGAAACTCTTGCTGTGGTTTGAAGTACAAGCCCATATTCTGGTGGGACAGTTTAGAATGTATTTCCTTCACATTTTAAACCTTGTATTATTTTTTGGCTGTCCGGCTTATCGAGGTCCGGATTAACGAGGTGTTACTGTATGAAAAATTGCTTAGAATTCCTTCTACAGCATTCACGTGAATCTTGTTCGTGTGGTTTGCTTTCTCTATTGTCTAGATATTCTCAATAGTTTCGTGGTTGCCTGCATCTATCAAACTATTCATATATCACTGTATTCGTAAGATAGGCTAAACTACAGACCATTCCCTGACATTCGCTACGAGACTCGGCGGCAAGCTGCCCGGCATCAGCGCTTGTCTTTCCCGGTGAACGGGTCAGCGACAGTCGCTAGGGTCGGCTATTAAAATTACAGTTTTCATATTGTGTACTAACCTTGACTACAGAAGGTGTTGGAAATGATGTCCTTCTGCTGCAACACATTCCTGGTATCTCCGAAGGAAATTGGCATTTACACGTGCAAGTTCGTCTACTGTAATTCTCCCGATTTTTTGTACAATACTCTCTTTTAACTCACGGATGGTGTGCGGATTGTCTTTGTATACTTTATTTCCCCATTTTTCTTTACACTTATATTCAGAACTGACCCTGTTACTCTAAACTTTTTTACGAGGTTTAATATAAGCGACTGTCGCGGACCCGTTCATCGTGAAAGTCAACCGCTGATGCCGGGCCGCTTGCCGCCGAGTCTCGTAGCGAATGTCAGGGAATGCTCTGTACATTTTAGCATGGGGATAGTGACTATGTTCAATTTCACTGCTTCTTTCACCTCACGATCTGTATTTGAGGGCCCACTACTACAGACAAATTACGTGTACTACAGGTCTTCCAGCGTATACCGCTCGTTTTGCCTGTCCGAGCTTTATTCGCTCGAAGCAGCTCTCATACGCTATCTGGCGTCGTCCGTGCAAACTATTTGGCTGTCGAGCGAAATCCTGTCCATGCAGTACTCTAAATAGTTTGCATGTTTGTAATGCTACTGATGCCTTGGCATCGTGCTGCGGGAGATCCTCGTCTACACTCCCGCAGGTAGCCATGTTCGTTCTTTCCCCAGTATCGCGAGGGGTATACAGAACGTGGTAGAAAATCCTCTGTAGTCAGGAAGGGGCAGTGCTGAGAGTTGATGCTCTGACCCGGTGAGCGAAGGCCGGCCTTAACGCTTCGAGGCTGTGCCAAAGGGATTAGGTTTCAGTTAATTGCGTGCCTTCCTTTTGTTGTACCGCAAGAATAACAGGACCCGGATTTCTCTTTCAGCATTAACATATTCCAGTTATTTCGACATTGCGAAACGCTTCTTGGGAATTGCTTTGCCAAGGAAATCGAGCGTGTAACAGTGGCCATGTGAGTTAACGGGTCGGTGTTGTTCATTGGCAAAGTTATGCCGTTTGAATTTTTCGTCCAAAGCCGGTACTATAAATATACGCTTCATTGATAATACAGCTACTGCGATGCAGTGTTTAGGACCTTAACTGATATTTATGTTATAGTGTGTCAGGGATTGTTCGCTGGTGATAATCTGTATGTAAAGTATATTTTGTCGAACTTACCTGGTCTATACACCTATAAAATCTAATTTGCCTCTAAAGCGCTGGTCTCCGTGGCGGAGTGGTTATCACAGCGCGCTACGACGCCAGAGGTCCAGGGTTCGAATCCCGGCCTGGGCATGTGTGTTTGTGAGTGTTCTTTCAATTTCATCATATCTTGACTCATCCTCATCTTCGCGATTAGCCAAAAGTGGCAGAAAAGCGAAGTAAAATAAACCAAGTTGATCAATATGTCTGCAAAGCTTCAAGATATTGTGCAGAGCAGAGATCATACAGGTAGTAAGACAGTGTAGTTATTTTTTTTTACCTTGCATATCGAAGCGTATCATGTGACGAAACGTGAAGCTATTTACAGCTAGATACTGGCTACTCCTTCTTGCCATTTAACAGTGTTTCCAAGGACGAGTGATTGGCGTTCTCATGATCACCTTCAAAGTGAGACTTTTCATGTATGCCGGAGTTTGACTCTCTCTTGAACTGTTTACAGATGCTTTCATCTTAACGAGATAAGTTTCCTCTGCATCTAATTTGTCCCTTTCCTTTAATTCACAGCAAAGACCTGCCATGGGACCGTTGAAAATCATACCCTGCGAAAGGCTATAATCTGAAGATTCCAACACCTACTTTGCCACAATTCTAACTCGTAAATAGATCTGTTCTACGTTCTCTCTTGCAGGGAATTTTGTTCAGAAATAACATACGAGTAGTAGCCTATAACTACGCTTTAACTTTCAGAATCCGAGAGTTTCATTTTATATCGTTTTTCGTATAACCACAAGATTATATTTGAGGGATGGTATTTGAGGGAAAATGAAATGACGAAGATATCTGTTGGACTGCTGATCAGGGTTAGAAGAAACAGTTATTTTTTGTTTTAAATATTGTTTTAAACCAGAACTGAAAAAACATGTTTTAAACAAAGAAAACGTTTAAAACTTAATGCCAAGAAGACTTATTTGCTAAGAATAATGATTAATAAGGAATCTGTTAATCATCCAAGGATGGACTGGGTTCCCATTAAGTAAACGCTTGACTTACTTCGTAAAATACACATTTATGTTAGTCTTAAATCTTAAATCTCGCATGCAGGCTGTTCGATGTGGTAATAATTTTATAGTGAATGGGAATGCAACTAAATATTGACATTAACAACAATGTGCACATCTTGCAGTGTGTTAAGTGAGAAACAAAACTGTTTCTTCCATGTAGTATTCATTTTTTTAAATATTTTAAACACCTGTAAAAACACATAGCCAGGTGTTTTTTAACGTGACCCACGGGTATTCATCACGATATGTTTCAGTGTTAATTCAATATACATTTTCAGCCACTGAACAGGTTTCTATGCACAATGAACAGAATGACACGCATTGAATGAAAAGGCGTAGTTACTAAACACGCAAATAACCACAAACTATCAAACATCAAGTATCAAAATGTGTTTTAAACATTTGTGAAAAAACAAAGCCATGTGTTTTAAACGTTTAAAACAAGTTGTTTAAAAACACTTTTGTTTTAAACATGCCAATCCTGGTGCTGATAAAGTACTGGAAACCGACGTACGATATTTTCCGAGGTACACATTGTGTGACCACAGATTGATTTTCACACACTTCCCAAAACCCGGTGAAAATGATTCTATGTTCGCATGTACATAATATTCGGTGAACGTTGCAAATTTTGCCCCCTCCTCCACCTGACAAATATTACCCTGATCATTCTCGCGTTCCGTAGGTAATGTTCATACGGTACTTGCGTCACTGAAGGAAGCCTGTCTTCTTCCTGTACGATTGACCGCTCCGCATATGCAGCGTTCGAGACGTACTACTACGCATGGCTACTCCCCGGGAATTCTGGGAATTATGCGTGAATTATTGACTCCGGGAATTCTGCATGAATTTTTCTCCGTAGACGTGAGAAATGGCAACTTTTTTTTATACCAAATCCCATTGAATTTATATATATTTATAAATGGCCCGAGGCAAGTTTTTTTTTTTCAGTTATATTTTATTTATATCAAGGAAGGAAAAGAAATCTGCTTGGAAAATAAAACAGAATTCTCTCAATATATTGTTAGTGTCTTTTGCAGAACAATCTGTCAAACGGAAGATTATTGCAAATTAGCATATTTTGAAGTTGATTGGGAAAATCTGAGTTTGATCTTCTTGTATAATTAATAGAGCCCGGATTTTAGGCAAAATGCCTATTCGTTTCCGACGCTGGTAGACAAAAATTGAGCACAAAAGTACACCGATCCGAAGGTTCTTAACATTCTGAACAATACTTTGTTGCTTTTTTTTGTGCCTATTTCACGTTACGCTGCCTTTTTCAAAGATTTTTTAAAATTATATTTATCTTCTTCTATTTGATTTCGTTTTTCAATAACCCTTGTTATTCAAATTATTATTTTGTAAATACATCTTTAAAGATTTAAGAAGAATTTAAGTCCTCTTCAATTTTTCAGTCTCTTTCTGAAACTTGACTGCCTTTTTTTCGACATACACTGCCTTTTTTAAAAATTTTCGTTGCCTTTTTGCCTGCCATTTTTAATACTTTTCAGTGCCTGAACATCCGGGCTCTAATAATTAACAATTTTTCGTAGATTAGTATATCCCGTAAGGTTGAGTTAGAGAAAATACCTGCTTGTACCCTTGATTTTTTGGAAAGTTCGCCTTGAAAACCGGGAATTATACTTGAATTTTATCATGGTCCTAGAGTGGCACATATGCACATTCCTTTCATCGGTTAGAATATGTTGCGAGGGAATGTCTATTTATAAATAAACACACTCGACTTCCTGCAACTTTTAACTGAAAGCAGGAAGTTCCTTGGGCGATCTCTTTTCCACCTATGTACTTATGTGCACCTGTGTCCACCGACGTAGTCTTTCTTTCCGCCCAGCTGTGACGTGGTGATATTGTTCCTTCCCTGTGATTACATTCCATGTTAACCATGTCTGCCGTCAAGTGCGCTTGATTCCTCCGTCGACGAGGTAGGGTCTTTTGCGGAAGACAACGCAGGCTGTTTGGAAACTGGAGAATGAAAAATTGGGGTTTTCAGTTCATTTTTTTTTTATAATCACACAACGCACCTGTTGTCACCTCAGGGTGTCTGAATTGTCACCCTTCAATTTGCAGTCTTGAATTGCTTCTTTTTTCTTTCCCAAACAGCGTCTGCTCTAGCTCGGGACCATTAATCAGAAGATACATATAGAACTTCACGTTTTGATGTCTTGTTTTAAGTCCATTTTATACACAGATAGGCTAATCGGTACAATCAACAGCAAATGAATTAGGAGAAAAAATAATTTCTCAACGAAAAACGAGTTGGCAATGCTGCGAACACCGAGGCAATCTTGATAAGACGCTTGAGGAGCGTCGAGCAAACTTTCCTGAAAAGCACAACTCAACTCCAGTATCGAAGGTCATGCTACACGTGGATTGGCAACTTTCGGGAGCATGCTGTCTGTCTACACAATTCTCCCCAAATGCCTGTTTGAAGATGAACCTTCTGTTCGCATTTTATTTTTCAAATGTAGTTCTGACGTTGTAGTCATTTTACAATTATTTGTATTTGTTCATATTTTACTTTGCTTTTATGTCACCTTTACAATTAATCGAAACTATGAAGATGGATGATAATGATATTAAATTGATGAAGAGACACTTACAAAAGAGATTGCCAGACCAGGACTCGAACCCGGAACCTAAAGCGGATAAAGTGGGGAGACCGTCAATAACTCCCGGCCATGAACTGGAGTATAAAATTTGTAATTGCTCAGGAATATTTTTTGTTCTGTTCATGACTAATACCTGCTTTCGGACACTTAATTTATAAGTGACACACTTCGTTCGGTGGGGACAAGCCACGTATTGTTTGAGAGGAGGGACACATCTTGTTGATATACTAGATACAATCATGGACTATACTTGAAATGTGTCGTGCTAAACAATACTTTCGGAGATCAGTTGGACATAACAAGTTGCATTTTCTCTACTTATTCATTATGCCTCATAGATAATCTCGCAACAACGTAAAATGTTTTAATTGACTCGAATTCACAATGACTAATATATACTGAACCTACATATTTTAAACGCAAAATGTAGGTGACTAAAATATGCCTCAACACGAAATGAAAATGCAATATTCATTCAATACACTAAAAAAGCTAACCAAAGCAGACTTTTAACAACATTACACACGTAACGTTTCCATCCTCTAACAGGGTTTTTGTTGGAGTAAGATTCACATGGCGTAATAGGATTATCATTCACTACAAAGCAATAGCTATAAACATGAGATAAACCTGAAATGAGGGGTTAGAATTCACCATAAGAGAAGTGCAGCAGGTAAAACAAAACACATATGTAAGGAAGAGGTGTGTAAGTGTAAGTTTCTATGTGAAAATTGACTGAGTGGTAGCACTAGACGATTTTACGTCAGGGATCCTAGGTTCAAATACCGGTCTGGGCATTGGTGTTGTTTCTGAATGTTCTATTTATTTTATCTTCACTCATCTTTGTCGTCGCGATTGCCCAAAAGTGGAAGAAAAGCGACGCTAAATAAAAAAAAAAATATATGTGGAATTAGAAGGCTAATTAAGATCTGATAGGTAAAATATACTCTATGAACGATGTTCGATAGAAGTTCGGTTAAGATGTCAAACCTGTAAGAAGCAAATAGCGAAGTTGTGTGAAGGATTGAAGGTAAGCTTCGATAACATGATCACCTGGATTGTCTCGAGCTGAACCAGTAAATGGGCGATGTTTAATCCCCAAGGCCATTCTGAAAAACGAATGCCAAAAGAGGTTCGTGTGTGGATTTGGTCAGCATGAAATTGTTGGGTGATGATAAGTGAATGGTATTTTTTCTGTTTTTGTTATTTTACGTTGCTTTCTACCTCTGGATCTTGAATGACGAATAAATTAATTCGGTGAACTGATAAACACAAAAAAGCCAACCCCGTGGCTAATTGGTTAGCGCACGCGCTTCGAAGTAAGGTGAAGATGTGTCATTGTCTGCATCCCACTTCCATCTATCACATCTTCAACCTTCATCATTGCGATTATCCGAGACTGGTAGAACAGTGACGTGAAATAACAAAAATATCACCCTTGGTGTAGATTTCAAAGTTTGAAGTATTGCTGTTTTTGCATTCAATAGCGGCTCTAGATTGTGACAGTGATGTGAAATGCTTCTGATTTTATAAGAAATAGTAAAACGGGAAGACCGATAGATATTCCTCTATTTTCAATTTTCTCTAAAACTATTTTCCCCGACTGTGGTGATAATGAATTCTGTGTAGTATGAGAAATATATTTTAAATTAATTTATACTAATTTATGCATATGCAACTGATTAAGAGAGCCTTCACGATGGCGCAAGGAAATCGTTGCCGCATTGTAATCAAGGAGTTCTCGGTTCGATGCCCGGTGGAGGCACATAGTGATTCGGATTCTAGTTCAAACTGTAGATCTCGTCCCGGTTTGCCTATTTGTGCATAAAACTCAGACTCAGAATGATTAAGGAATTTTCGAAATATTCTGTCTGTATCGGAATGGCAACTTTCTTCAGAACGAAAATGAATTCGTAAAGCAATAATACGCACAGCACCTCTAATTACCCACCGCCATTCAACACGCTACTATTCGTAAATTCAGAATTATTATTTTAGGGTTCAAATTCTGGCATCTGAAAGAGGGACACTTGGCCCCAAAAGTTTCAGGTTTGTTAACATTTACTAGTTAAGGATATTTTTGTTAAGCTCCTGGGACCTGAGGAACAAAAATATATATCTTTTAAAATGATTTCTCAAATCAAATGTAGAAATTATGCAGCACACTAGCCCAGGGACGCTATAGCTTATACATGGGATGGAAAATTTGTCATTTCCGCCCCCTCGCCAAGCTGTATATTCGATTGACTTAGATTCGAGTGTTAATATTGGTTATGATTATTGGTAAGGTGATAAGGGGTTACATCATTCATTGAAACTTACGTAACTATGCTATTGATTTGATTTGATTTGATTTAGTTTATTTTACTTCGCGTTTTGTGCCTCTTGGCTAATTTGCGAAGATGGGGATGAGTGATGAAATGATGAAATTGATGAATGGACATTCACAAACAACCAAGCCCGACCGGGATTCGAACCCGGGACCCTTGGCGTCGCAGCGCGATGTGCTAACCACTCGGCCACAGGGTCGGGCTATGCCATTGGTTATACAGTATAAACAATAATAATGACAATTATCGTGCCTAGCACTCTGATTACTCTACTGGGAAGATAATTTACACCTGTAAGTTTTCCGAAACAAATACACATTCCACTTCGTATGACAAGAATCGGCGATGAAATTTCGTAAGTAGAAATTGAGTAGCATTAGAATACCTTAACTTTCGCAAGATATGAAAAATTCCGTTTTTGAATTGTTGGATCGTAATGTCGTGACCATCCCTGATATTTTCCTTGCATATCAACGATATTTTTTTTTTGAAAATACGGTTAGCAACCCTTAATTTAAGATGAAGTGAATGCCTTGCGATTTGGTAGTCGGAAACCTGGCCAGGACGAGCTACGGAGTCAAGATGCCATACACGTCTGAAGCTACTCGTGGCCGTATAATTGGCATGTTCGAATGTGGCCGCACAATTTCCGATATCGCAATAGCCAATGGAAGGCATGAAAATGTTGTTCGTCATTGGATAGAGCGTTTTCAACTTGAAGGAGAAGAGGGCCTGAAAACAAGAAGGAAAACAGGGCGCCGCAGACTGACATCGGGAGAGCAAGATGCTGCTAGTGTGGAACACATTGCAAATCATCCATTTTCTCCAGCCAGTATTGTTGCCAGACATTTACAACTGCAGTGTTCAAGTGATACAATACGAAGGCGTTTACAAGCTGCGGGGATACGGCACAGAACACCAGCGAAGAAAGTGCAACTCACAGCGCAACACGTAAATGCTCGTCTTGGGTTCGCTTTACAATATCTACCCATGACAAATGACTCTCGGGAAACAGTTATTTTGACTGACGAGAAAGTGTTTTGTTCGGATGAAGATGGCCAAATTAATTTGTGGCGACCGGACAGAACTGTAGCAATCGAAGAAGTGGAAGAATTTCAGTGGCATTTTGAGCGTGGATCAGTGCAGCTGGTGCAGGAGATATCGTAGAAATATCCTCGAGGATGGATTCCGAAGAATATATTAAAGTGCTTAAAGAACATATGCTACCGACAGTTCGCGTTATTTATCCTTGGGAGGAAATGCCCATCATCAACTTCGATCATGATAATTGTAGTATCCATACGTCCAAAAGAACGAAGCAATGGTTTGCACATCAGCCTGACATTCAGCCATTCGAATGGCCAGCAAAATCACCTGACCTCAATGCAATTGAAAACGTATGGTCCATTATGGTGAGAGAATGGGAACCTGGCTATGAAAGAACGAGAACAATTACGTGGCCATGTGTATGACGTATGGAGAACTATACAGAACAGGCCACGTATTTGTCATAGACTTGTTGAATCTATGCCCAGAAGATTACGTGAGGTAATCGACAACAATGGCTGGTGGACTCATTCATTACTGAACACACGTCAACATTATTTGAAACATTGAAAATCAAGTTTATTTTTTGTTTGTTTGAATGAGTGTGTCCTTTCTTTCTTTCTGTTTTCCCTAGAGACAATATATTTATTTTCTTTGAAACATTTTGAACTCTGATTTTTCAAGGCTGCATTAATTTAGCATGTGACACAATGATCTCAAAATATGGCATTTCAGTTTGGAATAGGCAAACTAAAGTCGAGTTTGCAAAAGCAAATACATTTTTCTTCGCCCTTGTAAATCATTGTTTCTTCCAATTATAGAGTGCTTTCATTTCTTTGCGTTGCTCTAGGTCACTCAGTCCTCTATCCTTTCATCATACAACTTGACTATGGGTTTCAGGTTTGACATCTTAATAGAATTTCTATCAAATATAAATCATCAACTTGAAATATATTTCACTTACTAGCTCCTACTTTCCAAAATTTGGTATGTTTGGTTTTCTGATGATACACGTAATATCGTAAAATTTGAATATGATAGATTTGTATTTTATACCTATGGAGATTACTTACTTACTTTTGTATCTCAGATCTCTTGTAATTACCTACAAATTATGCGAAACAATACACTAAACATCCCCTCTCCCCGACCTGTTTTCAAGGATCGATCCAACATCCACCTCACAGAAATTTCCATCTCGATCATTGCATATCGAATGAGTGTGGGTCTTCGTGAATCTTCCCTGTAATGCAGATCCATAATTTGCTCTAGAACATGTGAAGATAACTGAAAGCAATACTTGTGTATATAATTTCAATTTTGAACTATTTATTCATCTATTTACTTCTTTCATTGTGGGAGGGAGACTGGCAGTCGGGAGATAGGCCAAGTCCCTTCCAGGGCTGTATAGCCACGTTTTTTTATTTACTTCTTTCGGTCCGGGGTTCCATACCAGGTGGAATCACATAGTGGTTCGGATCTCACTTTACAAAGTATGTCAAGTCCCGATTAGCTTTTCTATGCAAAACGTGGATTGCAAAAATTACTTAGTCAAAATTTGTGACAGTTAGTTACTGATCGCAAGTTGCATTGTTGCAGAATATGCGGATACTAGACGTGTTGAAAGCAGAGGTGTTCATTTGGAATCAACCTCCCTCACCCCCCGAGATCGCAGTCGCCCTCACCTTCACAAGTCTTCCGGAGGGTGAGGGTGAGGTCTGCCCTCACGAGGGTGAACACCATGGTTGAAAGAACCACGACGATGAGGATGAGTCATGATATGATAAAAGCGCACAAAAAACAATGCCCAGGCCGGTATTTTTTTTTAAAAAAGGAATACACCTATTCGGTAGTATCCCCGTCATTCACACATTTCTTAAACTTTCACACATGTCAATTTTTACTCTAATTGTTTCTCGGATATGAACGATATGTGCCTCTCCAAACGCCCCGTCAAACAAAAAGCGGATTCTCCCCGACGAACACATTTTGGATCTAATACCACTCATAAATTAAGTGTCCAGAAACAGATATTAGGTATGAATATACGATTAAATACTCCTTAGCAATTACAAATAATTATAAGCTAACTCGTGGCCGAGAGTTAGAACGATGTGAATAAACTTCCCCGCTCTTGCTTCCGAGTTCGAGGCCTGGTCTCAGCATGGAGTTCTATCTCTGCAGTGTTTCCTTATCAATTTAATGTAATTATCATCCATCCTCATAGTTGCGATAAATTATAAATGTGTCGTAAAGACAAAGCAAAATAAGAAAAAAAATATTGTAACATTACTGCAATGTCAGAACTACGTTGGCAAAAAAAAGTGACCACCAGATCATTTTCAAACAGGCATTTGGGGAGAACTGTGTAGAGGTAGACAGACAACATGCTCCCGAAAGTTGCCAATCGACATGACCTTCGGTACTGAAGTTGTGCGTTGAGAAAACTTTGCTTGAGGCTCCTCAAGCGTCTTATCTCAAATGCCTCGGTGTTCGCAGCATTGCCAACTCATTTTTCGTCGAGAAAATCTTTTTTCTCCTAATTCATTTGCCGTTGATTGTACTTGCAGTTTAAGGTTGGAGCCGGATTACACACTCTACTGGCTATCGAACCCAGAACCCCTTGAGTACAAGGCGACGACTTTACCATTACGCTAACAGGAGGCCCTAATTTCACATTGTAAATGCATGAACTTATATAAAACTTCCCTTGGATCGCTGCAATAAATCTATTTATTTATTTCGACTTTATTTTTTTTTTTATTTACGTGGCGCAGTTAAGGCTATAGAGCCTGGGGAACATTCAGAAGATAAGCTGAGATGTGGGATTGGAGAGGAATACATTTTATCATGAACATTAGTGTTGTGATGCACCAGGGTGCGAAATCATTTAAGACTGGTGGGGGGGGGAGAAAGATCTTAATCTACAAACCCCCTCCCCCCACAAAAACACACATAAATTATACGATATGCATATTTATAATGTTATTAAAAGTAACAATATATTACTTAATTAAAAATATATTATTATTAATTACACAAAAATAAATAAATTTGTTACTTTTAAATATATCAGATATTGTAAAGTAGCAAACTAGTTCTTTATTAACTTGTCAAAGATGTTAATAAATTATGAAATAGTTGAAGTGGTTTTATTATGTGCAAGTTTTTATTGATGTAGATTTGTTAATGATCTCTTGAGAGAGAAAAAGCATTGAACACTCACAACTACACTACTTTGTGTGTGTGTTTTCGATATTATTCTTAGTAAAGTATATTTGAATTAAAAGTATGTGTTTGTTGTAACAAAAATTCTCCCCCACCCGTAATTTTTTGGTGGGGGGGGTGAAATCCCCTCAGGATTTCACACTCTATTGCACCAATTCGTAAATAGCGTCGAAAAGCATGTTGATGAGATAAATACATAATGTACTTTTTAAAATAATTAGGATCTTCGTAATTCTGTCCAGTTATAAAGTACTCTGGACTCGTGATGCAGTGATACTGACGTAGTTATAATTCGCGTGACGTAAGAAAGTATACACTAATATCATCGATTCGATATCTGAATCTTTTGTAGAGGATTATATCTTTTTTGCTTTAGGTAGTGGTTAAATCACGCTTAATTTCTCATACAGCGTAGCAAACAGAAGTCGAGCAGGACGTCCGGGCATCGTAAAACAGACCACATTCTTAACGGACTTCCCCCATAATGTGAGTATTGCATGAATGTACTGCGATTCTATCGACACCAGAAAAGTCACGTTCATGATTGGAATAGCTGTTTCCCCTTGTTTTTGGGTCCCTGTTCGTCGAATTCATTTGCCACATTTTTAGTTACCTGTACACTGTTCACTCAGTGTACACTGCGACATGAGTGTCTCCAATCTCCAATGCTCAGTTTGCATTGAGAGATGTAGTGAGTGCAAGGAGGGAGCGCATTATCCATTAACTTTGAATTTTTGTTCCTCTGAGAATGCATATGCTGCCAGTAGACGCGAGCAGGTAAATGAGCAATCGTAATTATTATAATATTATGATTGATGTAGACCCAGTGGTCCTCAACCATCGGACCGGCGGTTAGTTTCTTCAGTAATTGTCCTCAACAAATACTATTGATATTTGAAGTAAGACTTGAAGCTTTCCTTGGCGAGGAATGATGAAAAGATTCTCTCGGGCTATCGATCAGGTGAGTTGTGGAAAAGATGAGAGTGACGTTTGGTTTGCTCTCAAAAGCTTGGAATCTTTTCCACAACTGCACCAACTTTCTAAAAACAAGTATTTTCATTTTTGTTTGTTTACTTTTCCCCTTACATGTTGCCAACCCTTGACGATACTTTGTCCTTTTCGTATATTGAGAACATTTATATGTTTTACACCTAATATTAATTTGTATTAACTATATCACACCAAGCACAATTGTGTCAATTAATGTGTGTATCCTTTGTGTATTTGTTTTCAGTCTTTTTTTCTTTTTTAGTGTGTAGACAAGCCGTTGTTTCAATTTTGTATTTGTTCTTTCTGTGTCTTCCTTTTGTCTCTTTCTTTGTTTGTTATTGTACAAACATTTAGTATGTAGTATATATTTAGTATGTATAAGTATCCAACGGGGTTAGGTGGTAGAACAGCCGCAGGCTGAACCTCGTCCTTTAATAAAGGAAAATTGAAATTCAACTCACCTGGTCGATAGCCTGAGAGAATCTTTTCATTATTTATATTGGTCTACAAGCCTAGACATAACCGAATTATTACTCTTTGATTATACCATAATTTCTTTATGAATTTCAATGGCGCATTAATTAATGTGCAAAGTTTTAAAAATTCTAATGGCATGTAGGAGTAAAATTCTTGGGATCGGGGCATCGACTAAAAAAAAAGAAAAGAAAAAAGAATTTGCCGACCCGCGGCCTCATGAAGGTTGAGAACAATGACATAGACTATTCATGTATGTAATAGTTCATTTACCTGTTTCACCTGTTCTAGATACAAATACTGTACCTGTCAGAGGTTTTAGCTGTTGATTGATTTAGTTTATTCAGGGTGGCTACTCACTCACTCCTTGAATTCCGTGAATACTATGTGAATTTTTCTCTGTAGAAACTCCATTGCTGCTTTTATTAATCCATATCCCAGTGAATTTAAACATATTTATAAATGACCCAAGGCAAGTTTTTCACAATTTAGCTTTTCTTTTATCGAGAAGGAGAAGAATGCTGCGTGGAAAATGAAACAGAATTCTCTCCGTCTGTTTTACTTTGTAAGTGTCCTTTGCAGAACAATATATTGAAGTGTGATTCGGTAACAGACGGAAGATTATTTCAAGATAAGATATCTTGAAGTTGATTAGGTAAATTTGAGTTTGAAATTATTATACAATTAACAATTTCTCATAGATTAGTATATCTCGTAACATTTGTGCCTTGGGTTTGAACTGAATTAAAATGTTTGGATACATCGGAATCACACAAACCTTTTACATTGTTAATATATCTGTGTGTATGTGTGGTGAGAGGCGGTAATACGCGTATGATTGAATTTTTGGAAAGTTCTCCTTAAAAACCGGGGATTATACGTGTATTTTAACATGGTCCTAGAATGTTCACCGTGTTATTTTATGTTGCTTTTCTGCCCCTTTTGTCTAATCACGACAATGGGGATGAATGGTGATAAGGTGAGGTGGATGAAGGAACTCTCACAAGCATACGTGTACGACAAAACATGAGCTCCATGCAGAACTTTTCTAGAGCGTAGAATGCAGTCCGGCGGGGCCAGGCACGTATCTAGAAATATGTTTCGGGGGGAATTCGAACCAAGTATCTCAAAATAATAATAATAATGTTTAAACAAAAATAATTATTATATTAAAATATTCAAATTAATAAATATATTTTTATTACACGAATAGGTAAAAGGATGGCATAAGAATAGTAATATGACAGAACGTATTCATTATCTAGCTTACGTGTAGTTAAGGTCGGGAAAATTTGTTAAAAAACCCTGCCCTGTCAAGGAAATTAATGTAAAATAGATAAAGAATTGAATATTTATTGAATATAAAAAATGATGTTAGATACAGTTGACGAAAAGTAAAGTTCCTGGTGATATTTTATTAATGTTACGTTGCAAGTAGTAATACATCTTGCATGAATCTTCTACTGTCATTCCAAGTCGTATGATCACAATATAATCCTTTCCTTCCAATAAGATTGCAGGAAATAAATTACCCTCGATTAAACAGCAAGTATATTTTTCATTATTTAATTTTAGTTATTTCATTAATCCATTATTTTCATTATTTAATTTTTGTACTTAGTAAACCTTTGGGGGGGGCGGGGGTCCGGACCCCCTGGACCCCCGCCCTAAATACGTCCTTGTCCAGGGTGTACTATTTCGAACAGGTTGACATTTGAGTTTCTTCAGAAAAGAACTAATGTGTGTTCCTCTTTTAATGTAAGGAACCATGTTTCATATCCGTTGTAGTAGCAAGTTTCCAAAGTTTCTTGTTATAATACACGAGGATAATAGTGCATAGTAATTTAACACCGGAGCGAGTAATCTCTTGCAAATGATATCTCTATCCGGTAGAAATGTTGGCTGGTAAATTACAGGTTTTTAATAAAATGTTTAATAATTGCAGGCGTCTTCCTTCATTGTACAATATGGCTGCAGTTCGGTCGCTGCTCCTTCCCATCCCACGCTACCGTCTTGACCTCGCGTTGGCAATAACCTCTGATGAATGGGATTTACACGGAACAACGGCCACGGTGGGAAAGGCAAGGTGCTGGATAATCCAATGCTGTGGGACAAAACCTCGCATGTCGTGAACGCGTATATCTTCTCTCCCTTTCGTAATTAATTCCTATATTGTGCGGTATGATCTGTAAATTGGTAGCAAACTCTCGTGTTCCACGTTTGATCTGGGATAATATATGCATTGTATCCGGCCACAAATTAATTGTAATGAACCATTGTTATCATAGAGAAGTATAGGGAATAATAGAAAATGCGATTTCATTCAACAAAAATGTAAATTGTGAACGGTTCTGCCGTACGTACGGTGGGATCCATGAATATTGCCGTGCAAATTGTCCATCACCCTGTTCCTGCACTTTATTTGACCCAATAGGAGCTTCAAGAATTAGAAGAAAACTGAAAGCAAGCTGTTGACAACTTCTGCACCAGCATACATAAAAATCCATCGCTTAAAATCACACAGTGTAAGAGAAAAAATAATGAAAATAGTCATGGACTATTTGCCGAGCAATACAAGTGGATCCCACTGTACGTGTACGTCACCAAGCATTTTGCATAGTGTTGTTATCGAATCGTTTTCAAGCTTTCGGCGTTGTTTCCGGAGCGTTTGAAAGCGTTTGGTTCTTGTTTCCGAAGCGTTCGCAAGCGGTCGGCATTGTTTCCGAAGTGTTCGTAAACGGTCGGCATTGTTTCCGAAGCGTTCGCAAGCGGTCGGCATTGTTTCCGAAGCGTTCTCAAGCGGTCGGCATTGTTTCCGAAGCGTTCGCAAGCGGTCGGCATTGTTTCCGAAGCGTTCTCAAGCGGTCGGCATTGTTTCCGAAGCGTTCTCAAGCGGTCGGTATCGTTTCCGAAGTGTTCGCAAATGGCCAGAGTTCTTTGTGAAGCGTTCTCAAATTGCAAGTGGTCGGCATTGTTTTCGATGTGTTTGCAAGCGATTGGAGTTGTTCCAAATGCATTTGCAAGTAGATTATTTTCCGGACCACATTATGCCGAGATATATGAAACCTCGGTAATATGCAAACTGTAGTCTTCCTCTCCTCTTTCCTCACCCCCGGCGCTGTTAGAACAACGGCCTTACCACCCCAGTGACACTCTTCACTAGCACCATTGCTTCCGTGCCAGATTTTGAAATACGGTTTTGATCAGTAGCAGGAACATGCCGGCGTTATAGCAAGGTTATATTTGCTGTTTGTGTTCTTTTCGGACTCGCGTATCGTCCTAGGCTGTGTCCGAAAGGTACAAACAGCAGACTTGTGGTCTTGTCGGAAGTGACGTCACCTAGTGCAGTTCGAAAGCGCCAATTAAACGAGCAACACAGCTCACAAGACGCAGAAAGCTTCAAATGCACACTTGATCGCTTGTTGTTCATTTGTTTGAAATCGTGGAAATGTAAATGTAAGAACTTTTTAAAATGCTATGTGATTTCTATGGTGAAAAACAAAGTTGATAACAGGGGGCACAGAAGTGTTCATAGTTTTATCTACTGCTCGTATTTGGCGCTGCAGTGGTGGCCTATTCTTCAGTTCTAAGCCTTTAGCGGTTTCAGATTCTTTTCAAAAGCGTAGTCCTGTGCTGCAGGTTATGCATAATCCATTTAAATGCAAATACTTTGATACTTTTACTGGGCATTTTTTTCTATTATTTGAGAACCTTGTTTATTCTTCCTAAGTGTTACACATAATTAATGTAAATCCACACAACAGGAACGCATGGATTCTGGTAGCAACCCTCTTGGAAGGAGTAGGGACTAGATGGGGGAGGGGTGCCCCCCTTCTCCCGAAAGCTGGATGGCAGATGTTGGAGGAATAGCCCTGGTGACAAGCCTCGATCGGGTACCTAGACAAGGAGCTCGTGCCGGAAGAAGGGGATGGCCATTGTCAGACCAAGACACGTGCTGCGTCTGCAGCTGCCACGGACAGGAAGCCACCCACCTCCCTCCCCCTGCCGCTGTCTGCGCTCACACATGTGTTTATGCGTAGAAAGTTCGTCTTCAGAATATGGCTGCTATAATACCCAATACTTGTGCAGTCAACCAGCTGCAGTGGTTACTAACTAGATATCGAATGGAAATGCAGTCTCTCGGATATTGTCCAATTTCACTGCGTCTTTCACTTCACGATCCATATTGAAGGGCTACTACCACAAACCAGGAGCGTATGTTCCAGGCTAGCTACGCTATCTGCGAAGCCTGAAGTCTTGAAAGTAAAATACTAAAGAAAAATCTATTAGAAACTGTGAATTAACCTGATTTCAAAATGAAGATAATGGCGATTCTGAAGTTGGCAATCTGAATTCTTTGGAGTTGGCAATCTGAATTCTTTGGAGTTGGCAACGTGAATTCTTTGGAGTTGGCAACGTGAATTCTTTGGAGTTGGCAACGTGAATTCCTAGGAGTTGGCAACGTGAATTCCTAGGAGTTGGCAACCTGACAACCGTTGGGATGGCAACCTGACTTCCTTGAAGAAATGAAGACGTCAAGAATGAGCCTTGTCTTCTCCCTTCCTCCACAGCTAGTCCAGGTCTTTGACTCAGCATACGCCACTGCCACAAACATATTCTTCGAGCGTATACCGATTGTTTTGCCTGTTCAAGCATTATTCGCTCGAATAATTCGATTCGATTCCTAACGCAATCTAGCGTTAACCGTGCGAACTATTTGGCGCCCGAGCGAAATCCACTCCCATTTTGTAAGACGAGACCGAGAAGAGATAGTTAAATGCTAAGTATTTTGCTTTATTAAAATACCTCAGTTGTGCAGAGTAGCAGCAACAAGTGGATGGCAGGTACAGTAGTTTTCCACATTGAATTTTGTGTATTGCACATTCCTGAACCTGTTTTATGATTATGCATGCCGCTCTACAGCGAAGGCAAGTTTTAATTTCGAAACCAGTCTTTCCAGAAGCGACTTGAACGTGATGCATTCGTGGTCAGGAGGAAACCTTGCCACGGGGACGCTTCTTCTTTTTTCGCTGCTAAACAAACGAATCGTAGTGGCACGGCCTTTGTTGCTTCTCGCTATAGTTTTCCGAGTCGTCGCCTGTGACGTGAAATATGTGCGCGGGTTGTGGGTGGCCGTCTCCTCTCCTTCCAGCCGAAGAATGCGATTTTTATCTCTGGCTTCAGTGAATTACGAGGTAAGGTGGCTGAAGCGAAGAGGAGGAATGTCGAACAAGTTTCAACATGTTCCTATAGTTGATGTCTCCGTATTGTTTACCGGTAATTTCCGCTACAACGGCACAGTCAAGTTCAATAATGCGAATAAGCAAATTGCCTATTACCAGACGCATCGAGGATGGACAAGGTCTGTTGTTGGTCTGTAACCGGCCCCCGTGGCGAAGTGGTTAGCACATCTCGCTGCGACGCCAGGGGTCCCGGGTTCGAATCCTGGCCTCGGCATGGATGTTTGTGAATGTCCATTCATCAATTTCATCATATCACCACTCATCCCCATCTTCGCAACTTCACAAATTAGCCAAAAGTGGAACAAGAAGCGAAGTAAAATCAATCAATCAATTTTGTTGGGCGCTCTTTCGAAGGCCATCGCTGTTATTGTCTTTGTTTCTCCCCACTCTCTCTCTCTATCGTGTGTGTGTGTGGCTCAGATGGAAACTCTTGCCGTGCCAAAATCCTGACTGACTTTTGAAAGTTCCTCTTGTAGGCTATCTTGTGTAGGCTGGAATCCACTCCGCCCTTTGGGATTCCAACCACCATGTGCCTCCACTCAGGGGCATATGACGCACTCCCCCCAAAAAGGAAGAACATTCGCCCCCTCCCCTTTATGCCGAATTAATTACTCAAATTATTTTGGTCAGACAAAATTTGCGGAACAATAAATATAATATATAAATATAATAGACATAGTAAAGCAATATATGTTTACTTTAGGTACTTTAGGCTCACTGTCATGTTTGTTAACAAAACACCTCAGGCTCACTGCCATTGTTAGTGTACTGAACCTTATTCTTCACAGTTTGGATGCTCGACTAATCTTGTATTAATGCGAATAGCACGTCCCCCCATCCAAACCGATTCTAAAGGCATAAGAGCTAGTGTTTCATTTCAACCCTATCGCCGAGATCACCCGCAGGTAATGTAGAAAAACTAAACATAATAACCAAAACTAAAAATCAATATGTCAATCAAACGAAAGGATTCCCCCCATTTTTGCGTGAAGTTATAGAATTGGTATAATCCCCTCCCCCCCAAAAAAAAATATTCTCTTGACGCAAACCCCCCTGTGGGCATCCCTGCCTCCACTGGGCGATTTGCCAAAAGAGACAGAAAGCGACCTGTGCAAAATCGAGAAGAGAAACTTGGGGAGAATTCACACCGAAGCGACAGGCGACACGTGTCGCTTGGAAACGAGGAATGACAGGCCGCACAAGCCTGCGTTTGATTGGAATTCCCGTCCCGAAATCCCGGGATTACAAGCTTCATAGTCCCCGATATTACAGATTATGATTGCATTACGCATTCCAATCACACTCCCGTCTATACCGTAAGCCACGTGCCTCTTCTTGCTTTTAATTCTTCAATAATATGCACAGGCCAACATTACGCCTGTTATCGAGGCTATCCAGAGTTTCGAGAACCGTTTTGATTTGTCTGTTATTCTTTGCTATTGGTTTTGTAATTGCGATTAAAAATTGAAGGCACAATGATGTTTTAGTGTAAAGACTGTCAATCCTCTGCAGAACTTTTCTTTCTTTTCCTTTTTCCATTATGTTTAATGGTCGCCTATACATCCGTTATGCATTTCCTTTTTCAGCACACGTCAACTTTATTTTGATGCCACGTGGAATGATCGAAAGTGCAGAAGGGAGGGGTAAATGATTTGTCAGCATCAAGGATCGACATTGCATTCCCTGTTCGTGGCTTTGGTAAATAAGTTGAACATTGTACAGGAAGCAAAATTGTTTTGTGAGGCTTATTCGCACATACCAATGGACTGGTTCGTCTACTATGAACAGGTCATGCTTTTCCTTTGACGTAATTGCAAAGTTCAGGTTGATTGATCGATTTGCTTTATTTTACTTCTTATGCCACTTTTGGCCAATTTGAAAAGATGGGGATGAGTGATGATATGATGAAATTAATGAATGGACACTAAGAAACATCCATGCCCAAGCCGGGATTCGTACCCGGAACCCCTGGAGTTCTTTCGTGCTGTGCTAACCACTCCGCCACAGGGGCCGACTCAAAGTTATGTGAATATGGTTACATACACTCAGGATATAATGCCCTTCTTTGAGGGTTAAGTAATGTATATAGCATATGCGGGAACCATATACATTTTTTTGGAGAGGACGAAACTACTTCTTCACACACATCTCGTAGAAGTTCCAAACGGGAGCAGATTTCTTTGCGGGCTTCTTCCCCCAGGAGCCTCATTAGCAGGGCACGGATTTGTATGTAGTAAAAATGTGCTACATATGTAAATACATATTCAGTTATTTTCACAAAAATATGAAGTTAAATATGGACTTCAATTTGTAAAAAAATTTAAGTTTTTAATAATATAAGACACTACATGAATTACATTGACATCGTCAAACAACACAAAATGTCTTTGTATTTTCTGTTATGTAAACAATGAATAACAAAATTTTGTTGTAAGTGTTCGAACGTGAATTTCCCTCTGTTGTGTCTCTTAAGATGGACTAAAACTGCGTTAAATATCGCAAGAAATAAAGGAAGTGTATTTCAAATTTGTCAGTTTTTCGCAAGAGATTGAACCAACTCTTTTGGTCACACGGGGACATGTAGTTATTGCGCAAATATGGAGTATATGTTGAGAAATGTTCTGAAATATGGAAATAATATGTAAGAACAACTAAAATATGTGAAATATGAGCCAAAACCTAATATATGTAAAAATATGGAAAATAGAAACTGATTTTTTTTTACTGTAGATGTCATGATGCGCAAAGATAATACAAGATGTAACTGACTTCAGCTTGATACATAAATATGTATTTACATATAAATCCGTTCCCTTCTCATCAGCAATTTACCAGCTGTTTATCATCCCTGTTGGGAGAAGACGACAATGTTTTAAGAATCGTTTTTAGGTTTTGGAGAACTGGTCTTGCACTTTTAATTTTTCCCAAGGGGCTTTTTACGCACCTTTTTAATAAGAATTTAGATAGAAGAGGCTATTTTCCAGCATATACTGAAGGGTGCAAGATGGCCACACACCTACGCATCCAAAACTGTGAAATCAATCAATCAATCTTCTGTGCGATATGCTCTGCATGAACTAACTTTTCGATTTAGTAGCTAAGGAAATTTGTCACGCTCTTCGACAATACCTACAACACCATAATAATTTCGGAATAGAAGACCCAGAAAACAATTTTCTCCCCTATTGCATCCCCATATTCTGTTTTACTTGGATTTCATCGAGTAATGGAGTTCGAGAATGCTCGCAGGCGCCCTTTATCCCACTGCGCATGCGCACGTACAATAGAATGGCGAAGGAGAGGAGAAACGCACCTGGGACTACTTCCTCGCTTGGTTTATTTATGTATTTATGGGCAACGTCTGAGAAGGGGAGCTGGCTGTAAAGACTGAAGCAGGCAGTTTCTCATTAAATCGGAGAAAGACGCTTTTAGAGAAATGCTGTTTTTAAAACTTTGATTCGGGTAGTTAATATTATTAGTCTGTGCTGCGTCTTCAAGATATCCGGTTTATTGTTCGTCTAGAAATTTTACGGCCGGTCTCATCTTGCGGATATTAATTCCACGAGAAAGTTGTAATTTATATTCAGACTTCTCCTACCAACAGACAGACTGTTGGGTTACGTGCAGTACGTGATGCTGAGCTCCAGTTTTTTTAACTGACAGTGTGATGACTACGGCTCGGAAGTTGAAGACCTATAAATTGCCAAAAAAAAAAGACCTATAAAAAATATAAATATAAAAAAGGATCTAAAAACGGAAAAAAGGACGTATAAATGTGATCCAAATTAATTAATAACTTCATTTAATTACATATTTAATGAAAAAAATACAAAATTCTGGTGGTATGGAACACACAGTGCGAAAAAACTGAAAGGTTCAAAACAAGAGAAAGTTGCCACTTTCCAGACAAGTTAGGGTTAAAGGACCTTGTACCGTACCTGCTTCAGTCGTCCAAAAATGTTTTTCTCTCGTTTCAGGGGTGGTTCAAATATATTTCTTTATTTCTTTCTTTTTATTTCTTTACTACAGAAAGGATGTTTAAGAGGTGATGAACTGATGATGATTCGAATTGAGAATGGGCAGTAAAAACGTAGTCGAAAGAAGGTGAAGTTGGAAGAAAAAAAGATGTTTAAGACCTAAACAAAGGCTAAAAAAGGGCCAATAAGCCAAAAAAAACTCCGAAAAAGGCAAAAAAAGGACAAATAAAACCCACCTTTTTCTGGCCTACAATGACCCAAAATGAACATATATTATGTTGGGCCTCGTCTTCGGACACTAGGGAAAAAAAGGATATTTCCTCAACTTCCGAGCACTAGTAATGACAATTCCCATCAACTGGCTGTGGCAGGTTCCACCAGCAACGATTAAAACACTTATTTAGCGTATTATTCACAAGCAAGATCATTACCTTACGCAGTTGTCGGAATATATTTACACCGACACAATGTGTATTTTCCTCACTGCTGCCTTTTCCCTTGAAGGTCAGGTGGCATGGCATCTTAACCTTCCTTTGTCACTTTTCCATGGGAACTAATTGCAAGGTCCTTATCACGTTCATCATCAGAGGATTGTAAGCCCCATCTAGCTTAGTTTGTGTTACATAAAGAATTGTGTGTACAGACTACAGCCAGTTCGCCTGCTGTAAATTTAAATAGTCGATAAATAGCTTTTCTTCTGTGTACCAGTTCTCCTGATTTTAGTTTTCTTGTGGTTGAGTCTGATTTGTCCTTTACTTGCGCTTCCAGTTCTAATTCGCTCCGTTACTTGAACTGGAAGCGAAAGCATCTGCTGTTATACTAAATGGTTAATATTACCAATTGCTGCTAAATTTGGCCAATGGCTCGTGAAAGAAATGTAAAAAGAACAGAAAAAGTAGTAAATGTCTTCATCAGAATAGTTAAACATGTCCAACCCTTGCAAACTTTTGCAAACACGAAATTCTATTCAAATTCACGATCTTTCTCTTCACCGTCAAGTTCCATATCTAATATTTCTTTTCAGAATCATGAATGAATAACAATTCACTTCTTAATACCAGAATCGCGTATCCTTATAACAAATATCACTTCTATATAGGCTACAGACCAGGAGCGTATATTCTAGACTAGATAGGCTATCTGCGAAACCTGAAGTCTAGAGAATAAAATTCAGGAGAAAAATCGATCAGAAATTGTAAATATTATTATTCATATCAGTGAGATGATGTTGCTGATTCTGGAGTTGGCAACCTGATTTCTTATGAGTTGGCAACCTGATTTCCTATGGGTTGACAACCTGATTTCTTATGGGTTGGCAACCTGATTTCTTATGGGTTGGCAACCTGATTTCTTATGATTTGGCAACCTGATTTCTTATGGGTTTGCAACCTGATTTCTTATGGGTTTGCAACCTGATTTCTTATGGGTTGGCAACCTGATTTCCTATGGGTTGGCAACCTGATTTCTTATGGGATGGCAACCTGATTTCTTATGGGTTGGCAACCTGATTTCTTATGGGTTGGCAACCTGATTTCTTATGATTTGGCAACCTGATTTCTTATGGGTTGGCAACCTGATTTCTTATGGGTTGGCAACCTGATTTCCTATGGGTTGGCAACCTGATTTCCTATGGGTTGGCAACCTGATTTCCTATGGGTTGACAACCTGATTTCCTATGGGTTGGCAACCTGATTTCCTATGGGTTGGCAACCTGATTTCCTATGGGTTGACAACCTGATTTCCTATGGGTTGGCAACCTGATTTCCTATGGGTTGGCAACCTGATTTCTTATGGGTTGGCAACCTGATTTCTTAGGAGTTGGTAAATTTATTTCTGTTCATAGCCTAGGACCACGTGACAGTGAGATAGTCCAGATCTTGGACTCACTATACGCCACTGCTATAGACCATTTACAACTCATTAAAATACGCTCCGGGCTTCCATCTATATATACTTCCAAAACTGCGTGCATCAAGCAACTGAAGAGTAAATAATGTTGGCTTAGCTGTGTGCGTCCGCACATCTTATTTGTGAGTTTCATTTCCCGTGTTGATATCCTGATGTAAAATGGATTTTCCTGTATTCAGGATTTTTAAAGTAATAAATAAAAAAATAATTTGACGTGAATGCGTTTCCTCTCAACATCTTTCATCTGCTTCCGGTATCTTACTCACCAGTGAGAAAGTAACGTATTCTGTCTCTGCGTGTTGACTGTAAGATACTTTTTTGACGTCCCTATTATCAGTTCTGAGTTTCAGGTTCAAGAATCTAACGGAACAATTCTTTGGAAAGTAATTACTTCCCTCCAAATTGTTCGTGGAGAAGAATTTTCCCCCAACAATTAGCAACCACTTCTACCGTGCCGAGACACGTAACATATGACGTCATCCAGGGGTGAAGACATGATGATTCATCCTGCAAGTAGACCAGGGGAGGAGCCAGAATGTAATTAACAAGGACACGTCGTCCGTCTCAATCTTATTGCGTTTTCTTATTTTGCGTGATGAGTTAATATGTGCTCGCCACGTGAGTAGTTTCATTTAGTTTATGCATTACAAATGGCAAAAACAGTTTCTGGTAACCAAATATTTGTTTCCACAAGCGGAAAACAAATGTTTACGAGAACAATTTTTTTTAGTAACCGTACACATTTGTTGCTAAAGAATTTGGTCAAAATTTCCAAATTTTATCAAGTGTACCAATTTTTTCTTTGCGGACACCAAAAAGCTTAACCAAGAATGTTTTGTTAATCCAAACAAATCAGATTTTTCTGTGATATTTTCCTTTTTTGGATTTAGTGCAGTTCCGTGGATGACTTACAGGGGCGCCGCGAAATTTCCCAATATTTTCACTGAAATGACGCTTGTTAGCCCACACATGGTTCTAGTACTTTTTACACGTAAAATGTTTCTGAATTTGAAATATGTTATATTTTTTAACCACACTAACTGAGCGTTACAAGTGTTAGATAGGCCTGTATTCAGACTTGGGTGCCGAGAAAAATCTTGAAACACTAAGGAACCGCCTGATTTAGTGTATTGTACAACTTCCACATGTGTTTTGCTCATACTTACGTATTTAATACATTCTTCTTTGAGGCTTTCAAAAAAATGACCAGAGCATATTGATTGCCTTATTACAGTTTAATTTCATTTCTGTACGTTTTGAGGTTTGAAGTAAGGTTGTGCCTTCGTAATTGAGTTTTCTGTTACAATACCT
Source organism: Lepisma saccharinum (assembly GCF_977018435.1). Lineage (NCBI taxonomy): Eukaryota > Metazoa > Arthropoda > Insecta > Zygentoma > Lepismatidae > Lepisma > Lepisma saccharinum. The sequence goes on from NC_139257.1 coordinate 15,373,247, forward strand.
ACATATCAGGGGAATGTACTGTACACCATCATTTGCCCGAGTACTGTATGGAGATTTCTAAGCGAAACTCCGTGACGCAACAGCCTGTTGAGAGCCAATGCTGGCCAATAAACGGTGCTCGATGCAGCCGTGGCTTCACAGCTAGGAATTCGCGGTTTCAATTGTAGAAACTCACAATCCTAGTTAATCACCTAAATTTTGGTGAAAATTCTTCTCCACGAACAATTTGGAGGGAAGTAATTACTTTCCAAAGAATTGTTTCGAAAAATTCGTAAATATTTCAATAGAAATCTTAGTAGACATTTCTACCTTTCCTTTATCCGTCCCGTATTCGAGTATGGTGCTAGTCTTATTTATGGCGGTAACTTAACTCATCTGAAGAAACTTGAAACAATCCAAAACAATTGCTTAAGAACTATTCACATGCACCCCCAAGAATATAATTCTCAACAATTGCGCAAGATTTACATCATACCCACAGTCACATCGAGAATACATTACATCTACCTGAATAAGGTATTCCATAGTATACATAACAAATCGTCTCCATTGCATCAAAGGATTAAGCTCCGCTCAGAGTTCAGCACCCGAAATGTCAGATCGTCCTTACATAGAGATCTAGTAATTCCCAAACCTAACAAAACCAGATTTGGCCAGAAGTCCTTCTCGTACCTAGCAGCTGTAACCTGGATTTCACTCCCGACGAAGGTCAAACTCAGTACCAGCAAAGCGCAGTTCTGTCGTCTTCTACGTTCACATGCCTATAAATTCTAACCCCAGTAATATTATTTTCAGTGCTTACCCCCCCCACCACCACCACCACCACTATTTCCACCACACACACATATTTTAAAATTTTCATCCCTGTACTTGGAACAGTATTTTCATACACACTCATACCCAAACCCACACACCCTTACATTTTCCTTTCTTCTAAATGTGTATAACTCTCAAAATTTCTTTATTTCATTGCTACTATAGAACATTTTATACTGTATACTCATGTAAATTCATCTCATTTTCCTTAGATGTTGCTTTTGTATATTTTTTACCACATAGGGCATCAAGTCATTATTTGTATTAATGTTGGTCTAAATGAAATGTTGTATGGCTTAATTGTAACCCTATTGAGATAATAAATAAATAATAAACATATGGGGGTCGAACCAGGAGTGGTTGAGATCTGAAAGCGTTCATTATTTTAGCTGTGCTCCAGCTCTAACAGGAATTTTCAGTGTATTTTTAATGTACAGAATTTAGAATAGCTACAAATGTGGTTCTTGTACGTATAGTATATTTTTAATAAACGTTTCTCATAAACTCGCGGTGGCCGTCGAAACCTTGTCGTTTATTTTGTTACCCAGTTCTTCCTCTGCTACTCCAGGTTCTTTATTTCTGGGAGACAACCAGACTGATCGACATTGCTAGAGTCATCTTCTTGCCTACTGTCTGAGGTGGAAGAGATATACTTGCAATGACTTAAAGGAACAACGAAAAATCTTTATTTTTAAGAGCATTTCGGGGAATTGAATCATGTGGAAGAAGAAATCCACCACGGCACCTCTTTACCCACCCCTTATCCACATACCTTTGGGTAAACTGTAGTACACGTCACTCAGGAAGACGGTTAGAAGGTTTCTAGGTTATTGTAACCACTTACGTCAGTTCAGTGTCTTGGTTTCGTTACCTTACACTTCATTCACGCCGGGGATTCATCCACAATTTTCCATCCGATGGGGTGTAAACGTAAATTTAACGTTAAAATAACCATAAATTGAACCTTTGTGGAGACATTCAGTTGGTGGGAGCTCGTTGAGGGTGGGTGGATAAATGCCAGATGCATACCTAGTCGCAGTGTATGGCAGGAACTAGCAAAACTAATATTTCAGAGGACTTCTAAATTGACCAGACTTGTCGGCTTCCTCGGTGGTGTAGTGGTAACGTCGTCGCCTTGTAATCAGGGGGGTCTCGGGTTCGATACCCGGTGGAGGCACAAGTGGTTCGGATCCCACTTTAAACTGCAGGTCCAGTCCCGATTAGCCTTTCTGTGCATAAAGTTAACTTCAAAGGAAACTCAACTCGACATTCCCAGTAACGACTTTGTTTTTCGAAACTTGGGGGAATATGTGTCAATGTACAAGTTCTTGGTCCATCTCACCCTGAGCTGGAGATCTGGTAACTGACCTAATTCAATCCGTTTCCTCATGCAGCACTGAAACTGCTTCGTTGCCGCCCCCTCGTACGCACTTTTTTCTTGCGTGCACGCGGTGACGTCACCCGGCGTATTGTGGGGTGTCACGTGGCAAGCGATGAGGGAGAAATGTCACATATGGAACCCACGATTGGGTTTCCAGCCCGGTCCATGGGGGGAAAGATCTCGTGAGTTGCTGAAAGTCTCTCCCCCCTGCAGGGCTTGCTTCTCGCATCACAAGAGGGAGGGGAGGAGGGTTATTTCTGGTCGGGTCGGGACCCAATGGTCTGGCCCTCCCCCCTGCTTCCTTTTTCCCAACGCCACAGCTGTGCGAGGGTGAGGCTGCTTGAGTGAAAACACTGGCACATGCGGCAGTTTTGGCGGCTCTTGCCTGTGCTGTGCTTGCGTGCAAGTGTACTCGATCGCCAAGTGTGTGTTGTTGTGGCGTTCGGTGTTGTGTGTGTGTGTGTGTGATGCCCCTGTGACCCTTTCGACCCCTGAACATGGCAAGGATGAGGAACGTGGAGGTGCAACTGGAAGATGACGAGGAGGACGAAGGAATGGTTGACTGGGTACGTCTCGACGCTTTCTACTTTCCTGCATGTTCTCCCTCCTCAAGGAAGACAATATGGAGACCGTGTCTCCGAAAAAGAAATAGCGGTCGCTCGGAGATATGATCTGTTCATTCGTACGGGTATATCAAGAGTCCAAGAGTAGTGCTAGTGACGTGAAATTACTCAGCCAGATACACGCGCCATTCACATAATGCATAGATGTTGGTTGTCTTGGACAGGACTCGCTTCTGGTATCGTCGTACCAATCACAAAACCGCTAACTCTAGCATTCTTAAACTGGAAGGTTTATGGCTACAGCAACACAAACCTTCCATCTGTCCAATCTTTTCCATCTTTACCCATTTCCTTTAGGTCCACCCCGACGTTATCCCTCCATCTTCGTCTTGGCCTTCCTGCAGGCCTCTTACCATCAGGTTTGCTAAATCTTTATGATTGTTTATTACGTAATATAAGTTAATATAGGAATCTTTCACAAAAATTACTAAGGAACTGCACTTGATTGAAATGTCCAAATTTGCACATTCGCGGTTTTGTCATTGATGTGACGATATACTCACATAGTAGCAACTTTATTTCTTCTCATCCCACTTTCAATGTGCGTCCACATTGTTATCATTATCGCAACCACAAGTACGAAAAACTACAAGTCCTTTGTTACATAGATTTTTTTCATCTGGGAGTGCAAGTTCGTATTTAATGGGTGTAGGGCAGTGGTTCTCAACCTTTTCAGTCCGGGTCCCATAAGCATGGACGCCGGCAGAATTACTTGTAGGGTGTGCACCTAGTTTATAATCATATTTTTGCTAACATCCAGTACTTTAACAAGTTCTGTTTTACGCTTGCTTAAACAAATTACAAATACTTCATTCTAGAAAAGTTAATATGTAATTTAAAAGATTATTTTACTAGTCTAACATCTAACTAAACACAGATGCTGAAATTGAGAGATGCCGGTAAAGAGCAATGGTGGAGCGCGAATAACAGAAATGTAGAGTTTAGACTACGTACAGCACGGGTTGAATTTACATTATTAATATACCTTAGTAATTTAAATGTAATAGGTTTTGAAGACAGCAAATAAATTCTCGAGCCCGACTTCGAGACCCACCAAACGCCCCCTCGGGACCCAGCAGTTGGTCGCGCCCCATAGGTTGAGAAACGATGGTGTAGGGGTATATATAGAGCCAAGATGACTAAATTGTGATTTTGTTAAAAATTTTAAGACGCCCTAGGGTGTGTAGATAAATTATTGACCACATTTTCTTCAGGAGAGTAACAATGTCGCTCCAGCAGAAGCAAAATTCGCCGACAGCCAATGCTGGCACTGGTTCAGAAAGTGTCTGAAGATTCGTACAATAGCCTGCGAGAGGACAGTTGTCACAATATGACCCTCTGTGACGAAGCTGACTGTAGGCAAATTTGGACGAGCGGTCTTTCTTAGATTTGAGAAATCAGGGGTGGAGTAAGGAAAGAAGTAAACGCCAAAAAATGGTACGGAGAAGTAGCTTCTGTTGCAAATGTTCCTCTTGAAAAATAGAATGTGGTAGTAGATGTTTAAAACGTTAGGTTCAGCGCCATTATTCTAGGGAATGGGGCAGTAACGCATGAATATTTTGAGATAGTAATTTCTGAAATGCATTTTCTAAGGTGGTTGGGTGAATTCGTCCTGTGTTCAGCATATCTTCTCAAACGCTTGCTTTCAGATTCAGAAGTCCAGTTATACCCTGTAAAAGCTACCGTAAACAAAGGCGCGTTGAAGGTTCCCGTAGCCCCCTCCCTACTGTTTTTTGTCCGCCGCATGTTGTTGGGGTCACTGTCGAGTGTCGGAGGGGACCGAAGGCCTTGAAGTTGGTCGTAAATCTTGAAATCTCCTTGTCGCATGCTGCCCCGTGGAAAAGCCGAAAGTTGGCGTGGGTGTGCGTGGCATGGCGGCCATGTTTGTGTAAATGGGGGTGAGGGTGGTAGACAGCTGGCAGCTACCACGATTGGGGGAAGATGATTTTTCCGTTGCAGCTGCTGCTAAAGATATTCGGATCGATTCACCGTGAAAATGATACGGTCCGCCTAGCACTGTCGACGTGTTAATAATTTTAACCCTGGGTTGGTAACAAGTGTCTGAAATGGCCTTTTATCTTGCCTTGTGCAGTGTGACATGCTCTTTCGATTAGGCATAATTGGATCCAGTTTTTTTTGTGTGTGTGTGACAGGACCCTCCTCTGTAGAATCCCTAGTTGCTGCAATGGTGCATCAAGTTGTCTAATGGGGATCAAAATGTTGGACGTGCCGTTATGAAGACCGGGGTGCTAGGTTCCACTCTTTCAACATGGTCGTATTATTCTATTTCTTACCTCTTTCATCGTCATAGCATCTCGTTCTGGGTCATCGCGAGGGGTGTAAGGGTGACCCTTTTCGAACACACCCAAATTTCAACCTCCCTTCCACGTAGTGCACCCTGGACTGCATTTTGCGGACTAGCGAGTCTCTGGCGTCTTGACTCATAAAAAAATACATGTGTTCTCGCTACGGTGCGGTTTCATGCTCGTCAATTTGCAGGAAATAGCATTTTAACGCTTGTGTGTATATGGGTCAGGGAACAGCCATTTACAGCCCGCTAGGAAAAAAAATACTGAGGCTTACTCTTCGTATTATCCGTTTTCGGGTTAATGGTACATAGTATCACAGTAGAATCAGCATTTGTCATTCGGATTAATTAAGTAGTTGTCGCGTAGGAGATGCAGTTAATGTGGATCAGTAAAGCATAAATTACCCCCCTGTCAAGTTTTTCCCTTCTGCCGCATGAAATATGCATGGCGGAATGGTGGGGAAGCCGAAAAGGGAGAGGTTTCTGGACACCCGGGCCTTAGAAATTGATAGGCGAACAATTTAGTACGCTATCAAAGTATGACCAAGACCTTGAAACACAATCTTCAATGGGAGGGTTTCCTCAGTGTTGCCAACTCGTTCTCCGAAATTACTCTAGCCCTAGGTAGAAACTTATAACGCGGATTTTGTTCTTGAAATGTCAATGTCTTTTAGTTTCCGGAGCCTTTGTGCTAAATACATTTCTGTGTTTCCTCTCGGAAAAAGAAGATAAAGGAAGGAAATACAATGCCAGAAAAAACATAACTGTATTTCAGATTGCATAAGATATGAACGCAACATTATATAGTGCACATATCTAACAAGTCAAATACTTATATATTGCTATCGTCAGGATCTTTTAGGGAGCATTCAGACCGAAACGACAGGCGACATGGCCCACTCCGATAGGAAAGGTTGAATTTACTTCTGGAGAGTCGTTTTCAAGCGACAAGTGTCGCTCCGGTCTGAAAGCTCCCTTACGCGTCTTAATTTGTCCCCAGTGTCCTTTGCGCCGAAGTCCAAATCCAATGCTGGTTGGTTTTCTTGGCAAGTGGCTAAGCTGCAGTTGCGTGACCGGTCGTCGATATCTGGGCACGGATGGACGCTGAGAGAGATAGAGATTAGCCACGGGGGGTCCACGAAGGGGGCTTGGTTATTGCTCATAAACACCCTCCCCTGGCTCTCTCTTTAATGAGGGCGGGAACTCGCCCTTCGTACCACTCTGCTCTGCGCAAGCGTCAACCACCACGTTGGGTAACTGTTTTCGCCAGGACACAGCTAGTTTCTTCGACTTCGCATGTCCTGGTGGGAGTTTCCGCACAAATTCTGTAAGTAACAACATTTTTTTTTTCGTTACACATGTCTAGGGTCGTGAAGTTTTCGTTTTCAAGAAAAGTTGAGGAAAGCAAAGTAAAGTGTTTTTTTAAATGTATTTCGGTAAGTTAAGGAGGCAAACTTTCGGTGTTTCGGAATTTCGCGATTGTCATTTTTAAGAATAATATCGAATTTTGCACTTCAACGCGAAAACCGCCTCTAAATATGCAATGTAAGCTGAGGTTCTGTTAAAAAAGAACTACATAAAGAGCTGTTACATCTGTCATTTCTAGTCTAGATGCTGATAGTTTGAATCAAAGTAGATTGTCACCAGGCACGTATCTAGAAATATGTTTTGGGGGGAGGGGGTCCGAACCACGTGTTCTAGGAATAATAATATTTAAATTAAAATAATTATATTAAATCAAATTAATACTAATTTCAATACATAAATCAATATTATATTATTATTACACGATTAGGTAAAAAGACTGTATAAGAATAAAGATATAACAGCGCGTATTCATTATGTAGCTTACCTGTGGTTAAGATCGGAATAATTTACATAAAAGCAAGTGCCCTGGCAATGAAATTAATGTCAAATAGGTGAATAATTGAATATTTATCGAATAACAAAAATGATGTTACATGTAGTTGGAGAAAAGTAAGTTTCTGATTAATATTTTATGCATATAATTTTGAGTTGTAGTGTGCATACATCTTCTTTGTAGTGCCATTCAAAGCCGTATGATCCCAATATAATCCAATAAGTTCAGATAAAATTATACAACAGGAGCTAAATGAATGTATTCTTTATTATTTAATTTTGGTACTTGATAAGTCTTTTAGTGGGGGTCCGAACCCCGTGGACCCTCCCCCCTAAATACGTCCTTGCATCGAGCCTGTCTGAGCATGTGCTTTGAAAAGTGTCAGAGAAGCGACGTAAAATAATCTCAATCAGTCATAAAGTGGGCTTGCTTTGAACACACTACAAGAGCGACCAGAAGCAATAGAACCTTCGGCCAGAAGCCTTCGCGCACCTTCCCCTCCATCGGTTCCACTCGGGCCATAAGGAAGCATGCTCCACTCTACCCTTCCTTTCCACGCGGGAGTACGATGCACAGGATTCAGGGTCTGCGCAGGTTCTTTTGCGTTTGGTTCCACTATAGGTATACATCAAGCGCCGTGTTATTAGGCAACCAGAATTACTGCAACGTGAGGTACACACGCCTATGTGCTAGGATACTCAATTCACCTCGTCCCCTGACGCAAGCGCGGAATGCTTTCGTGGTTATACCCTGTCCCAGCTAACTGTAGAGCAGGGCCGCGCATATCGGCAGAGGAGGAGGAGGAAAATCGAGTGGTGAAAGCGCAGTGTTGCCAACCGTACGGTTCAGACCTTAGTCCGTACGCTAAATGCACGGCTTGTCAAAATTCGCTCTTGCAGTTAGTTTTATCCCTAATATTTCTATATTTTCCTAAGAAATTCTTAAACCAATCGTACGGACCTGGAAACAAAAATACGGCCAGTTTGCCATGTGCGTTCGGTATTATCTTTTTCAAGAGTTTGCAACGCTTACAGAGAGAAGGAGGAAATCGGGTAACTCCCGTCGCCCATTACACAATCCCGTTTCTCTCACTGTTCATTGGTGGAGCCGTCTCGCGTCACTACTTGCGCAGAGACTTGTTCTCATTCGCCTGGTCCACAGTTAGGTGGTACGGAGTTTAGGTTACTCTGTCTCGGCTATCTCTGGAGCAAGGCTGCACATAGCGTCAGAGAAAATGGGGGGGGGTCGATTGGGCACAGCGAAGCAGTACACGCTCCTGAAAAACTGCAGTCGCTTTCACCCCCTTCACGCAATCCCATTCCCTCTCGCGTGTTCATTGGTGGAGCCGTCTAGCGTCACTACTTGCGCAGACCCTTGTTTTCGTTCGCTTGCTCGAGAGATATCTGGGACATCTCTTAGCATATATACGGTTCGTTTGGCCCAACAACTTAAGCATTTAACCTGATTTCAGAAGACGAAATACGGTGCTTCACCGAGAAGGTGTTAGACTTACGTGTGACGGCGCAGTGATAGCGTTGTAGCTTTTGTTCGACGTAAGTTCGACACCCGGTGGGAGGCACATAGTGGTTCGGATCCCACTTTAAACTAGTTCCAGTCCCGATTAGCCTTTCTGTGCATAAAGTGGACTTAAACAACAATGAGAACAGTGTGGTTATCGCTGGGTTCACACCGTGTAATCCGTATGATTAAGTTGCGTGTTCCTTTGTTTGATTTATGAACTGCCGGAGCTGATAAGCTCTCGTTAAAGCTTCTTACTTTCGAAAGACAAAGAAACGACAAGCTGTCGTAGGTTTCATGACTAACCTTGGCGCTGGCCCAAAAATTCTGTGGCGAAATCACAGAAAAACAATTAGGTAATGGGTTACGTGTGCCTTTTAATTTACCACCGGGAGGAGCCACAGGGAAATCCCCCGTGCCAGGAACCTAAGGTCACGCCATTCGGCAAATACCGCAATTTGACGCAGGTGCAGGGACCTCCCGAAATTTCGATCCGCCTGACTTCCCGTGGGATGGGGATGATACCTAGAAGAGCCGTGTCGATTCAGGCACGTATCTAAATAAATTTAAGGGACTGTTCGAACCAAGTGTCTGAGAAATAATAATGACTTAATTGAAATAATTAAATAATAATAAAGTTAAATATTAATTAAAGTGTTTAAATTTATTAATATTGTATTTTAGTATTACTTGAATACCTAAAAATATGGTACAAGAATATACAACCCATATTTATTATCTAGCTTGCATGTACTTACGATCGCCAAAATTTGTATAAAAGATAGAAATTAATGTCAAATAGATAATGAATTGAATATTTATTGAACAAATAGAAAAGGGATGTTAAATCCAGTTGAAGAAAATTAAAGTTCCTGATTAATATTTTATTCGTAAGTTGTAAAATGCATAAATCTTCTTTGGTACTGTCCTTCAAAGCAGTGTGTTCCCAATATAATAATCATTGGATTAGAAGTTCATAGCAAAGATAATGGTAGGCAAATTGTACACCACTATTTTCATTACTTTCGTTTTCTACATCCTGTGTTGTTTTAAGGAATGAAACTATGTTAGTTCGAAGCAGGCATTGCCCTCTGCTTATTGACGTCATTAAAAATGCAACTGCGCTACGCCATTAAATTCTGTGTGGGACTCGGAAAATCGGCTATGGAGACGTTGGCCATGATCCAGCAAGTGTTCGGGAGTGGAAGCCTATCAAAAGCTGCTGTTTTGAGATGGCACAAGTGCTTCAAAGACGGTCGAGGGAGTGTGGAAGACGAACCCCGCGCGGGACGCCCGTCCACGAGTAGAATGTGCAACGCGTGCGTGATGTGTTGAACTCACACCAGCGGTTAAGTGTTCGAATGATTGCAGACCGCGTATGAATTGATAAAATAACTGTGCACACCATCATTACCGAGGATTTGCAGATGAGAAAAATCTGTGCCGATTGGAGGCTTCATCATGACAATGCACCAAGCCACACCTGCTTCGTGGTCAACGACTACATGTCCCGGAACGGCATCACAACGTTTCCCCAGCCCCCCTACAGTCCCGTTCTGGCCCCGGCGGACTTTTTCCTGTTCCCCCGAGTGAAGACAACCCTCAAAGGACACCGCCATGGGACCGTGACAGAGGTCAAAGCGGCTTCGACGCGCTGCTTGAAGGACATTCCGGAAAAGGACTTCCAGGGCGCCTTCCAAGCGTGGAAAACTCGTTGGCAGAAGTGTGTCGACCGCCAAGGGTCCTATTTTGAAGCATTTTAATGATTTGTAACGATATCTTCAATACATTCCCCCCCCCCCCGAATTTGGTCTCATTACTTTTTATACAGACCCTGTATTTTAAAATTTCGTATTATCATCTTTTCTGCAAAAAGTGGCAGAAAAGCGAAGTAGATACGCCAAATGAATGAATCATGGGGACAGAATGCCTGCGCAGGCCTTGTGTGCAAGAAGGTGTTGACAGTGTGTTTATGGAACGGTGTAAAACCTGGGGACGAATGAACCTTTACAAGTTTCAATTGATGGAGGCTCCAGTTCGACTATCCAGGCAGCGTTATCAGCATGGGGAAATAATGCCACGTGATGCAGCTGGAATAATGTAGTGTGTGGAGCACCCTTCTGTATTAAATAGCTAATAAAGCGGAGCCAATAACTGGAGCCTTTGTTTTCGCCGAAGCGGGGTATCGACCCCTCCCCCTTCCCAACTCCCGTTTTATTGCAGATGGACGCGTTTTTACGACCTGTGCTCGCCGTGTTGTGTGTCATTGTGATTAAGCAGAAATCAATATTTCCGGTTTTCATTGCATTCAAATCATTCTGGGAGAGGTTCAATGGTTTTGAGGTGTGTAAGTGTGTAGTTTGTTAATTACGCTATCTGCTGGAACAGTATTTGTGTGTTTTGCAATTAATCCCCCCACCCTATAAAAAAATGTATTTTCTAATACTGGCAATATCGAATATGTCAATAGCTTCTTTTTGGGGGGGTGTTGGCCACAATATTTTCATTTTTTAAGACAAAGTAACAGCAAGTTTTAAGGATGGTTTTTAATAAACGGAGCTACATTGGATAAAGCATATTTTCCTTTAAAACAAGATGTATATTTTTCTGTTACATTGCTTTGATATTTTTTCGCCTATTGATGACTAATTGTTTATCTGGTGACTAAGTCTTGTACATTAGTTGTCAAATGGCACCTGAAGGTCGAAGGCAAATGTTCTAATCCTGTTGATTAGATAAGTGATAGGGAATTAATTCAACTTCCGGAATTATTATTACACTCCTCACAAGAAGTTTGGAATATTGTTTTTTCAGGCAATAGGTGATAGGCACGGCCTTGGAATGCAACACCACATGGCATCTGTCTGGTAAACGTCCTCTTATTTTCGCCGACAACAGTGCCTATCACCCTTTGCCTAATATAATAACATTCCAAACATGCTGTGCCTAATATAACAATATTCTAAACTTTTTTGTAAGGAGTTGTTGTTGTTGACGTGAATTTTCAAAATTAAACCGTAGTGTCATACTAAGGACCAGCATAGTATAGCAACGAGTAAGCTTGAAGAAAATGACTTTTTCCATAAACGTGGCAGGTTACGTTTTACGACTGTTACGTATTGCAACAGCGAAACCTCTTCATGTCTCTGTAGCCTTTAAAAGAAAAGCGACGTATGTATTTCCATAAAAATCTGCCTTATCGCACTTCATGTATAAATTATATGTGAAATTTCTCTAGCATTTAACATGCTGCTGTTCTGAAGTGCAATTCCTTCTACGTAAATTCTTATATCTCTGTCAGAGCTTCAATTCGCTACGCTTTCCTTGTTAGTGTTCATAGTAACTGCATTGTTATGTAGTGTTATCTAATCTCTTAGTCTAAGACTGCTGTGGGTTTCCTCCACGGTTCTCCCCTACGCTGCGGCTGCGGAGCACTGTTGCCAACTTAGCTGTTTTGGAGCCAGATGTGGCTATTTCGTGCACTCGTTTGGCTGTGACCTGGGGCGCCCACCCTCTCTGCTCCACTATCATGCCATCACTGGCTCCGGCCCACATAGACAAAGTTTTGCCATAAATATACATTTTGTACGTGATACTGATGTATTGGCTACACGTCACACCACTCCCTCTTACCTCCCCAGCTACTTTTTTATAGCGCCTTGGCTGACTTGAAGATTGTTACCGGGATTCCTTTATTGTCGATTCCATAAGACCATAGTTGGATTATTAGGTTGGGAGATGCCACCAGGTGTAGACGGTGAAAACTAAGAATAAATTATCATCACTTTAATATCAGCCCCCCTGCCTTTGACAACTAAAATTACCCTAGGAGGCACTTTATCCAGCCTTCGTAAATCTAGCTCCTTGAAAGTTAACTTTAGCTCTTTTATGCACATCAGGTTTTGCAGTTTTAACTCTTTTATGCACATCAGGGTTTGCAACACTGCCAGGATGGCTATAGGAGGCAAGGGGAAATGCATTAGACTTATGGGAGCATTATTTTATTTGTTCTCTCGGGAATACCAAACTTCCTATGGCGTAGAAAAGCACATGAACGCATAGAGTACACGTTGAAGATTTGATTTGTCTCTGGAAAAAGTCGAAAACTCCCATTTGATTAGCCTTCTCGTGTTTTTCTCTCCATAAGGAATGCAAGACAATCTGATAATTCTTGTCATATTTTTCAATGTATGGAGCTTAATAATCAACTTGAAAAATCGCTTCTACTTGCAACAAGGGGATAAATACTCTCTTGTGTCTTTTTAGTTGCAATGTCCATTCCAATGACATTGAAATAAATGACCTGGTACTGGTAATCTAAGGTAAAGATTTCCCCGTGCATACAGCACCTTGCCATGAAGGCACATTTAGGGAATGTGGGGTAGGATCCCACACATTCTCTATCTCGGCTATTTTGGAAGTGCCATCATCAGTCTTTACCCCTGAGGGTTGCCCCAAGGTACCCATTAATTTGATCCGCTTTATGCGGGGACCTTCCGACTCACCCCGAGGATCGAACCCGGGTCTCCCGCGTGACAGACTAGACCAACGCGGCTGTGAGGTTTTACTCTTAAGGAAGAGAAGAGCGTGCGTATAAAAGTGTACGTCGTTGTGTATGGGCCGAAGAGGTTGCGTAAATACGCAGCGTAAATACGTTGCGGATTTGCACGGTTGTATATGCGCGCCATTAGTTTGCAATAACGAACTTCATCGCTCGGCAAATGCATATTAATCGAAAATAAAAATATAATACTAAATGTCGTCATTCCGGATGGTGACAGAGGAAGAGAGGAGAGAGAGAGAGAAAGAGAGGAGAAAGCTCTCTTTTTCCTCTCTCCCTCTCTCTCCCCCCTTTTCTCTCTCTCCCCCCTTTTCTCTCTCCCCTTTCCTCTCTCTCACCCCTTTCCTCTATCTCTCTCTCCCCTTTCCTCTATCTCTCTCTCCCCTTTCCTCTCTCTCTCTCTCCCCTTTCCTCTCTCTCTCTCTCCCCTTTTCTCTCTCTCTCCCCTTCTCTCTCTCTCCCCTTTTCTCTCTCCCCCTTTTCTCTCCCTCCCTTTCTCTCTCTCTCTATCTCTCCCTTTTTCAATGTGTCTCCCTTTCTCTCTCTCTCTCTGTTCCCTCTATCCCTCCCCCCTCTCTATATATAGAGAGAGATATAGAGGAAAGGGGAGAGAGAAGTAGAGAGAGAGAGAGAGGTTTTTTTTTGTCCGGGATAGAGACTGGCGAGAACTCTCGGGGAGGCCGAAGACTTTTTTCCCCGTTTATTATATTTTGTCCATAAAATAAGATGGGGCGTTATCAAAGGTCGTGGATGGAATCCGACGGGTCAAGGACGTCTCAGGTGGGGACGTTACGACGCTCTCTCGCTCCTTCCCGCCCCAGATCGATGTCGGCGCGACCGGCGGTTCCAGGCAGCGCGTGCCCGGGCGACCCCCGCAGACTCCAGTCTCCTCCAGCTCTCCAGCGAGTCTGGAAGCGTTCGCTGCGTTCGGGTGACGTCACGGAGTCGCTGCAGCAAGCGTTCGAGGTTGTTGAACCCCAACCACGTTTACGAGCCGAGGTCATCACCCCTGCGTGAGGCAGGTCACCGAATGGTTGAGCAAGGTGAGTGGAGATTCATGAAGGCTAGATTCCAGCCAAATGTTCCAGGAAGCTTTGTTTTCTATAGGTCGTGAAATTCGGTACTTTCTGATTTGATCGAGAGATTTAATTTATTTTACTTTTCTGCCACTTGGGCTAATCGCGCAAATGAGAATGAGTGTTGAATTAAAGGTACCCCTGTGCGTGTGCCTAGTGCTGGAGCCGCGGTGTTGTAGTCGTCTGACTGTCACGCGGGAGAACTGGGTTCGATTCCTGGGATGGGTTGATCTGAGGTCGGAATTTTTTAAACCTTATCCCCGCATAAAGCGGCTCGGAGGCTCACCCAGCCACAAATGACTGGGTACCTGAGGCAACCCTGGTGTGTAAAGACGGCCGGTGTTGTGCTAATCACATCACATCCGAAGTGTCCTAGATCGAGAATGTGTGGGACTGTACCCCCACATCCCCTAAACATGCCTTCATGCCATGGTGCTACATACACGAAAAAACTTTATCTTTACCTGTGCACACATGCTGTGAAGGCATATGGATATGGGCTGATGTGGAGGTGTAAAGCTCCACATATTCTTGATCTTGGCCATAGTTGGGATGATGTGATGAGCATCATTTTCCGTCCCTTGACCTTCCGGGGTTGCCCCCAGGTACCCTTTGATACGAGGCTGGGTGGGCGTCGGAGCCGCGCAGAAACGGAAATGACGAACAATTCCTGATCCAGCTCACGTGCCCCGGAATCGGAACCCGGGTCGTCTGCATGTTAGCCAGATGCTCTACCAACTGAGCTGCATCGGCTCTACGAGGATGAGAGATATGGAAATTGATGGACGTGCACTCACACTCGTGAAAGAACACCCAAGCCGGGAATCGAACCGATTCCGTCGTAACGCGATGCGCTAACCACTAGACCACGGACGTCGGCAGTAGTTTCTTAGATATCTGAATGATGGCACAGATACATGGGCGACCAAGACAACTTTTGTGGTACTAAATTTGCATTGGAGAGAACTTTTCATCCCATCAAATTCAACATTCGTAGCTCGAACAATTTCTGAAATTTCCATACGCAGATTTGGGCCTCCACGATGGCGTAGTGATAACGCTGTCGCAGTCAAGTGGTCCCGGTTCGATCCTCGATGGATTCAATCACTTGCCACAATGGTTCGGATCCCACATTAAACTGTAGACCCAGTTCTGATTAGCCTATCTCTGTATAAAGTATAGTTTTTTTTTTTTAAAAAAAAAGGTCGGAATATGACCTGTGAATAATTACTAGTGCCCTTAAAATAATGTATACATTTTCCGTGACATTTTCGTCAATTCATCCTGAAAGTCATTTCGGCACACTTGCGGCTAACGTTACCCGGGTTAGTCGTGCGCTTCCCCCGTGGTTCCTGTCTCATCCGTCGCTTCAGTTCTTTTCCGAACATCACGGGGAACGTTGAGGTATAAAACTCAGCGCGAGGCCATGTGTTATAAAGCAAAAGTTTGTTGCAAACCCACTTTACACATATGCTTTTTGTTATTTCCCTGCACATAACACACATACTTTGTTGTTTTCCTGCTGTTAATGTTTCAGTGTAAAATGGTCATTCAGTACTGTATCTGAAACTATAGGTAAAAGAAATAAATATACATCAGGGTCTACAGGGCCACCAGGATGTAGCTTGTCACTGATGCTACATTTGTTTTAGTTTTCTACTAGAATATCTTCGGATTGAAACATTTTCTAGACTCGGCCAGTCACTGGAATTTAGTCAACACGTTGTCTCGCAATGCTCAGGGTTTTTCCTTAGTAATTACATAAATGTACGTAGACATCTATTAAACGTGTGTCACGGGTCTTAGAATGAAAGACGTAATATCCGTGACCAATATATGATCGATTTCTAGAGGACAACACATCAAACGCGGCCAAACATTCACATTTCAAATATACTGTAGTATTCTTAGATAAGAGTAAAGGAGCGTTCCCACTCTCCTGGAAATTATGGAGAAGTATGGACTTTTTAAAAATACAGTATACCCAGAGCTTGAAAGAGGAAAATGTTAGCTGGGGGATGCTTGGTCTGGCCTTGGAGTTAGGTGGGGTGGATCCTCATATTGTTTAAAATGGTGACAATGAGACAGCTTTGCGAAACATTTTGCTGGCTGGGGATACCATCTCCCTCCCCCCTCCCTCACTTAGAGCACTGAAAATACCCCAAGAGTTAGACAAGTCAGAGAAATCCAACTGTTTTGCGTGTTTGCCAGGTTTTGGGATTACGAATAATGTAAAAGTTTTCACTGAAACGTCTACTTCATGGTTTTAAATATATATTATATTTTTATCCGTTTATTTTGAACAGTGTTCAATAAACTTGTTGTCATGAATATCAAGTGCAGTTTAACATTTAACTGATTGATTTGGTTTATTTTACTTCGCTTTTCTGCCAATGTTGGCTAATCGCGAAGGCGGGATTCAAATCGGGGACCCCTGACGTCCTAGCGCGCTGTAATAATTCGGTCGGTAGCTTAACACTTAAAAGTCGATTATTAGCATTCTAAGGCACCACAGAATGATCTGTACATATGTTTTAAAATAGCCTGGTAGAGTGCGAGTATTTGGTTTGCCAACGTAAGTGAGAACCCTGTGGTATCCGTGACAAGCTGGAGTGACTTCAATCCAACACGTGTAAAACTAACAATTTACCTTGAATTTTCTCCCAGTGTTGCTAATCGCGAAGGCGGGATTGATTCAAATCGGGGACCCCTGACGTCCTAGCGCGCTGTAATAATTCGGTCGGTAGCTTAACACTTAAAAGTTGATTATTAGCATTCTGAGGCACCACAAAATGATCTGTACGTATGTTTTAAAATAGCCTGGTAGAGTGCGAGAATTTGGTTTGCCAACGTAAGTATCTGTGGTATCCGTGACAAGCTGGAGTGACTCTTCAATCCAACACGTCTAAAACTAACAATTTACCTTGAATTAACCTAGCGGTCAAGATAAAAGTTACCCCCCCCCCCCCCCCCGAGAGTTAATCGTTAACCCGCCACTGGTGCCAGAGAGAGATAAACTTGTGGATTCCGGGTCGGTTTACCTGCCTCTTTTCCTACGTGCCGAGCAGCAACAATAGATTCTTCTGAATATTTAATGCGGTCGTGAATTATTTGGTACGCACACGGGAAGGCTAAATCCCACGACGGGGAATCGATCACGTGTATCCTTGACACGAATATTGCGTAACACGCCGCTGCAGCTGTAGGAGTCGTGAATGTGCCCCTGGGCCCCGGTTTCTGGCTGTGGATGTAGAACAGCCTGGAAAGTGAAAGGGAGGAGTTCATCCTAGAGTGTAGGTGACACGATATACTGACAGGTGCCTGCACCACCTGTGCCCTCTGTCAGAACAGTTTTCGAAAACCCGCCACATTTGTTTTCCAAATTCTGAAAAGTTACATCTGTCTGGAATTCCTGGTGCAGCATTCAAGCCAATTTTCGTGTCGTTTACTTTCGCCGTTGTCGAGATATTCGCCGAAGCGAGGTAACAGTGAAATAAACCACGCAAGATTCACTTGAATGCTCTAGAACAAGTTCTAGACGGATGGAATTTTTCAGAATTTGGAACATCATGATGAGAGGAATTTTCGAAAACCACTTTTGTGGCACAGGCCATGAATTTCACAACACACTAGGTTTCTGATTTTGTGATCACATAATAGAGTCGTACAGTGGGATCCATAAGTATTTCCGGGCAAATTGTCCACCACCACGTTTACTCCCTTTGTTTTATGCAATGAGAGCTTCAAGAACTGACGCAAAACACCAAACAATCTGCTTACAGCCTCTGAACCAGTATACGTAAAAATACACTCCTTAGGAATACGTAGGATGAAGATAAAAACCAACGAAAATAGTCATGGACAATTTGCTGAGCAGTACTTATGGATCCCACGTACAAGCATGTCACGTAAGATGTCGGTCACCATACCCTTGTCTGCATTTTTGCCAGCTGACGAGGCTCTGGCGACTGGGCATTCAGCCAGACTTAATTCTCTGCTGGGCTTGTGTTGTTTCGTTCTTGTGTGTTTGTGATTGTCCCCTTCATCCATCTCATATCATCACCATTCACCCCATGGTCGCGATTAGCCAAAAGTGGCAGAAAAGCAACGGAAAATAAAATGAATCAATCATACAGGTGCTGGTGTTCTTCTGACGAATGTCCGTGCAGGATTACAGAGGCATATAAGAAGCCTTGCCAGAAAGAATGATCCAAGTTACGTTGAAACGGAATCCACCAATACTGGACCTTTGCCAGCCGAAAGGGCGATTTTTTCTAATTTTCCTCTCCAATCGAAAAACCTCTGATATTCCAAAATATGAAAAAATACATCAGCTTAGAATTCCTTCTAGAGCATGGACGTGAATTTTCGAGTAGTTTCATTTCGCTGTTATCTAGATATTCTCAAAAGTTTTGCGATTACGTAAGTCTAGTAAACTATTGATAATATCTAGATAACTGTGAAAGCAAATTACACGAAAGTTCACGTCAATGCTCTATAAGGAATTCTAAGCGTATGTAATTTTTCAGATTTTGGAATATCAAAAAGGATATGAATGGAAAGGAAAATTTTGAAAAAAAAAATGCCGGTAGAATGTCTCAACTACCCACCACTGTCGTAATTTATTCCAGTGTACGTATAACATTCCAATCCAAAGCATACCCTACACTTGGGTTGTGCCCATAGGCGCCGACTCCATGGGGCTTGGGGGAGCTCCAGCCCCCCCAATATTAACGATGTGGGGCAGAGCCCCCCTAATAATTTTGCTTAAGAGGATCTAATGTATTATTTTGCTTCTCTTGTAAAGTTGACTCTGAATTGTCCCACACGAACTTAACTATAAATACATATTTGAAATGTTCTAGACCATCAACTTTGGGAGCTATGACCAGCGACGGCAAAACACATGACTTATTACTATATACTAAGTATTGTTAAAATTTTTTACTAAAAGGAGTTTCAAAAGACTACGTGCATGAACTAGGGTAGTGGATGGGATGTTTGGGCTACAAATGGCTCTCGTATGACATTCAGAACGAGATCATTGATAGATATATTAGGGAGATCTGTTTTGCGCTCCGTGGTAGCAGATATTAAAAGTCGGGAATATTTTGCTATTATGGTTGACGAAACTTGTGACATATCCATCCTTGGACATTTAATATTCTGCATTCGAACTGTCAATAAAAATTTTAATATTTCTGAGGAATTCGTGGGCTTTTATGAGATTCCGAACACTGAGGCCAAAACTTAAAAAAAGGAGAGAGTGTGTCATCCATTAATTTATTTCAATGATCAGAGCCCTCCAATAATTTTGACAAGTCGGCGCCCCTGGTTGTGCCACTTTACAGTGAAAACAATCAGTGGGCAGTGAAAGTGGACTTCGATCGTTTTACTTACAGCCTTTCGCGTGTTATGCGACCAGAATACGGATATAATTTACTTGAAAAATCCAGAAAGCATCATGTTTGCCCTGAGAGAGAAATCAGAACACCCAAATAAATGAGTTGCGCGTGGCTCCTGCTATTTGCCACAGCCTGATTGGGTGTACTGACGTACAGCAAACAGGCGGATGTGTGACAGGCAACGAAACGACACCATTTGCTTACCTTGTCTGTTTTTGACTGAAATAGACCAAGGGCAACGCAGACACCGAACTTGTCCCAAACTGGATCACCACCTCCCACGTTCCCTGCAATCTGCAATCGTGTGTGCATGTGCAACCTCTCTAGACTCTTGCAGTAGGCACATGCTATTTCATATATTTTACTTTGTGCTGTTGTCAGAATGTTGACAAGCGACACAGCAGTCGTTCCTGTGACGGTGGAAGAGGACGTAATCTAACGGCACACGAGAAGAAAACGACCAGAAAGATTAGATCACTGTAGTGGCGTATACAGAGTCCAATATCTGGACTATGTCACGTGGTTCTAGGCTATGAATAGAAATAAGTTTACCAACTCATAGGAAATCAGGTTGCCAACTCATAGGAAATCAGGTTGCCAACTCATAGGAAATCAGGTTGCCAACTCTCAGGAAATCAGGTTGCCAACTCCAGAATCGCAATCATCATTTCACTGATGTGAATAATTTTATTTACAATCTCTGATCGATTTTCTTCCTGTATTTTATTCTTTAGACTTCAGGCTTCGCAGATAGCCTAATTAGCCTAGAATATCCGCTCCTGCTGTAGAGTGATTGTTTTCCTCATTCCATCTTCTACAGTCGTCTGTGCTTGATGATTGTCGTATACCAGACCTGATCTGTGTCATCAGTGTGCGCCAGACCATATCATTATATGTTGTTTAACGTTATTCTATTGTCTCGTTTCTATCATGTATGCTGTTAATATGCATCGTCCTTCGTGATAAGGAAAGGACGTGTAGTGACTATATTATAATGTAAGTTGTTTGTGCATATCATGTTGATGAGTTTGCGAATAACACGCTTTTGCTTGTGACTGGTGGTATTCTTTCCTCGGCACTCTGGTATACCGAAGAATCTCCACTCGACAATGATATCGTCTTGGATCATCGGTATCTGTCCCTTGCTGCTTTTTTCGCCCCTTTTCTGTGGGTCCTAGTGGCTTATACCTCGTGAGTCTAGGATTTCGTCATTGTCAGATTTCAACACTTTTGGTTACACCCACTTCATTCCTGATAACTGACACCCCACACATAATATGATTAGTTCTCCTCTTTCCATCGAATTTTTGGCGTTCTTATTTTCTTCACATTTTGTTAATCGCGACGACGAGGATGAGCAATAATAGATAAGTGGTCCAAATGGAAGAAAGGAGGGATGCTTGCTCAGGTTTCCAACTCTCAGGAAATCAGGTTGCCAACTCTCAGGAAATCAGGTTGCCAACTCCAGAATCGCAGGTCGACTGGGGGATGAGCGTGTGCTTTAACATGGGAACAGTCGGGCGACCGGGGGATATTTTATGCATTTTTTTTTCTAGCTGAGGGGATACCATTCTCCCAGTGAAATTTATTTGATTTGTTCATTGTCATCGGTGAAATGAAATTGACGAAGGCGCAAAAGATCACTTCTCTTTTGGACTCTTGAGGGAGCAAGAGGGAGGGTAACTGACCCCCCCCCTCTGTCCGTCACCCAGTTTTGCGAGTGAGAGAGATCCTCCTTTTGTCATCGAAATGAAAGAGTTATTCCGCGTTGTATTGTGGGTTGCATGTGTGTCAGGATGGTTGCGCGGTTTCACTTTCAGCCAGATCCTATGCCGAGTTTTGCTCGCGCCTGTGGGCGAGATGAAGTGTGTCTGTCGTGGGAGGCCTTGGTCCGCCCCCGGAGCAAGTCGATGCGTATTGATGCCTGGTCGACCTTCTCCAATCAACCCATTGAACGGGGTGCAATGAAAGCTCACATCAATCACGTGGTCAGCGACGACAAACAGAACTGTTGGGAAAGTGGCAAAATTTGGCGCATTTCTCCCGAGCAATCTAATTTTGATGCACCAAAAGTACATCACCAACAATTTATACACTTTTAATGTTTCTCTACGCAGGGAAATTCAAGCAAAATTTTAGGTGATAATGGAAAGGATACATTTTAGGAAAAAATAGAACTATACGAGTAAATTTGACTTGGAGGAATGATCAATATTTTCCCATTACGCAGGGTTGAATGGGTTTGGATGACTCAGAGTTGACTGTTGTCTCTGAATACTTTCAGCATGCTGATTCCAAAAATGAAATCCATTTTTACCCATTACGTATAGTTTTTTCAGAAAAGAGCAATATATTAACTGCCTTAATTTCACAATAAAATGTATAGTTCCATCATTTCCTCAATAGATGGCTCTGTTTAGATGGTGGTAAAATATTGGTTTCCTACAATACAAATTCTCCAATTTTGAACTGTAAATGCACATAGAATAGTAAGCATTTAATCCACATTCTATCTTCACAAGACACATTGACATGAAAAATGTAAACTTTGATTACTCAAGTTCCATCTTCGAAATCCATCATGAAAATTTCCTTCACAAAATGTCCAAAACTCAATGTTATAAATGTAGTGTTGGGTTGATTGAACTTAATTACGTGGAGATAAATCCTGATGTGATGGAAAGAAATTTATGTCCTTCCAGAATCCCCTATTGGTTTGTAAACAACCGAAATTCCTTTGTTTAAATTTATTTTATTGCGTTCTGTAATAGGCGTAATGGAATGAGAATTTTAATTGTGATGGGGAAAAAATGGATGTAATTTCCGTGATCAGCATTCAAAATACTTTCAGAATCACCTATTGATTTGAAATCGTCCATTTTTTGAAAAAAATAATACAGTGTGGTGTTATAATTCTAAGTTATAAAATTAATGTGTAAGAAATATATCATAAACTTACTGTTTGTGTTCATTGGGCCACCGCCGCCGAGAACAATTTATTTTTCACACGTTGTTTGCTGTGTTACCTGTATGTCGCTTGTCTCCATTTTAGGTTGAGGATGAATGATGATTGCATGAAATTGCTGAAGGGAGAAAGAAACACCCATGTCCAATGTGTGACTCGAGATGTCCATACCCAGATTCGAACATAGGACCTTCCACTCTGTACGCCGCACAGAGTGAGACGACAAAGACGAGCCACAGGTTCCGTGAAAGAAAAAAAAAATATGGTGGCACTTTTGGCTTTGATTATATATACGAGGTGTGGCTAGAAAAATCCCGGATGGATGTTGCTGTCGACAAACGGCAAGCGCGTTAATTTCGAGAGGTGCATGAGTGAATAACGTGATATCCTGCCTATCGACTGTGTAATTTCCCAGGGTGCGCGGTGCTCAGTTCGGCTGTAGCTTGTCGACGAAGTGAACCGTACTCCTGTGCTTCGTCGGAAACTTTGTTAAGTGTGAAAGTGGAACAGCGTATCAATGTGAAGTTTCTTATGAAACTCTGAAAATCCGCCACAGAAACTTATGTTTTGTTGAAGGAAGTGTACGGAAATGAGTGTTTATCACGCACGCAAGTGTTTGAGTGGTTTCAAAGGTTTAAAGAGGGACGAGAAGTGATCGCGGACGACTCGCGTCCTGGACGGCCTTGCACGTCAAAAACTGAATTAAACATTGCAAATGTCGGTGAATTGATTCGAATTGTGTACCCGAAGTTCAAACTGTCAACCAACATTATTTCATTACGTTGCTGACGACCCTTCGTGAGCGAGTAAGAAGACGACGACCTGATTTCTGGAAAAGCAAGTCATGGATTCTTCATCAGGACAATGCTCCTGCCCACACCAGAACATCCACGCTATTCGCCGGATCTAGGTCCGTGCCACTTTATTTACCCCAAAGGTCAAATCAGCACTGACAGGAACCAGATTTACGACCGTAGAATCTATGAAAACAAAAGCTACGGAGGTCATGAACATGGTTTCAGAAAATGATTTCCAGCAATGGAAGGTTCGTATGGAGCGGTGTAACGATAGTGCAGGGAAGTACTTTGAAGGGGATATTGTTCGTATTGTACAAAATAACCCATAAAAGATTTCGTAGCATCAGTCCGCTGTTTTCTAGCCACACCTCGTAGTTTTTGTGGCAACATAGTCGTCACTATAACGCCGATCCCGGCAACAGTTGGCATTTCCTGGTCGTTTCTGGACAAGTTTTCCTTTTTTAAAAAATGTACTCAACCGGACTTTGCATTTTATGTAACAGTGGCGGCAACTTCCTCTTTGAATGCGAAACAGGTATGCGGGAGTCATTTACGGTGCTAGATTTATGCGCTTAATGTTGTCGCTCGAGGATGCTTTTTGGGGGATAATAAAAACCACACACATATAGGAGGTTTTTGAGCGAAATAACATTATTTTGTTCAGGACTTGTTTTTGTTAATTTAGTACAGTTTTTAAGTGTAAATGGCCATTACAAGTGCTGAAACTTGGAATATAGAAATAAACGTAGACAACGCAAAAACACCACGGTAAGAGGTACTAAATTTGAATTCCTTCCCGGGCGGGGTGATTTTAGGCGGGAATTTTTCCACTAGTGCCTCTGCTCTGGGGTTCACCTAGCCTCTAATGAATGGGAATCTACTTCCGTGGCGGAGTGGTTATGAGAGCGCGTTATGACAGAAGGAGCCCCAGGCTCGAATCCCGGCCTGGTGTTCTTTGCGAGTACCCCGTTATCAGTTTCATCACCCATCGTTGCGATTTACCAAAAGTAGATGAGAAACGACATGCATGAAACGACAAAAATGAAATTAATAAATGGGTACCGGGGGATATAGGCAATCGGAGCATGATGCTGATCGCTACACCTCCATAAATAGCCTATATTGTAAATTCGTGGAGCCCAACCTACCACATCTCCCCCATTTGCTTTCACGACATGTTGCAAAGCGCAAGAGGAGCTTTATATCGAGAGCAACATTGTGCCAACTATCATCTTGTACAGTCAAGGCAATATGCCCACCACTATTTTAATTTTTTTTATTCTACTTCCTGTTTTGTTTTAAGACTCGAATGGGAGAGGAAAGAAGAGTTTACAGGATTCTTGTTGGGAAACCTGATGGTAAGGGACCTGTAGGAAGGCCAAGACGAAGATGGAGGGATAACGTTGAGATTAAATCGGTAAGGATGGAAAAGATTGGATTGATCTTGCCCAGGATAGGGACAGATGGAAGGCTTGTGTTGCTGCAGCCATAAACCTTGGGGTTTAAGAAGGTCAGAGAGTTAGTTAAGTTTTGTTTTAAGGAGTGGGAGTCTGCTGATGCGAAGCATATGTTGACTTCTGCTTATTGAAGTTTTATTTCAATTCTTGAGCATCATATTGTGGAAACTGATAATGGATAATTCACCTACTATTACTTATGCCGTTGGGTATACCATCCCTACTTACAAACCCAGCTTTTTTATATGGGTATAGTCTCCCCTGAGATTTCGCCACCACTTATTGTGCAAAGTAACGCCTTTTGTCATCCTCTCAGAATTCCCTGTGCTCTGGCGTGTAACTTTACATGACAAGCGGCCGTAACAGGCGAAATTAATCCCCAGCGCCAACATGTTCTGCAACCCGCCGTCCCTTCCTTCATTAAGGACGCCTCCGCCGGTGGAAATCCGATTCGTTCCACGTTACATGAGCTCGCCATACGCGAAAGCAAGCGACCGCAGACTGCACGCATCGTGCGTGTACGCGTAATGTAATGGTGCTCTTGCAGAAAAGTGAGTACGTGCGAGGGGTTTTGTCGAAACCTAACACCCTGAATCACGTCACACAATTCAAACCGGTGCGTGCTCTACCAGCAGAAATATTACGCCTTGTGTAGGATGTATCCGTTGTCCAGTTACGTAGCAATAATTGTAACGGAATTTCAAGTCTGGCGATGTCTGTTCTTGCAGGGATGCTTGGACGCTACGCTCCGATTGAATAACCACGAATTTGCAACTTGGAAGCAAGGTTGTAGGTGGCAACCCTGGAAAATGCAATCATTTGAGTCGCTGCTCACGTGGAAGAACAGAGTTGCCAACCCTGTTCTCTGAGCTATGAGACTTTAGAATTGTCAATGAATATTTATCACTTCGTAAGTGGGTTGGAGGAGGGGGTATTAATCCTTGAACCAATCAAGAAGGAACCTTACAAAGGCGGATTTAAGGGGGAGGGCTCGTGGTCTCCTCAAACAAGAAATATGGTTTTAAAAAGAGGCTGCAGTGATTCGCTTGGGGTGCCACGAATAATATTTAAAATACTTCACTCATAATATTTTATATAAAAACAATACAAACAATATTACATATTTTATTATTATTATTATTATTATTTATTATTTGAAGTAGGGTTACACTTAAGCTTACAGTATTTTTACACGAATTATCTTACAATAGAAACAGCTTTTTGCCCTACATGGATTAATTTCTTAAGCTATACAATTCTGCTAAATGTTTATAGATGTATAAAATATGGAAAAATATAAGTGTGCCTATATAATTGAGACACACAAGGAATAAAAATACACAAGGAATAAAAACACACAAGAAATAGAAATTAAGTAAGTATATGTGAAGGAGGCAAAGAGGCAAATGAGGCACGGTGTCAGTATTCGTAGATTAACATCTTAATTTGTTGTTTAAATTTGGCCAAATTTCTCTCCTTTTTCCAGGCTACAGGCAGTTGATTCCACGCCTTACTTGCCAGAGATGACAGGGATTTTGATCCGTATCTTGCCTTGTTACATTTTGGTACTCGGATACTATTGGTGTTATTAGATCGCAGATTGGGATAATGCATGTTACTACATATAATTA
Source organism: Lepisma saccharinum (assembly GCF_977018435.1). Taxonomy (NCBI): domain Eukaryota; kingdom Metazoa; phylum Arthropoda; class Insecta; order Zygentoma; family Lepismatidae; genus Lepisma; species Lepisma saccharinum. Next base: position 15,399,646 of record NC_139257.1, read on the forward strand.
CCTTGCCGCTTAGTAAGTGGTTGTGTGTGTGAATTGCCTGATGAATTTTGAGTAGGAACGCATATTTTCGTCTGGATTCAAGCGTGGGTAGTTGCAGTTCTTCTCTGCTCGATCGTGAAGTCATGTGTGGTGTATTTCGTATACTACGAATTGCCCAATTTTGCATTTTTTCTAATTTGTTGGTGTTATTTATGTTAATCCCATAGAGTACAGAGGAACAATACTCAAGTAATGGCCTAATAAATGCCTTGTAGAACGCTAATTTGTGAGCAAAGTGCACATATTTGCAGACATATTGAAACTGTTTGATTCTAGGTGCTGCACGTGCACACATAATCTTCACATGTTGTGAAAAGGATAAATTCTTATCTAGGTACACACCAAGATATTTTAGACTCTCACTTGGTTTTATATTCGAATTACCTATTTTAATATTGTCAACTTGCGTGATGTTATTGTTTTCCGTGGATAATATTAATACTTGAGTCTTAGACTCGTTCACTTTCAACATGTTAGATTGATACCACTCAAGAACTTCGGGCATGCTTTTTTCAATATTTGCAATTACTTTTTCTAATTTGTTAGATGCGCAGTACAGGAGACAGTCGTCTGCGTATAGATACAAATCAAAGCCAAATTTCTTGCTTGCGATATCATTTACAAACATGTTAAAAAGTTTTGGGCCCAGAATTGATCCCTGAGGTACACCGATAGATACATTAAGACCGTACGAAATCGAGTTGCCAACTTTTGTATCGATACTCCTATTGTGCAAATAGCTTTCGATCCAGTTGCACGCAGTAGCAGAAAAATTGAATTGCTGATATAATTTCTGTATTAATAACTTTGATTGAACACTGTCAAATGCTTTAGTGATATCTAGCGAAATTATGCCGATGTATTGCTTTCCTTTACGATCTAATACATGCCGCCAGTTATGTAACAGTTCATGCAGGAGTAATTCTGTTGAGTGATTTTTCCTAAAAGCGAATTGTCTGTTAGTAATTAGGTTGTTACAATTTAAGTATTGTTCTAATTGTTTATCTATTACCTTTTCAAGAATCCTACTTAATGAGGAAGTTATCGATATGGGCCGATAATTATTTAATTGCGTTGGGGACCCCCCTTTAAATATAGGTGTGACCCTTGCGTGTTTCCAGCTGTTGGGAAAGATTTCGCTTTTTATGGATGAATTAATTATATCGGTGAGAGGTTCTGTAATCCATGGGGCGAGCAGATATAATATGCGATTACTTATTCCATCGAAATCTGGACCCTTTCTGACATTAAGTTTTTGAAGGATTTTCAGTACGTCATCATGTGAGACGGGTGTAAAATCGAAGCTGGCTTCTCTAGATTGACTGGAGTTTTCAATTTGTTTGCTAGTTTCATTTTTCTTGAGCGTTAAATCATTTGTGAATATATTCGATATTGACTTTCCGACATTAGCAAAGTGGTAATTCAGGACATTCGACACCCTCTCAGCTTCGGTAATTATTTCATTATTGTGTTCAATAGATGTGATGGATTGGTTTTTATTGTCATTTCCCGTTAAAAAACTAAAAATCTTGAATTTATTGTTGCCTGCATATTTACCAGAATAGATCTGTTGAAGGAGATAGTTTCTTTTCGCCTCTTTTACTGTTTTTGTTACGTAGTTCCTTAAGATCTTATATTGTTCCCACGTGTAATTATTATTATTATTATTATTTGAACTGCGTGCGCGCTTAAACATCCGGTTCTTGAGTGATATCAATCTAAGAAGACTACCAGTGATCCAGGGGCGCTTGTTGGCCCTAACGCGAAACGTTTTTATTGGCGCATAGACATCAAGAGCTTCGGTTATTAATGACTGCAAATATGTTACCTTATCGTTTATATCCGGCATCGTTGATGTTTTGTGAAATGGTAGATAGGAACGATGATCAACGAATTGCTGTTCAGGGAAATTTTTAAATGAACGCCTAGTTACTAGTATTCTAGGAGATCTTTGTGGCCTCAGATTAATTCTTGTGCATATCAGAAAATGATCGCTTAAATCATTCATTGCCACAGCGGATTTAACATGCATTTCTCTCTTGTTTGTAAAAATGTGGTCTATGAGACTTTCACTTTTGTCGGTCACGCGTGTCGGCAGACGAACGAGCTGCTTGTACCCCGCTGATTCCATCGTGTCGAAAAATGCATTATCCCCTGCAGTAGGTTTCATGACGTCATGATTTGTATCTCCAACGAGAACCGAAGCGTGGCAAGCCGGAAGAGATTGCAAAATAGTTTCTAATTTTCCATTAAAAGTGACGGCGGCCTTGGGATGTCTATACACGCATCCGATAATTAAGGGTTTGTCGTTTTGTTTGAGTTTCAAAGACACCCACAATCCTTCAATGTCCACATCCGACACAGAATAAATAAGTTCCGATATTATGTTGGTTTTTACGTAAACAATAATGCCGCCCCCTTGCTTAGAAGAGCCACGATCGAGCCTATACATTTTGAACCCTTCAATTGCGACGTGCCGATCTGGAATAGAATCATCTAGCCAAGTCTCGGTGATTGCAACGTAAGTGAAATTAGTTATGTTTGAAGCTGCGATTTGATCTATTTTGTTCTTCAGCCGGTTAATATTGATGTGGCCCACCGTGATATTTTCTGTGTTATCTGGGATTGCGAGGTCCTCTACTTGCGGATACAAGTTTGCAAGGAATCTCCGGTTCGCCACGCTCAGGCAGTGCAACGCCACGGGGGGTGTCGGGTCGTTGCCATGCGGGGAGGGAGGAAGGCTATTTACAGCCCCAGCATTGTGGTCTCGACCTTGGCCTCGGGGGGAAGGGAGAGAGTGGCCATTCTTACAAATATCAGGGAACATCTTTCAGGGGTGTCCAACGAACTATCTGGCACTGACACAGCACAACATCGACCTTTTGCCTCCTTGCATTCAAATTAACAAATCTCATGATTAATAAAATGATTGGAAATAAGTGTATATATATAATATATGTGTAATGGAAATGAAGTTGTTTAAAGGGGAAGGATATAAGTAAAATATATGTGTATAAAGTTGAGAACCATAATTGAAGTGAGTGAAATAATAGTGTCAATTACTGTATGTAATGAGTGCCAGCCGAGGGTTAAGTTTGTCACTTTCTATACTTGCTTAGGTCGTCCAAGCGATCAATTTTCACTGTGGCGTTGTTGTGCAGTGCCAAGATATTGCCATCAGAAGTCCACACACGCTGGAAAGTTCCACTATTTCTTACCTGGTGAAATAGTTGCAGGTTCTGCCGGGTGAGGTTCTCCGTGATGGAAATGTGGGGGGCGGAATCCTTCAGGAGCTTCTTCTTCTGGAGCACCAACCGACGAGTCCTGTAGGATACGAAACGCACGATCAGCGCCCTGCTCCTCCCGTCGCGTCGCTTCGCTCCCAGGCGGTGGCATCTCTGGAGCTGGGATGCATCGACGGGAACCTGCACCTTGTCCCGGAGGATGTCCAGCACCTTTTCCTCGCAGTTCTCTTCTTCCGATTCTCCCACACCATGGATCACGAGGTTCAGTCTCCTGTCGTATTGCTCAATGGAGTTTATATGCGACTGTAACACACTCACGGTGGATCTGAGGGCCTTGATTTCTGCATCATATTTTTCCTTTGTTTTGCAAACGGCTTCCTCCACAGCCTCGGCTATCATTTGCGTCAGAGAAGTCTTTATTAGCGACTGTACTTTGTCGCTAACGAAGGCCAGGGCTATCCTCTCGTCCAGATCCCCCAGTTGAGAGTTCAGTTCTTTAGCAACGACTCTCTCCATCGTGCTCTCGATTCTGCTCCATTCACCTTTCGTGATACCCATGTTGCCAGAAAAATATATCTAATGCACAAACACTCAAACTCGAAATGCTGCTCCTGCAAAGATTTGCACTCACAAAAAATCACGTTCACTGCAGCACAACGTTCACTCCCTTCAGAAAATCACCTCACCACATACTGTCCACCCCTGCACGCGGAGCTAAGGGAAAACACGTCCGACCTCCGTGGCCGCTATCCCGGAACATCTATGATCTAGCGATCAAGCATCTTATCATCTTCGACCCCTCTTGAAACTCTTCTGGATCCGCCACTGGTACGTTACCATGGTGACAAGAAGCAGTGCATTACCAAGCGTAACAGGTTAGGTATAGGACGTGGATACATTTTTGGAATGCCTCTGCACTTCCCGACCTGCGAGGGGAGAGCAGATGTTGACTGACTGACTAGATGCGACGGACTTACCCCATGTTGTTTCACCGTTCGGGTTCTTCAGTTGCCAACTGCAGCGAATTATGTTGATAGTGTACATACAGGAGGATTTGCGTGTGAAAGAAAAACTTCCTTTATACATGCACAAAGTCCACTTTTCTTCATCACTTTACTGAAGTTTACATGGATGATCGAAATTTCCAGTGTCCCTTTATGGGTGTGGGCAATTAATTCTTTCTGACTGTTCCTCCTCAATTTGATGCAGTATTCATCCCCGTTGCCGCGATTAGCTTAAAGAAGCATAAACGCGACATAAAATAAAGCCCGAATCACACGGAACTGGATTTCCAGTAGGAATGCCCTAGTTGGCGCTGGACTGGCTACACCTCATCTCATCTGCACCTCATCTCTTTCCTTATTTTTATCGAGAAGCTAACCAAACAGCCAACACTCGGAAACCACAGACAAAAAACTCTCCATTGCAAACTCACAGATTATCTTCACATGGCCAAACTTTGCTCCGATTGGCTGTTCCACAGAACCCAGTCGAGAAAAGCCAGTTGCAATTAGAACATGACCTATACCTCAAAACCAGTCAAGCAGCCAGCCAGGCAGCCATCACTTCCCAGTTCAGCGCCAACTAACTGGTTATCCAGTTCCATGTGATTCGGCCTTAAAGAAATACAAGCGACCGTTCCGTGAGATGTCTAAAAGTAGCATCGCCACGACGCCAGTGATCCCGTGTTCGAATCCCGGCCTGAGTATGGGTGTTCTTTGGTAGTGTAGCTTCATCAATTTCATATCATCACCACTCATCCTCATCTTCGCGATTAGTCAAAAGTGGCAGAAAAACTAAGTAAAATAAATCAACCTAAAGTAATGTCATAAATGCGCCACTAGGCTTTGGCGGGAAATGGAGAAAATTGTTTGTTCTTGCATCTTGTCATTTTTACCTATTGGTAGGGACGTGAAGTTTTATTTTTATTTTTATCTGAATTTCGATGTTATTTTTTTTTTACTGCAATTCGGTCTTATTTTTCGCGGTTTAGGGCAAAATTCGGTGTTATTTTTACATGCATTTTTACTGTTCTTTTCTTGCTTAAAATTTTCATATTGTTTTAGTTCTGGAAATTTAGACAAATTTTAGTTTTATTGACAAAAAAAAAATATGGCGTATCTTTGTGAGAAATAACCAAATTTTTCCCATTTGGAAAACTATTCCCATCTCATCAGCCGCTAAATATGAAATGTTTATCGAATGATACCACACAAATCTTTGAACACAATCATACACATCACATTTCCCTAAAATTGCCAAAAAATCCTTCTGCGACCGTTTAGTGTATACACATATACGCGACCCCCCCCCCCTCCCCCCACACACCCGCTTCTGAAACATAACAGGTGTTTCTCGCTGAAAATATTCCCGTTCCTACTAAATTTCTTCTGGGAAGATCTCTCCTGAGCGAATTCTATTTCAGGACGAGGTTAAACACTGTCAGTCATATCTGCGTGAAAATGCAATAAATGAAGCGTGATAATATATTTTGAATCGAACTATCGCCAGCTAGACTACAAATGACAGAATAGCGCTTCAGGTAGTTCTTTTTGAACAGTAGAGTTGTTATTTCCAGTTTATATTGCATATTTCGCGATGTTTTTCGCGTTAAAGTGTAAAATTCGGTGTTATTCTTAAAAATTGGCATAATTCGCGTTATTTCGCGATTCCGAAACCGAAAACTTGCTTCCATTACCTACCCAAATGCATTTTAAACACTTTGTTTTGCTTTAAACTTAACGTCCCTACCTATGGGTCTCACGCTCTATCAGTTATTTTGTCCACCCATTACCGTATACTGTACATTTGTACTATATACTACTACGTGGTGGCTCGGAATCAATTTAAACTGTATGTCTAGCCCCCATTAGCCTAACTGAGCTAAAAATCGACTTGAAGAAACTTTGTTCTTTGTTCCACCAATTTATTCAGCACTTTCTCCAGTGTTGAGTGCAAAAATGGAAGTTCCATCTGAACGTTTCCCGGATTTGCAAGGATTTATCTCCTTCCGGCGGCTAATCCAGATGGAGCCACCTGGAAATTAAATTGTGCCGCTGCGAATTAGATTTATGCCCCGAATGGCTGGAGCCTCCAGGCGGTAAATCAAGCGTTTTGCAAGGATTGTCCGCTTCACGGAGCAGCCGAGTGTCGCCGGATATCCTTTCGTTGTCGTCGGGGATTAACGATTGCAGGCGCTCATTATAAGCAATTAATTCTCTCGAATAACGTTCCTGAATTATGCGATGCACTTGCTTACATTTTCAAATCTTCTTCCGTAGAAATGAATTTTCTTAACATTAAAGTCAACATTTCAAATATTGAATAAGTCCACTTTGTGTTCAGATGGGCTAGTCGAGGCTGTATCTACAGTTTATAAAGTATGCAATGTGTCTTCATCGGGGATCATTACAGTAGTTTCCCGATTTCAAATATCATGCATTATAGTTAACCAAAGTCTTCGGTCTACGAGGGCCTTTCGATGGCGTAGTGGTAACGTCGTCGCCCTGTAATCAAGGGATGGTGGTTTCCATACCGGTGGAGGGACGTAGTGGTTCGGCCCCCACTTAAAACTGTAGGCCCAAGTCCCGATTAGCCTAACTGTGGATTTAAAAACTCAACATTACGCTTCGGCGTCACGGTTCTCGGGTTCGAATACCGGCCGGGGCATGTGTGTTATTTGCGAGTCTCTCCATCACCAATCCTCATCGTCGCGACTAGCCACAAGTGGCAGAAAAACAACGGTAAATAACAAATCGAATCAAAACCAGTCTCGTCTGCATTTTCAAAACGCCACCTTGACCTCCGTACCAATCATATTTTCATTTGTATATTTCGTTCGTAAAGGCGTGGTGAAATGAATAATAGCTCTACGATATGGACCTTGGAAATAATCGCCGTGGAAGTGTTGCAAACTCTTTCCTGCCGATAATGTGTTTTTGACCATGAGAGAGTACCTTTCCAGAAAATCCTGGAGTCTTAGTGTAGCGACTTCGTCCGAAGAGGAGGTCCAGAAGGCCATCGTCCGGCGTTGTCCACGTTAGTGTCCGGTGGCTTCCAGGAAGAATATGGCTCGTCAGTCAATTGCGACGTTTCTTATCGGGACGGAAAAGCCGTGCTGCAAAGTGCTACGTCAGTTTCCTCCGAGCGATATGAGCACCTGCCTCGGCAGCCATAGTTGCTAGTGTGGTCATGGAGGCGTGATGTACCTCGCAGCGGATACAACGGAGACTTTTTCGGAGCTGGACTCCTGGTTGAGCGAAGTCGGACATCGTGTAAGTAGAACTATACCGTGGAGCATTTGTCCGCCGTGGGTGAGCACGTTGGAGGTGCTGACCCACCTCACTGCTGCCGACCTTCCGATGAGAGGAATTATTATTGTCAAAGCTTGTTTGAAACAAGTCCACTGGAAAAGTAGAATAAAGATGTAGGGATTTAAAAAAAATATATGTACTTATCCTCAAAGTATCTTAATTTAAATTTAATTTATGTCTCCCAGGAACGTGCGTATGCAGATGATGGTAGATTTTACCGTTATGCTAATCGCAGGGTGATAGGTGGTAACAAAGTTCAAATTGTGCTAGGTTTTTAACATCATTATGCTAAGGGCCCACCCTGATGGCGCAGTGGTAGCGTCGTCGCCTTGTAATGAAGGGGTCCCGGGTTCGATACCCGGTGGAAGCACTTCGGATACCACTTTAAACTTTAGTTGAAATTTGGTTTAAATTTAAACCAAAAAAATAAGTGTCTTGTCGTAATTTGGTTTATTTTTGAACCATGCAGCTTTACATAAAATTATCGAGGTTTTGTCACACTTATATTTTTATATTGGGGTGGAAACACTTGACAGTCGTTTTCCGAACAAGTTTCGCCATCATGTCATCCAAACTTTCTCCCTTCCAACAAGCCCAAGTCACGTGTTCGAGTCCTGAGTTGACAGAGAAGCCATAAACGCTTGCTATTTATGACGCTGTTTTCCTTCCATCTAAGAATGCCGAATGTGACACACAGAGTCGTCTTTGTTCTTGAAGTTTGGGAGCTTGCTTGCAACAGGAGGTCTCGCTAAGGGGTGGGGTGTGGGGTCAGTTCGCGTCTTCCCAAAATAGCCGGAGAAGAGGGGGCGAACTCCAGATTTTCTTTCTTTTCTCATTGAAATTCGGGGTCGCGTCCCCCGCCTGAAACCCCCACCCCCTCGGTTGGGGGTTCTGAATTGTACACGGTTGCATGCCCTGATTTTGATTGATTGATTGAGTTAAAATTTATGGGTGCGTCGGCACTTAAGGCCATTTCGCACCCTTCTGTGTATACGGGGAAATGTCCCCTTATCTAAAATTCTGACTGAGATTTAAAAAAGGGGTGTAGATAGCCCCTTGGGAAAAACTAAAAGTGCAAGGTTGTAAAAAGACCTGCACGAGACAAACACAACACATTAAAAAGTCAGAATAAACTAAAAACCTCCTTACAGACGGTGGAAGAGTCCAGCTCTTCGCAAAAAACTAAAAACATGTGATAAAATACTGCTGTCATCACCCAAGAGCGATGACAAACGGCCGGAAAGGTTAAAAGTCTGCCGGAGGTGAGCAAGATCGACACATTCAACGAGAATGTGTCGAATGCTTAAAATAACATTACAAGTACGACACAACGGAGGGTCCAGCCCTTGCAGTAGGTGACCATGCGTGAGACGGCTGTGTCCTATACGCAGGCGGGTAAGAATAACGTCTTCTCGCCGAGAGGGACGAGACGAGGAACGCCAAACACCTATGGTGGGCTTAACAGCGTAAAGCTTGTTCCCCGTTTCCACATCCCACTCGGTCTGCCAAGTGTCAAGAAGGCGAGAACGGAACACATTCTGCAGGTCGCTAGCTGGCAAAAGATGGACGAGAACGTCGCCAACTGCATCAGCAGACTTGGCGGCAGCATCAGCTGCTTCGTTCCCCTGGATGCCCACGTGGCTAGGGACCCAACAGAAGTGTACATCTGTGCTGGCAGATAAGGACACAAGCCGTCTGAATATGCGTTGCGCTACCGGATGCCGAGAATACGGCGAATCCAGAGACTGCAACACGCTGGTCGAATCACAGCACACAAGGACTTTCTTCAGACCATTGACGTCTGCAAAGTCCAGTGCCTTTAGAATGGCGTACAACTCTGCCGTATAGATGGAACAGGCAGGATGTAGCAAGTAACTGGAACTTTGAGAGTCTAGGACGAAGGCGCAACCCACTGATTCGACTGTCTTGGACCCATCCGTATAAAACACATTAAAATTGGGGTGCTTCGCACGAAGTTCTAAAAACCGTTGCTCTGATGTTTTACCTGCATAACAAAAGTTATCCGAAGTAGATTGGTCCCATAGTACCAGAGTTATTACGATTTTTCTCCAATAAGTATACAAATTTAAATTTCGCGCTCAAAAGCCTCGGCGACACTGGGCTTACTTTCGTTAGACCCGCGTGGCAGACTAAAGGTTAAAGTGTAGGTCCAGTCCCGATTAACCTTACTGTGCATAAAGCGCACACCAAATCAATCAACCATTATGCTAGGGTTGGAATCGCTGTGTTGCTGTCGACGAGTTTGGAATATCGTAGAGCGGCGAAAGCAGTGAACATCCGTCCGGATGAAATAGTTAGGCAAATCAAAGCGAAATTGTCTGTAATCTTAAATATAATTTCAAATATTACATAGGCGTCAAGACGTAGCTTCTCTACCTCACTTGCAACACTACGACTACAGCCAAAAGTATCGGAAATATTCGAATGCGAAGTACACCTAACGGCAAAAGAAACAGTAAGAGAATTGTCCATAACCGTTTTCATTCAGTTTGTTTTCCACACTGTGATGGCATTGAATTGAAATAAAATGGCCAATAAGGAGAGAGAGGCCAACAGACAGACTTCTCTGGGTGTAAAATAAAAAAATAATGAAAATGGCGATTGACAATTTGCCTACTATTATCTTTTCCGGTGGCTGTACAAATACGCTCTCGAGCAAAAGTTTATTTTGCATTCATGCCTCAACAAAAGACGGTCGATTTCCAACTTTCCACTGGCTGCTGTTTTGAATATTAGGGTAGGTCCACACTGGTAAACAAATTATTCATCCACTGAAAGGTATTTCCATTAATACACTCAGCAACATATTCGTATACAAAGAGAGGGTTTAACAGGTTTTACATTAATTATAGTATAGCCTGAGACATGGGTCACCTCGACATTCTTGGAATTTTTTTTAGTACCAGCCTTCTCATAACAAGGCCCTTGCAGACACTCTTTGCTTACATGGTGACGTCATCGTTAGTAGGTCATGAATCGCAACAAGATGGCACCATACTGCAATAGTTACACTTATCCAAACAAACTAGGGATACTATGTTATAGCTTTGCCAGTTTTCCGCCTGTTCAACACCGTGATGGCGATATCGTGTTGCGATCCCAAGCCTAACAATGATGACGTTGCATGTAAACAAACCGTCAGCACAGGCCTTGTGGGAAAGCATTACCCCGTCGCGAACTATGATGGAGTCGGCTCGTTGGTCGCTTTCTCTGTCCCCGAACGAACTCGGCGGTGGTCAAAGGAGGACGCATCAAGTTCAGGGTCCGACGCAATGCGTTGAGTAAAGTGCGTACGGAGTGAAATCACTTCCGCTACCTGGCCTGTGGCTGCGTAGCGCGGAGTGCACTGACCTGGCAGGCTGGCTGCTCCTGGGCCGGGATGAATATCGATCCTCTCCGGGAACAGACGGGATTTTCCGGGATGCGTCAGCTGGGTCAGGGTGAAGCTCGTCGGGGGTGGTTACCGCCAGATAACCAGATCAGGGTTGGTCTTTTGCAAATTAATGATTCATGTAGCTTCAATAAAAGCGGGAATTATTGGGGGAAGATGCTCCGCTGGTTGCGTAATGGGGTGGAGTTGCTCGCAATTAATATCGTATGCTCTTAACGCTTGGTCGCTCCGTTGCTTGTGGCTGAGCTGACGCGACAGGGGCAAGGAATATGCGTGCTTCGTCCAGGATTCGAACAGAGGCCGGTGGTTTTTTGGCAGAGTTTGATATTATCGGTCTAGAAATCTTTTGCTTGTGCACCTATGTATAAAAAGAGCCGCGGTAGTCTAGCCGGTTGGGCGTCTGAGGATCACGCGGGAAACCCGGCTTCGATTTTGGGTGAGCTAAGGTCGGAATGTTTCCGGTCTTGTCCCCGCATAAAGCGGCTCCAGGGCTTACCCAACCTCAAATCAATAGGTACAGGGGGGTGGGGTGGGGAGTAAATGCGACCTGAGCGTGGTGCTGATCACATCACCTCCAGGGTGACAGAGATCGATCCCCACACCCCCTAAATGTGCCTTTATTTACCTATGTATAAAAACTGGCGAACACGAAACTACAAAGAATCCTGCGTACACCCTTGCCGCCAATCCAGACTTGGGTCCTTGCGGGTCACTGAAGGACCCTTCCTGCCGTAGTCCCCTCGACTCGGGTTCGAATCTCGACCTGGGCATGGGTGTTCTTTGTGAGTGTCCCTTCATCAATTTCATATCATCACTCATCCTTGCCTTCGCGATTAGCCAAAAGTGGCAGAATATGCTTAGTTGCTTTAAAAAACGTATAAGAAAGAATCATTGAGATAATTTGCATAGCAAGTAGGAAACTGTTACTAGAAACTTTGTGAACAAGACGCTCAGCTTTTTAGTTGTGGGTTGGTTCCTGATATGACGCATAAAATACGAAGTAAAATAAATCAATCAATCCTCTCGATCATGGCAGCTATTTGCCGGGCGCCGGTTAAGTTAACCAGTAAGCTGTTTCTTCAAGTCCTGCATTTTGATTACGCTGCGTTAATCGCGACGATTAGAAATTCGCTGTAGAAAACACAACGATGCATCGACGTCTTCTCCACTCCCCTTCGAATTCTGGCCTAGGCATGAATGATCCTTTGCAATGCCCCTTCTCATAGTTGCGATTATCCTAAAATGAAATAAAAGCGACGAAAATTTAAGAAAAAGACAACACCTCCAGCCTTACTCTGAAATGCCCCAACAAATTTACGTTGGTTTCATATTTAGTGAAGTACAATGCAATGTACATTAACGATTTCTGCAAAATGTAGTTTCCAACTTAAGAGAACGTAAATGCACAGTGCCAAGTCACCGAGCTGTAAAATGTTTCACGAGTACATCAATATCCGGTGATTAATCTATTCCGAAGCAATGAAGTGCAGATTAGAAAATCGTAACATCCGTCACAGTGATAAGGAAGGTGTGTGCATTGGATTTTCCATCCACGTAATGTCCTCCACGTTTGCCCTACATTTTCCGTTCATTTATGTTGTGCAGGTTGAATCATCCAATGGGCTATATATACACTTTGCATGATCGGATAGGTTTATTTAATCTAAATTGTAGGATAGAAAGTAAATATGGCAGTTGATGTGTGCTAACGCAGATAACAAATTTGCATTTTTTCTTGTTTTTGAGATATTTAATTATTAATGAAAGGTAGGTGGTGAGTGTAGGCATGGGGAGCCTGGGACGGATTTAAACTTTTGTGTACTTTACCCATGCAGTATTCATTAGAGCCTCCCCGATGGCGCAGTGGTAGCGTCGTCGCCTTGTAATCAAGGGATCCCGGGTTCGATACCCGCTGGAGGTACAAGTGGTTCGGATCCCACTTTAAACTGTAGGACCAGTCCCGATTAGCCTTACTGTGCATAAAGTGGACTTAAAACACCAAATCAATCCAATCCAGTATTCATTAGTAGGGAACGGATTTTAAAGTGCTGCACCTTTCCAAAAATATATCTGTTTTCGTACCGATCGTTTGAGATATGCATTTTAGGACATGAAATCAAGTAAAATGAACACACGCTGTTGCACCTTTTCGTCAGATTAGCACATTTATCTCCCTTTTACCCCCTCTTTGATGATGCTTCATCACCCTTCTCCTTCCTTTTCTTTCATGTTTTGTTAAAACATTGGACAGAAAAATAATTGATTTTCACTCTTCTGGAGCAGCTACATAAAATCATATGGTCTCATTTTGTAGAGCAGAACGAGAGCTATAAAATGTATAATGTGAATTATACCGTGTTTCCCATAAATTATATTATTTGCAACAGTGTTGAATAAAGAATGTTAATATAACTCATTTACCTTTTTGAAAACGTGTTCAGAACTTTTTTTTTCCTTTCCCGGCTATAAGTTTGCACCTTAACATCCGTTCCCTATTCGTTGGAGTATGCTTTGAAAACTTGACGAGATATTTTCGCCCGATGTTATTTTAATAGAGCAATGCATTCGAACATTTGTCATATGAGTGCGTTAAAATGGACAGATTTGTTCTACGCTGTAAGGCAAATGTACACTCTTCTCGCTCATGTGAAACACCTTCATGGGCACATTTTTTAAAAAAATCAAAATTGGTTTCGGATTTTTCCCCCCTCGGTGTAACACCTTCATAGTTTTTCGATTAAATATGTATACCTTGGAACGTTGATGTATTTGGGATAACCCTGGTTCTAATACGAGGTGTGCATGGTGTGCTAAAAAGAAAAGACTGGTTGTGTGTACACATAAATTTATCATAGGTCTTGCCGAGATAGACGTGATTAGCCTTATCATGCCCGAATTTAGGGAGAGGCTGAGTGAAAGGGGGGTACAGCCCCAGCCCTCCATCTGCACTGGGGAAAAATGTTTTAAAAAGGGTCACAAAATGACAAAAATCTTAGATCTTGATATGTGCATCGACTTCGTTCTTACTCAGTGATGTGCGTCTACGCGTAAACAACGATAGTCTACATTCTACACGTAGACTATTTTATACACGTAGATTACGTAATCTATGTAAACAACATGGCGAAAGGTGATAACTTAGCAAAGGGCACCGTGGAATTAAAAGAAAATTATACTGCGTATCAGTTGCTGATGTGTGAAGTGAACTTTTCATACTCTTTCTTCCAAATTCGAACAATTTCTCATCTAGGAAGAAACCTAATATAGGAAATATTCTAGTGTTTTATGGGGAAAACACCACTCTTGCCTCACGACTGCCATCTGTTGTTGGTTCTTGCATACTATTTATCTTCTTCCATAGTTGATGATAGAAGAGAAGAGAAATTTTGCTGTAAATAGGATTCTTTTCATTTCGTTAGGAACAAATATAGTTGAAAATGTCACTTTCTTTTCATGAAACCCTTGAAAATTAATTTTAATGCACTTTAGATTGTCTACGTAGTCTATGTAAACTACAACCCAATGTAATCTACGCGTAGATTACGTGTAGACAACGCATGTAGACGTAAACTTATAGTCTACGGCACATCACTGTTCTTACTGCAGGGATAAAGAATAGAAGTTGGAACCGAAATTATATTAAAGGGGGACCAGGCACGTATGTAGAAATACACTTCCGGCTGGGGGTCTGTCCAAGTGTCTCAATAATAATAATAGGTAATATTAATATAATTAAAATAATATTAATTGAATATGTAAATTAATTCATATTGTATTATTATTACATGAATAGGTAAAAAGGTGGTAAAATAATAGATATACAGCTGTATTCATTATCTAGCTTACGGTGAGTTAAGATTGCTAAAATTTGTATAAAAACAACTGCCCTGGCAAGGAAATTAATGTCAAATGGATAAAGAATTGAATATTTAGTGAATAACAAAAAAATGAGTTAGATCCAGTTGTCGAAAAGTAAAGTTCCTGATTAATATTTTATGATTATCATGAGTAGTAGTGTGCATACATCTTTGAACTGTCCTTCAAAACCCTATGATCAATATGATCTTTACCTTCGAATAAGTTCAGCAGAAATAAATAACCATCGATTATGTAACAAATGCTAAACAATTATATTTTGATTATTTAATTTTAGTGCTTGGTAAGTCTTTCGGGGAGGGGGTCCTGACCCCCCTCCTCCTAAATACGTCCTTGAGGGGGACCTCCCGAATTTGATTGTTCCAGGTCTCTCCACATATATAAATTCAGGCCTGGTCCCTACGTTCATCATATTACACTCGAAGCTTTGCCAAAATATTAGTGCATGTAATGGTAGGAATTGGCGTGCCGAAACAAGAATCTGGCAGCGACGTGTGAGAACCAGTGATGTGCCGTAGACTATAAGTTTACGTCTACATGCATTGTCTACACGTAATCTACGCGTAGATTACATTGGGTTGTAGTTTACATAGACTACGTAGACAATCTAAAGTGCATTAAAATTAATTTTCAAGGGATTCATGAAAGGAAAGTGACATTTTCAACTATATTGGTTCCTAACGAAATGAAAAGAACCCTATTTACAACAAAATTTCTCTTCTCTTCTATCATCAACTATGGAAGAAGATAAATAGTATGCAAGAAACAACAACAGATGGCAGTCGTGAGGCAAGATTGGTATTTTCCCCACAAAACACTAGAATATTTTTTATATTAGGTACCTTTCTAGGTGAGAAATTGTTCGAATTTGGAAGAAAGAGTATGAAAAGTTCTCTTCACACATCAGCAACTGATACGCAGTATAATTTTCTTTTAATTCCACAGCGCCCTTTGCTAAGTTATCGCTTTTCGCCATGTTGTTTACATAGATTACGTAATCTACGTGTATAAAATAGTCTACGTGTAGAATGTAGACTATCTTTGTTTACGCGTAGACGCACATCACTGGTGAGAACTAGCGACGTCAGTCTCTCGCTGTAAAGCAGGCTCTTGCTCGCGTATGGCGGAACGCAGATTGGGTGCTCTGGCAGTCTTTTGGGTAGATTTCCACCCTCCAGCCTCCGAGGTGTGGATGCGAGGGTCGCCCGTGACAGACGTTTTGGGGGAGCGAGTGGATGGAAGGGTGAGATATGAGCAGAAAGAGCCAAAGGGATCGTGGGTGCGGTTTTCGGAGACGGGTTGTTAATCATTATTAAGTCTAGTCTGGGATTTTTTCCCTCTCGAGGTGTCGGGAAAGGGAGGTTAAAGGATTGGTGCGCTAGATAAGGGGGGATTGAAGTACAGGGCGGCAGTTTTTAACTGGAACGTGCCACCTTATGTACGATGCATCCTATTTTTCATACTTCTCACGGATGTACAGGGTGAGTCAGAAATATGGATGGCTACACGTTCGAAGTAAATATGGCGTGTCACTGTACAATGTAGAGGGAAATTATGAATGACATACATAACGTGAAACGTCAATAACCCTAGTATCGATCTTTTCAGATTTAAAAGTCATTGTATTTTCTGAACACTGTAGCCTATACAAACAGGACACAATTAAGATTGTTATGTTCATAATCTTACCCTAAATTAGACATTATCTATATTTTTGTTTAACATTTTTTAATATAAAATACTGTTTCAATTTCACTGTCGTATGTTTGTCATTGTGTCTCTTATATGTGCAACTTATTACTCAATATCTCTTTTACACTACTATTTATTTACATGTATATAAGCTGATTGCCTCTGTATAACTTGTATACAAATATTACATAAACTCTTATCAAGCAATATATGAAATCAGTCATGATTATAAGTATGTTGTAGATTGAAATGTCATATTTCTCACTTGATGTAATATTATTTTTGTATTTTGTATTACCTTCTTGTTTACTCTGTGAACACTGTAATTGGGCATGTGCCTATGTGTTCGAAATAAAAAAATAGGGTGTCACGCGCTCGAGCTTATGTCATTAGCCATCATGGCGCTGAGCATGCAGCAGCAAGTTGCAGTTGCAGCGTGGGCAATTTCATACCAGAATGATAGTGAGACCGGCGAGACGTTATTTTAACGTAACATTGTTGCTGTCGACTGTGGGAAAGTGGAGAAAACGACTGCTTGCATCAAATTGTTGTTGTTTAGTCCATTGCTGTGCACACGGCCCTCATGATCATTCTGGTATGCAGTTGCCCACTCATCAACTGTAACTTGATGCTGCGTGTTCAGAGTTGCCCACTCTTCAACTGTGCGCCATCTTGGCTAATGACGCAAGCTCGGGCCCGTAACTTACTGAAATGATAACATCAAGTTTCAAGTTTAATAGACCATTCATCATTTCCCTCTACATTGTACAGTAACACACTACATTACTTCAAACGTCCAGTGGCGTGTCCAGGATTTTCGAAAGGGAGGGGTTGTGTACACTTATTCTGGTAGTCAGCCCTCATTTTGACATATTTTCCTACCTTTGGCGTTTTTTTTTATCGGAATACTTGGCGAAAGGAGAGGGGTTATGACACCCACCAACTCCCTCTTTGGTCACGCCACTGCGTGTAGCCATATTTATGACTCATCCTGTATGTGTGCTCGCTCGTGCATATGTATTGGTTCAAATTTGAGTACCATTACTGGCCTGTACTTTCCCTGAACCAGGGATGTTTGTGAGTGTCCATTCATCCATATGGGCACTCACTCACATTCATCCATATATCACTTATCCCCATCTTCGCAAATTAGCCAAAAGTGGCACAAAAAGCAAAGTAAATTAAAGCCAATCAATCAATCAATCAATCAATCAATCGTGAAGCCCGCAAAAATTACACGCGGCATTTTTGTGGATTATAAATATCCTGGAAATTATGCAAGATGTGTAATTTTCTTTATTTCGGCAAAGGCAGTGCTGGGAGAATGGATTGTGTAGTTACATAATTGTCTTATGTGAAGTTATGAAAATTTTAAACCAAAACTCTAGTTCCAAGTAGAAGCTCTATATTAAAAATTATAAATATTTATAATTTTTAATATAAATAACCAAACACGAGCAAACAATTTCAAACATATTTTTTTTAAAATTTGAAAACAAAATTGTTGGTAACTTTCGTGGTAAAAATAAACATGACTGAGCAGAGTACAAGAAATCCTACCCTTCCTACTTGTGTCCCATGTACCCAAATATGACTCATGAGACTGCTGTATACATACAAGTATAATTCGAGGGTGGAGAGAGGGGGCAGATACTCCCCTTAACGTTTGCAAACTTGCACAGCAACTGCAGTATAGGCAGATTTCAAGAACAGCTTTCAGTTTAAAAAAACACAAAGAAATTTCAATGTTTGTTTTAATGAACGAGAATGACTCCTGACGCTTGTTTCTTCTCTTTCCAGGGACTGGACAATGTGAGCTCCGGGGCACTGCGGCCGCTGCCGTCAGGGGGCCCCGATCTCAACACCCCAAGGATTGACAGTTACCGCTTCTCTATGGCCAATCTCGAAGGTAAGTGCCTTTAAGTTCGTTTCAGAGTAAGTTCACCTGAAGACCAAATATATATATATTATTTTTTTCAATTTGAATGCAGAAGATTTATTTTTGGAGTGTAAAACTACAGGATGGCGCATAGCATTGAAATATCTCATTAGAAGGCTATTCCTGGAATGTCGGTGTTGCCACTGAGTATGAAAATGCTGTACTTCATCACGGGTTGGAGTTGGGCAGAGACAGTGGCGGATGCAGAAGTTACAGTTGAGGGGGTTGGGTTGCAATTACATACGGGGACCTCACCCAGAATCAGTTCTAACCTACACAAGTATCGTCAACAGGAACCAACCTGGCTTTCATGTTCTAGTGATTAGGGTGTTGTTAAGGAAAAATAGGGTCCCAAACCCGGAATAGATGGCAATTACTGTGTGTCGTTATAATTCCCATTTCCACGGTAAACTCAACGAAAGTGAATAAACAGAGACAAAAACATATTCTTTAAAGTGGTATTGGGTTCGATCCCCTTTTTGAGGCGTATTGCACAGTGATTCGGGTTCATATGTAAACTACGTCCAATTCACACCAGCCTATCGTGAGCATAACTTGGACATAAATCGAACTCAAAAGAAAATAATAATAATTCTCGGGCCTGTTAAACTTGATGATAAAAAAATAACATTTGAAGCTTGAAAAATATTAGGCACAATAAATATCCAAAAACGTGGCAGTTGGGAGGGGTGATCCCCCAACCCTCGTGGATTCACGACGGCGCAGAGATGATGACACACGCGCGCGTTTGCGAGATGGCAGGCAACCCTTCTCTTGCGGGAACAAAGACTGTGGCAGGAATCCAGAAAAGTTCGCTTTGGTACATGACAGTCCCCTTAAAACGCAGTCGAAAGAGTGTTCCAGAAACATGAAGGAAATATTCTATGCTGAAGATAAGCGAGCTTCCTAGGCCTGATCAAAAGTAACAGAGGCTCCGAGTTGATCATGTTATCTTTCGGAGACAAATTTAACAAACTATAGTGAATAATTCATCTCCTAATCAAGGGAGCTCAAGTTTTATATCCGGCAGAGGCACATAATGGTTCGGACCTAGTTTTAAACTGTGCTCAGTCCCAATTCGCCTATAAAGGGGACCTAACACAGAAAATTGACACTAACAGACAAACGCACATACCTACACCACAGGACTCGAACCTGGGGCCGTCGAAGCGCTAGGCCATTGAGGTGAGAGTCGTCGCCTTGTAATCAAGATATCCCGGGTTCGATACCCAGTGGAGGCACAGTTTAAACTGTAGGTCCAGTCCGGATTAGCCTTACTGTGCATAAAGTGGACTTAAAACCACAAATCAATCCAATCCCATTAGACAGATATAATCTTGTATATATGAGTTAATGTTAGAATTTATTTTTAGGTTAGTGAACCATTTGCAAGCTAGTGTTTAGATAGAAACGAAAACGTTTGATGAGCTCTGCCAGACCCTTAGCTGTTAGCAAAAATTACTTGTTGGTATGAAAAATGAATTACGTATGTATAATTTGATGCACAATATCAGGGAGGCTACTCACCGGGAATTCTTTGAATTCGGGGAATTATGCGTGAATTTTGGTAAAACATGAAAAAAAGGTACAAGCAGATGTTTTATTTTATCTTTTAAATAACGTTCAACTGAAACATAAGTCAGTGGTGAAAAAAGTTACTTCACAAGGCGTGAATGCTACAAAAGGACCGAACTGACTCGAAAGTTAGTAAGACTACACAGATCAGATGTTTGCACTTTGGACTGTGCAGGCAATAGAGGTGATTGGGTGTCAAAAAGGACAGTTAACTTTGTCTTAGTAGATAAGGCTTAGCATTAAGGATCCATAATGCGGGTTCGCCACTGTGTGCAGGTAACAGTGGTATCAAGATGATTTGTTTAGAGCTTTGAAAAACAACATAGATTTGGAGGGAGTGGGGGTCGACAGAAAACATGTTTCAAACACGCCAGTCATTGAATTGTTTCGTTACCAAACCAAGTAAATACCTCTGAGAGATGTAAAAATCCTGTAAAACCTAAAAAAAGGGTTTGATTTAGGCACTTAAACCTAAAATAGGTTCTAACAAGCAAAATATGTTATTTTAGGCTCTATAAAACTTCGACAGTTGTTGCATTTCTTAATGAAACGCTGACATAACTTATTTATTATTTACCTGCAAACGGAAAATAGGTTAAAAACGTAAAATCCGAGGTCTAGACATGACGTATGCAGTGAAAACCTGGGTAACTGATTCAGCATTCGAAACGCTCAGTTTCGCTAAATGTGGTCACATTGTTTCGAGATTCATAACCTCAAGGCCATTCGTTCTGACTCAAAAGACAGCCTACCTCCGAAAGAACGAAGTCTCGTGAGTAACACCGTGTGTGGGGGAATGCCGTCAATCGGTTGGTGAAATCAGCAAGGGTTGTGCAACTTCCCCCAAACGAGGAGATCGTTAGCGCCTTTTTCAAAGGTCAGTCCGTGGACTTGGTGACTTTTTCGGAAGGGGAGTGGGTTCCTAGTTTTGAAGTCGATTCACGTCATACGAATCGGTTTAATAGGGCAAACACTCGCCCTTACTTTGCAAATGCACCTCATTTCGACATCGTGGCATTGCTCTAAAGTTTCAGGGGATGGAGCATAGGAAACTTCACGCACGTTTTAAATTAAAGCCGCGCCAAGAAAGTCGTTTACGGAAATTCTTCGTTCGAAATTCTGAAAAAAATACGTATACTAATACCTATTTAGAGAATTCCTTCTAGAGAATCCACGTGAATTTTCGTGAGACTTGCTTTTTTTTGTCTAAATATGTTTGATGGAGTATTGACTTACTTAGCCACGAAACTACTGCCAACATCTAGACAATAGCGAAATAAAACTACACGAAGATTCATGAGAATGCCCTAGATGAAATTCTAAGCAGATGCAATTTTCAGATTTTGGAATACGATGACGCATTTTTCGATCGGAGAGAATTTTTCCAAAAAGATTTTGCGCTAAAGGCAAATTCAGTAAGTCGTGTATATTTGTACGTTATCTTTATGCAATATGGAAATCCTGGACAATATATTAATTGAGTTCGTTTTTCAGGCCACTTTATGCTAATCGGAAATGGACCTACAGTTTAAAGTGGGATCCGGACCACTGTGTGCCTTCACAGGATATCGAACCCGCGACCATATACATATATAAATTATTCAGTCCAAATTCTTGAAGGCTGTCCAGACCTCGCGGCCTGCGATTTCCATGTCTTTGGGTATGAAAACAGAACCTTGGAGACTAGGATATCATTCCGACGAGGAAGTTAAAACTGCGACGCAAGAATGGTATTAGAAAGTTGGACGGGAATCTTCGAACTAGGCATGGGCGTTCGGAAGGGGGCAAGGACCCCTGGAAAATGAAAGTCAGCCAAAAATTATGTATTTCACATATAATTTCATTTTATCCACAATAATATGTGTTAATTATTGCATGAACACCATAAGTTCAAATTTAAGCAATGTTTTTTAGGGAACAACACTATTTTTGGGGAAAATGTGCCTTGTTTGCCCCCCTGGAGAAAAATACCTTCCTTGCCCCTCCCTGGAAAAAATCCTGCGGCCGTCCATGGAACTAGGTATAGAGAAACTCGTGTCACGCTGTGTCAAATGTTTGAACAGACTTTGTGATCATGTAGACATATAGTTTTGGTAGTGTAAAATACAAGAACTGTCCTCCATATTCCATACGTTATTTCTTTCTTGCTAGTGCAATTAACTTTTTCTCCGACCCTCGTATATCGAGACCTGAAATCTAGACATCTCCGCATCTTCCTGTACATGTATTTTAAAGAGCGACGAGTTTTGGCGTTCACTTGAATTTTTTGTCCTGTGGAGTAGCAAGCGTCAAGTGAAGGAATTAGGAGGTTCCTTGAAGGTCCGCTGCAACGGAAGTAGCATATCAGCTGTAGTCGGCGGTTTTCCGTTGTTGGTGATATCAGTCCACTTGATGCTAATTTTATCTCCGCCTTTCAGCTTGTTGTTCGCCAGGATTGAGTATGTCCCAACACATAATTTGTACATTATATCGTGTAACCCGAAGTAGGAATGTCATACGCAAAACAAGTCCGGGTTCTTGGGGCGCTTGGATAGTGGTTTTACCCGCCATGCTTGCTTTCTTCAAGACCCTGTAATAATAATCATAGTTTCTATGACTGCATTATCTCACTTGGTGTCAAAGATCCAGGCTTTCATTCTGAAGCATGCCCAGGCTGGAATTCGTCGGTGGCGATATAGTGAGTCGACCACCGAGACGACTAAAACGGCGTTTCTGAATTTTGTAACATAACGACTGTTTCATGTTCATTGTTCTATCCCTATAACACAGGGGCTCCGCCCCCCCCGAGAATTCTAGAAAGAGTTAATGTAATTCGAATGGTGAACTTATAGCGATAATTTAGAAAAAAAAATATTGTTTTCTGTGACTTACAGGAAGTTAGAGTAACGATTATTATTATTATTATTTGAAGCAAGGTTACATTTAAGCTTAGTCTAATTAGACCTCGGATTTTTAGGTTCTAAAAAGTGTGCTTTTAGGTTCCTAAAATAGGCTCTAACAATTCTAAAATAGGCTCTAAAAATCCTAAAATAGGCTTTAAAAATCCTAAAATAGGCTCTAAAAATCCTAAAATAGGCTCTAACAATCCTAAAATAGGCTCTAACAATTCTAAAATAGGCTCTAAAAATTCTAAAATAGGCTCTAAAAATCCTAAAATAGGCTCTAAAAATCCTAAAATAGGCTCTAACAATCCTAAAATAGGCTCTAAAAATCCTAAAATAGGCTCTAACAATCCTAAAATAGGCTCTAACAATCCTAAAATTGGCTAATCTCCTGCCTACCTACAGATGGATCGTAACGTCTGGAGCGCAGCCTCAACTTCCCTTTCACAGCTCTCCCTGTCGCTCACGCGTTTTTTTTTGTTTTTTTTATCTTTTCTTCCCTCGATATACAGGGTGTTTCCGGGCTGATGGGGAAGGGCACATGTATCAATTTGAGATAAGGAACCCTGGTCCTGAAACGACTATAAGCGAAAATAAGTGCATGAAGATGTAATACTTTTATTACCTGTACAAGTTTCACAAGCTGTTCCGTGGCCAGCTCGGTCACCTGATCTGACACCACTTGATTTCTTTTTGTGGGGTCGTGTGAAAAGTCTTGTGTGTACGAGACACCTGTCGAGACTGAAGAGGATCTCCTGGCATGAATTCTCGCTGCCTGTGACATTGTTCGAACATCCCCAGGGTTATTCCAACGGATGCGCCAGAACTTTGTGCGACGATGTCATGACTGCAGCAAAGCTGGATTTTGAACAACTGTTGTGAATGTAGCAGCTTGTGAAACTTGTATAGGTAATAAAAGTATTACATCTTCATCCACAGATTTTCGCTTATAACTTTCGACTAAGTCGTTTCAGGACCAGGGTTCCTTATCTCAAATTGATACATGTGCCCTTCTCCATCATCCCTGAAAGTTTGAGTCATCAGCCCGGAAACACCCTGTATAACGCTCCTCAGCATCTGCTGCCAGTGTCAGGCACGTATCTAGAAATATATTTCGGGGGGTCCGAACAAAGTGTCACAATAATAATAATAATAATAATAAATAATAGTAATGTTTAAATTGGAATAATTAGGTTATAATTATAATAAATATCAATTAAAAATGTATTAATACTGTATTTTTATTATTACATGAGCACGTAAAAAGATGGTATAAGAATTAGATATAACATCATATATTTATTATCTAGCTTGCGTGTACATAAGATCGCAAAATTTTGTATAAAAAACAAGGTAAATTAGTGTCAAGTAGATAAAGAATTGAATATGTATCGAATAATATAAAGAAGTACAACGTCACATCCGGTTGACGAAAAGTAAAGTTCCTGATTAATATTTTATGTATGTTATCATGAGTAGTAGTGTGCATAAATCTTCTTTGGTACTGTCCTTCAAAGCAGTGTGATCTATACATTTTCATTATTTTTTTTAGTACTCTCATTTTAAGAATGAGATTATGAGAATCAATACAATAATAATATTGCACGCAATAATTAAATTTACAACAAACTATGCTTTCTACAGCATATCTGTGGATGACATCAATTAAACTTTCTGTGGGTTCCTCCCCTATAGGGTGACCATAATATTTAAACCCAAAAACGGGACATCCCAAGGAGGTCACTTCACCCCCTTTCCTGAAAAATCAGTTAGGCCTAATTATAAAATTATTGTTATTATTAACGTATTATTATTATTGTTTCTTGTAGTATGGATTACATAAATGATACATCATAAATAATATTTATATAAAATTTGATCTCCCATTGTGAAGAGGTATTAATTCATATAATCTCAGTATGGCTTACATAGTGTTTCCGGTCCCTTCTTTGTCAGTCCTATGCTGAAGTTGAGGAATGCCCAGACACGTAGCCAGGGGGAGGGCGAAGGCGGCTGAAGTTCCCCCCGAAATCCTACAAACATATAATTTAAGTAGTGTATAGTGGCAATTAATTTTACTTCCTTAGCAAGATTAAACATTACAGCAATAACAGTTTAGTTTAGTGTATAATAGAGAAACCAGCTTATATTTTTATATTCTACAATTTAATCCAAAGAATAAATGGATCCCCAGCTCCCAAAATTTATAGTTTTCTTTGTGAGAGTCACACAATATAAACTTTGAGTAAAATGTGCCCCTAATTTTAAAGTATTTATTTAAACGGAATATGTAAAAGTTAATAACAAAATACAATAACTATGTATTTCGGCACAACTAACTGTACAAAATGTAAGAAAAAGTCACTCATACGGTGAATCGATCCCTCCATTTATATTATAATAATAATACATTTGGATTTAAATTGGGTTTATTTTTAACAACTTATAATAGTTTTTATTGTAAAATGACAATTATAACCGTGGTAATAATTATTATTGCCATTATTATTTCTACTAATCGAGTTTTATTCCTGCTCCCTCTACAAATATTCCTGGCGTCGCCTCTGCTGATAAGAGATGAGCCCCTCCCCGAAATAAAATCCGGGCTACAGGCCTGGGAAAGCCAGAAGTATTTATCAGAAGAACCAATCTTCTTGAGAACAATTTTATTCTTCAGTAAACGTTAATGAAACTCCCAGAAAACGTACCTCATATATCTAACACAAAACGTGGGATTTGTCTTTTGAATTTCTGTCAAGAAGTAGGAATTCATTCTTTTTAAGACTCTTCATCCTAAAAATTCTTAAATAATTTAAGAATTTTTAGCATGAACTGTATCTCAATTTTAGACTTGGTTTCTCTAGCTAACTCCTAGACTTTTATAAAACGGGATAATAGTGTTTTTTTATATTCTAATATCGATGGGACATATGGTCACCCTAAGCTTAAAGCATATCCCGGTCTATCATATTTCTTAATTCAGCACTTAAGGAAACTGACGATAATTTAAATGCGTTCATTATTTTGACTGTTAATTATAAAGAGTGCTTATTACAATGAAAAAAAAAAAAAGGAAGAGAAAAGTATGTTTAATGTGAATTCAAAGTGAATGAAAGAAGCCAAAAGTGAACATGGTTGCAAAATTTCTTAGCTATTGTCCGAATGCTCTGTCAGGTTGTTGAAATTTTCAGGAGGGACTGTTCAATTTCCAGGAGGATTTTCCCTAGTGGGCGACCCCCTGAATTCATTATTGATCTAAGTAACATTTAGGGATTTAGTGCCTTCCCAAAGACATAGTGTCGATCCTGTCACCTTACAAGCAAGGCACAGAGGTTCCGATGACACTTTAAACTGTAGGCCCAGTCCCGATTGTCCCCAAGCATATTGAAGCTTAAAGTGGACTTACTTTTTAACTTTTTATAGTAACAAGAACTTTAACAGTGTTGGCTTTCCTGGTAATGAAAGTCACAGTTACTTTTCTGTAGGTTCAGACAGTAACTATTTATTTAATTCTAAATTTGATATCTACACCTACATTTGTTACGTGAAAATCCTTGGCGTAATGTATATTTTCCCCCCAAGAGTATCAGTTTTCTTCTAATTTTTTTGCATTTAAACTTTGGGGGGGGGGGGGGGTTAATGTAATGGAAATTAGTGTTAATTGTACGTGGACATCAGTGAAGAGAATAACCTGTTTGTAATTCATACATGCAGCACATTCTACTAGTTATAGCTAAGCAGAGTAAAGTTACTGTAAAAGTTCCTTGAAGGTGGTACATTTCAAAAGGTGTAAGTAATTGGGTTAGTTTTGGAGCATAGTAACTGTAATTCAGTTGTAAAAAGAAATTTTCCAATAACTGTCAATGTCACACATGTCGCTGTACAACATAGACTAATATTCATCGTGCTGAAGACATCAAGGCCAACAACTGTTCTTAGAAATGTTTTGGAATTTGATAGTTTACATGAGATTATTAATATTTACATAGTCGAGTGGTAGAAACTTGAATAAATTAGTAGCCATTAAATGGGCATTACAAGTATTTGTCACCTTAGTAATGGGTTTGTGCAAGTCGAGCAAGTGGGTGCCCAAATGTCATATATGCATTATGTCAGTCTTTTCTGTAGAGTTAATGCCTATGCTTCTGTAGTTATTCTTTTTTTAATTTCTGCTAGAGAACTCATACCAGAATTACTAATGTGTTTGATTCTGTTTCCAGACACACAAGATGTGGATTTGGATGCCATCCTGGGTGAACTGTGTGCCCTGGAGAGCCAGTGTGAGCAGGCCATGGGGCAGAAAAGAACTCCGACTGCACAATCTGGTTAGTATTATCATGTGGCTACTTTTCGTTTTAAGCTCGTTTCACGTTTGAAATTCCTTGGCTTACACAGAGATCATTTGCAAGATCCAATAGATTTCCACACAGCTGTATTGTGCATTTATGCTATCAAAGGTAGCAATTAGAGAACGAGCTAAAGATTCTTCTGAAGGAAAAGTTTGTACAGACATGTTGATAATGTGCCAATTTCCGATTTTCTGGAATCTCATACTAGGGGTGTACACGTCTCTTGCCTGAAGAGATAGGCTTCATAAATAATTTTCCCTTTCCAATCCAAAGCAATATTCTTGTAGAACCACATGTATAAATTAGACTAAGTAAATGCATTTTTCTAAATGTGAATTCGCATATGAGATTTAAATGGTTTTCATATACATTTTGGACCCCCAGAGATTGATTTTCAATTATATTATAAAGTTTACTACTTGAATACAATAAAAATTATTCAAGTAGCAAATTCTAAGGTGTAATTGAAAATTTATCTCTGATGGTCACAAGAGTAAAGTGGATATGCTGTTTTATTAAATATTTTTAAGTATTTTACAAGAACCTCTTTGAAACAACCTCAATCCTTGTCACATATTGTTCAAAGGGAATTTTACTTCATGTTTGGATATATGTATTGTGGTTTATAATAAAGTACAGGGTTATTGGTAGAAAATCAAATATATGTATTTATTCCTAGGTATTACATTATACAGTTTGAATGCATGACATGATATTGTATTTATAAAATTGTAAATTTCCAAACTACACAAATGTGCAATGTTGGTTGTAATAATTTTACATTAGTGTTAATGTGTATGCAGTTTAAAAACTTGATAGCAGTCGAATTGCTTCATCTTCAGTGTTGGGCAAGTTCAAACATGTAGAACAGTCATCTTGAGATTTTGTCCTTGAAATTACTAAGTGCAAGTCTCAGGTTGGATATTCCTGTGAGAGTCATCTTCATCATTTTCATCTAATCATCATTCATCCTCATTGCAAGTAACCTAAAGAGGCATAAAAGCAACTTAAAACAAGTTTAATATTGGTATAAGGTCATTTGGAGCCAGAAAGTAATTGTTGACAATCAATATTGTTGCAGGTAATGATAGTGGAAGAAGTCACCAATCTAGTATAGGCATGCACCACAGACAAACGCACTCAAGGTCAAGCAGTGAGGGCACAAGGCTGAAGTTGGATGCCGCTGATAGTGACGTGCACTGCCGCACAGAAGGTAGGAAACAGACCTGTACCTTTCATGCAAACTTCATCTGTAAGATATGAATAATGCAGTATTTGCTGGGTAGTGGCAGTGAACATGTACAAACCGTAGCAAAGGTCAAATGTAATCAGTGAAAAATGCCAGTGGATCTTTGGCCTGCACCAGCAAGGACTGTTGAAAATTTGTCCTTTGAGAAACCACTTTAATCCTAGAAAACTAACGTGTCCTGTGCCAAACAAAGCTAACCTGCTGGACTACTGATTTCTTCAGAAATAAAATTTTGCAAAACCTATTTTAATTACTACAAAAGTTAGTATTTACTTACAAAAGACATGAATGGCATGCAAAATTGCATTTTTATAAGTCTTGTGTGCACTCAATACAACACTTTGGCTGGTGTTCACCACACATGGCAACAGAAGAATCTG
This sequence comes from Lepisma saccharinum, assembly GCF_977018435.1. NCBI lineage: Eukaryota > Metazoa > Arthropoda > Insecta > Zygentoma > Lepismatidae > Lepisma > Lepisma saccharinum. The sequence continues at coordinate 15,428,597 of NC_139257.1, forward strand.
GTCATCCCCCTTTTGCTCGAGGGTCAGAATTAAAAAAAGTCGTCCTTCCTTCTTGGTTGAGCAACTGCATTAGTTTTTTGCATTTTCACATCCAGGGTGTTGGCAAAATGTGGCAAAGTTGTGGAAGTTTTGGTGTACGTAGACACTAACGTTTTGTCCGTCATACGACGCAGAATTAAAAACATACTGAAGGAATGCTTGTAAAAGGACACTGGTACTTCCCCGCCAGTCTCTCGGATCCAAATGAAGGTAGAAGGGGCAGGGAATGGAAGAGTTAAGTGGAAGGGGGTGAGACAAGAAAATAGCACCACATCCGTAGTCTGCCAGATGACGCGTTAGCTCTCTAGGGTTAACCTTCCAAATTGTGAAAAATTACATACTTCTAGAACACTCAAGAGAATCTTCGGGTGGCTTGCTTTTGCAGATATCATTAATCAGTTCCATGGGACCGTAAGCCATGTTCTATCTCGGGATATGTAGACAATCGCAAAAGCAAATAACATGAAGCTTAACTTGAATGCTTTAGAAGAAATTCTAAACAGATGTAAATTTTCAGAATTTTGAAGATCATTGCAATTCTTCGAAACAAGCCATTTTTCAGAAACTTTTTACTGACAGACCAAAAGTACAGCAGAACCTAATTGAACATTTCTTGTCTGTCTCCTTTCCATGCTACAAGCCAGTGCATGAACTAGAAAAGAACACTTCTTCTCCTGCTTTAGGTTAATTGCAACAATGATGATTAGATTAATGGAGCAACAATGCCCTGGCAGGAACTCCAACCTAGGATCCTCAGAGAATGGTTGTAAGTCAACACACTTCATCACCAATGCAACTGGTGACAAATGCTTTCTGTAACTTGAAACTTGATGAAACCTACACAGTAATAAAATTTAAATTGGCCTTCTCCATTGATAAATATCTGAACACCCTCAGAGTTTCAAAAACTCCGTAATAGCTTGAATGTCAACTGAACCTTGAGACTGTTCTCTTATTACAAAGAAATGTACTGATTCTTGAAACAAGTTTTTTAAATTGCAGAGAACATTCATGTGAAATGCTGTTTCTGGGCACTTGTGTTAAGAACTAGGTACAGGACACTATGAAGCGATTTCAGATATCTAGACAATTAGGAGAATTACTAAACAGACGTATTCTTTTTGAATGTGGAATGTCGGTGCTTACTCATAACAGGGTAAATGGTGGAAAGTCGTCGTGTTTCCAGCCCTAGAGGATGTTAGGAAAGAAAGGAGTTAAATTGTAGCCCTCATGTTAATATTAAATTGTGTTTTTTCAGGAGTAAGAACAGACAGCCCTGATAATGACTCTGCATTTTCGGACAATGTGTCCATGCTGTCCAGCGAGAGTTCGGCGTCGAGTGGTGGCAGTGGAGGACGGACAGACGGCTCCAAATCCAGTGGCATCAGTCTCGACCCATCCCCAACTCAGGTAATTTAGTCAACTTCTTGTAGCTGAAATGCAACCATTGTTTTGGGATAGAGGAAGTGTATTATTTACTGAATGATTGTGTTCCACTGGGCACAGTGTGTCATAATTTTCACTTACAGTGATCTTGTGACCAGTGATGTGCCGTAGACTATACGTTTACGTCTACATGCGTTGTCTACACGTAATCTACGTATAGATTACATTGGGTTGTAGTTTACATAGACTACGTAGACAATCTAAAGTGCATTAAAATTAATTTTCAAGGGATTCATGAAAGGAAAGTGACATTTTCAACTGTATTTGTTCCTAACGAAATGAAAAGAACCCTATTTACAACAAAATTTCTCTTCTCTTCTATTATCAACTATGGAGGAAGATAAGTAGTATGCAAAAAAACAACAACAGATGGCAGTCGTGAGGCAAGGCTGGTCTTTTCCCATAAAACACTAGAATATTTCCTACATTAGGTTTCTTCCTAGGTGAGAAATTGTTCGAATTTGGAAGAAAGAGTATGAAAAGTTTTCTTCACACATCAGCAACTGATACGCAGTATAAATTTATTTTAATTCCACGGTGCCCTTTGCTAAGTTATCACCTTTCGCCATGTTGTTTACATAGATTACGTAATCTACGTGTAGAATGTAGACTATCGTTGTTTACGCGTAGACACACATCACTGCTTGTGACCCTAGGGTTGGGTAGAAGTTTAACATATTTGTGCCCAGGTTCAGACATGGCACTTAAATGGCCAGCATGGAGAATTTTAATGCCAGGGGTGTTCAAAGCACCCAGATTTCTAAATGGTTTCTAAACATTGACTTAGGATTCCAGCAACCATTAACCCTAATGTTCCAGCACTATGACATGAACCCACATCTGAAGAAAGCAATAGTTGGTAAAGGAAAACTGCTGTTGCACTTAACACTTCCTCTTTCTATAGATTCATTTGCTCTCAAATATACTCTAGAAAATCATGTGTGTTTCAAACTGTCTGCTGCAGACATCGCATCAAAAATATTGTGAATTGGAATTGTTTCCACAACCATTTCCTTACAAATTTAAAGTAGTTGCTAAATATCTTGGTGAAGTGTCGGGCATAACCTGTTGCATGTCAGCATTGGCAGTCACTTCCTTCCAAATAAGTTCACTGCCAGAATTATCATTATGTACCATGTCTAAGTCTTTGAACAACAGTGACATATTTTCCAACTAATGTAGCGATCCTTACTACAAAGATGTATCCATCTTCAAATCAGTCCATGGTGAAGAGTTTTCCACCAGGTGTGCCTTTATTTCAATATGGTTGGAATGGGCATTGCTACTAAGAAAAACACCGACTGTATAAGAGAGCATATATCTTTAATGTGTCCTCTTTCTGTTCATGTGTTTTTCTGTGCCATTGGAAGTTTGATACTCCCAAGAGAACAAATGAAACCCCAGCCTGCCACAGGGAAGGGTCTGAAGATGGAAACCCTTCATACATGCCCTTAACGAGTGAATATAACCTGTGATGTTTTGTACAACAGGTGTAGGGAAATAAAACTCATCATTTCGTTCCAGGTGGACCAGGCAGGGCGTGCAAAGCAAGAGAAGATCCGCATTGCTTTGGAGAAGCTTCGGGAGGCAAACATCAAGAAGCTCTTCATCAAAGCATTTTCTGCGGATGGAAGCACAAAGTCCCTCCTTGTGGATGAGAAGATGACGTGTGTGTATGTGACAAGGCTACTTGCAGACAAGAACCATGTCCAGATGGATCCCAAGTGGGCCATAGTGGAACACCTGCCAGACTTATATATGGGTAAGTTGATAGTTTCAATGTCAAGAATAAATGTGTGCAATATTTTTAGCGAGTGTGTTTTTAATATACCCAATTAGCAGATATGATTGTTTTATTATTTTTTAATGTAAGTAAGTTTTTCTCTGTATCCTCACAAGAATAATTGACGAAGTAATAATTTGTGAACATATCCCACGAAAATAAATTCCATCAATATTTTCAAGGTAGCTTTTCCGAAGCATTCAGCACGAATCCTGGCAGAATGGGTTAGAAATGATCCAAAAATTATAAGAAAACAAACTGTATAATTACACTTTGATAAGCCATGCAGTTTTTTATTGTTTCTACCAACTATTTTCATCACACGTTGATGCTGGCAAGATATTACATTTATGTATAAGCCCAAAAACCTGGCTTTTTGTGATTTGATGATGTTCAAACAAGAACTTGTGATTAATGCAATTTAAGAGTGTGTACACCTGGCTCTGTTAGATTTAAATTTGGCCTCTGTAGCCTAGGAGCCAAGGTTATGTCCTTGTGAGACAAAAATCTCAGGCATGATCACTCACGATGCACACTAAGATTAGATTTATTGGTAGCAGTATAGTTGAATACAATTGCAAGTGATTCATATGTTGTGCCATTTGCTTTTAATTGTAATGATGATAGGGCTATTCTTAATTATTCCATGTCTCCTAGATGGTCCAGTGGCCTTGTTATCAAAAGGTTCTGTTTTATTTATGTTGGATGTGTATTATGTAGCAGTTTGGGTCCCACTTTAAACTGTAGGTCCAGTCCTGTTCAGCCTATTGCTTAGCATAAAGTAAGATCTTATTCTTAATTGTTCTGTGTGTGTAGTACATTAACACTAAAGGTAGGCTTGCGTTTAAAACGAAAATTTCTTTTGCAGAGCGACTATACGAAGACCACGAGTTGCTCGTGGAAAACTTGTTAATGTGGACCCGAGACTCTAAAAACAAGATTCTGTTCCTTGAGCGTCCGGACAAATATGAGCTGTTTGTGAAGCCTGAGAATTACCTGGTCTTCAACAGCTCATCAGAGAAAAACAGGGAGTTTGACGATGACGCAAAAGCACAGCTTTTGGAGGTATTGTCTTTACTAACCTAGAAAACTATATGTTTATGTCTAGCAAGAAATTGAATTTTACTGTTTATGAAACGTTCTTTAGTATTAAAAATCATAAAATTAGTGTGGCGATTAGATTAACATTTATTTATTTTAGGATGGACCAAAATGACACTCTGTGATAAATAATATTCTACTGATCCAATATTGGCTGATAATTATACCGTACCAATTAATTCACCCCGTCCCTACTTTATATTAACATTCAGTGCATGGGAGCTTTTACACTAAAATCTCTGAGGATGAGTTTTTAAAGCACTGTCAAATGAGCAAACATACAAAATAACAATAAATAAAGTGAAATCTCAATTTTACGTTTTTCATGGGACCCAGTTGAAAGAACTTCAATTGCAGGAAAACTTAAAACTGGAGAACATAAAATTGAGGTTCTACTGTATATAGGAGGGTAAATACAGTGGACACCTGATTTTACATCTGCATTTTTTTTCAACTGGGTAGGTACTCTAAGAAATGTAAAAATCTAGATTTCACTATATTTATCACAAAATTTGTTGTTATTTTGATGGGACTGAAGCTCCCTTGGGTGTTGCATCCTCCTTCCCAACAAATGCAGTTGGAAGAAGAAATGAAATATTGCACAAAAGTTGTCCATTCAGTGAGTCGCTATGACACATGAATAAAGGTGAACAAAAAATTCTAAGATGTAGTCTCAAGTTCTCTCAGATTTGCACATTAAAGAATGAACCATTTATTACGAGGGTGGTTTGCAAAGTTCTCGGAATGGAGTAGAAAGAAACGACTTACAACAGTGATTTTTATTTTATTTTTCAATGTAGTCTCCCTGTACACTAATGCACTTGGTCCAGCGATGTTCCAATGCCTTGATCCCATCTCGAAAATTAGATTCCTCCAGGCCTGTGAAATACGTGTCAACTTCGGCTATTAGTTCTTCTTTTGAAGAGAATCTCCGTCCACCGAGGAAACTTTTGAGTTTGGGGAAAAGATGGAAGTCTGAGGGAGCCAAATCAGGCGAATAAGGCAGATGTGGCAACAATTCGTAACCAAGTTCATGATTTTTTGCCATGGCAACGACACTTGTGTGAGGGTGCGCATTGCCCTGATGCAAGATGATTTTCTTTCTTGCCAAACCTGGCCTCTTTTCCCGTATCTTATGCTTTAGTTGGTCGAGGAGATTAGCGTAGTATTGTCCCGTAATTGTTTGACCAGTGGGAAGATAATCGATCAACAGAATCCCTTTCGCATCCCAAAACACTGACGCCATTACCTTTCCGGCCGACCGTATTGCCTTTGCTTTCTTTGGTGGTGGTGAATCAACATGTTTCCACTGCTTTGACTGTTGTATTGTCTCTGGGGTATAGTAGTGGACCCACGTTTCATCTGTCGTCACAAACCGGCGCAAAAAATCTGTTTGGTTTCTCTTAAAACGAGTCAAACATTGTTCGGAGATGTCCACTCTGATGGGTTTATGGTCCTGTGTTAAAAGTCGCGGCACCCATCTTGCAGATAATTTTCTCATATCCAATTCAACTGTTAAAATGTGATACGCCCGTTCGGATGACATTTCTATAGCTTCAGCAATTTCACGCACTTTCAGTCGGCGATCCTCCATGACCAATTTATGCACTTTTTCAATAATTTCTGGGGTAGTAGCACATTTTGGGCGACCACTACGTGGATCATCTATCTTCTAAGCTGTCCCGACCAAATTTAAACTCGTTTGTCCACTTTGCAACAGTTGAATATGAAGGAGCAGAGTCCCCCAGTGTGTTCAGAAAATCGGCATGAATTTCCTTTGCTTTCATACCTTTCTTTACGAAGTACTTAATCACCGCTCGAATCTCGATTTTTTCCATCTTCACAAAGCACTGCACGGGAACAACTACAAAGTGACGTCCACACCACAGATCTCTACCCAGAACACTGATGCGCCACGTGTTTATTAATAAAGGATGGCCTATTACTATGCGGGAACCTCGTTGTCCTAGCACTGACATCTGGTGGTGATTCCAAGAACTTTTCAAACCACCCTCGTATTAAATAACTTCAATAAATACTAATAATTCTAAAGTTTTCAGGATAATTCATGTAGACATAATGTTAATGTACACAATTTAATATCCTTAATAATTTAGGGATGTTTTCTGCACACCACCTTGTTATTTCCATACACGTACATTCAGATAATGGGCATCCTGTTGGGTTCTGCTCAAACCTGGAGATTTACATAAAAACCTCATTTTGTTGCTTTACGTCCACCACTACCATTTCCAGTGGCGACTCGTGGCTTTTTTGGGGTGTAGGAAAAAGTTATGGTAAACCAAAGGTTTGAAAAGTTGTGTACGATGGCTCAACAAACGAAATGGGTTCAGCATAGAACTTGAACCGGTTTTAGAAAAGTCTGTTTACCCCCAACCTTCTTCTGATTTCCTGCCATAAAATTTCCTCATGAACAAAATCTGGCAAGGTAACGAAAAGATAGAGGATGGATCGCAGATGGTTGTGAAGAGCTTGTCGCTGTGGAGACATACTGCCTTTTATTTGAAACATTTCCGCTATTGAAGCAAAAATAAGATTTGGACCTAATTTTACTGTTATTTCCTGAAAACATATATCTTTGAATTAGATTTCCCTCTCCCAGAGACTCACGTTTGCAGATTATGCTATATTTTACCATTATGCCAAAAGCAGGGAGCTAGGTGCCAACAAAGATCAAACTGTGCTAGGTTTAAGCTCCGTACCAGCTAACTGTAGACCAGGCGAACGAGAACAAGTCTCTGCACAAGAAGTGACGCGAGACGGCTCCACCAATAACAGTGAGAGAAACGGGATTGTGTAATGGGCGACAGGAGTTACCTGATTTCTCTGTAAGCTGTGCAAAAATTTGAAAAGATTAATACCAAATGCACATGGCAAATGGACCGTATTTTTGTCTCCAGGTCTGTACGATTGGTTTAAGATTTTCTTGGGGAAATATTACGGATAAAACTGCAAGAGCAAATTTTGACGAGCCGTCCTCTGCCAATATGCACAGCCCTGCTCTACAGTTAGCTGGGACAGGGTATAGTACCATTTTACTGGGGTTGGTATCACTGATTGAGGAAATCCTCAATGCTTCCTTGCTGGATGCTTTAGAACCGCAACCTTCCCCCTGTCCCCTTTTCACTCCTCGCCCATCTGTTTGTAGTGATACCAGCAAGGTTCCTCAGACGGGCCAGCAAAGCCTGTGTGTCCATCGTCTTTGGCCTGCAGCAGGACCGAGCGACAGCAGTCAATTCTTGACAGTCTAACCTAGTCAATTATACGTACATTGAGCTCATAATTTTATAACGTGCATTATTACTAAACTCCTAAAAAGTAGAGAACTGGAAGGAAGTATAAATTAACTGAAGGAAGTTCCTCACTTCCTACATGGAGGAATTGCCACTGACCATTTCTTCTTAAACAAGACTTAAATGAAGAAAAATGCAGCTGGCAGCTGTGTAGATATTGTCTTCAGGAGAAACAATGTGCAACAAAAGACACAAATATCAGCCTATAATATTCTGATTAGATTGAAATATAAGCCTAGACAGCTTAAGAACAATAGTAACATAAGATTCATGTTACAAGGAATAAAAATGCAGTAACAAATTAATCTACTGGAATAAAGATCTTGTTTACTTATTCTTCAAAGATTTAATTGATAATTTCATTGAATAAATAAGTACTTTATTTCAGTATATTAATAACACAAATAGAGTTGTCAAGGATACTATCTGTAGAAGAGTTTGTTGCGTTAACTCATTTACAGAGCTCAAGAACATTTTGGGCTGTTGTATCGCTTGCTATGATTGAATGTCAGGAACTTTTGTGCTTGAGTTACTAAAGACGTCTTTTTTTCTTTTCAGGAATTTTTCTCCGGTACGGGCGTGGGTGTCCCTGAAGTGGAAGGACCTTTGTATCTAAAGGCAGAGAACAAGAAGGTGTGGAAAAAATACCACTTCGTTCTCAGAGCTTCTGGGCTCTATTATTGGCCAAAGGAAAAGTCCAAATCGTCTCGAGATCTTGTGTGTCTTGCTACTTTTGAGGTGAACCAGGTAGGTGTCTGTTAGAATATTTTATAATATTACAATACTATGATGCTTCAAACTTGTATATGTGAAACATCTCCTCTAGTTTGCTGGCATCAAAGGAGAATAAAACTCTCCCAACAAGCTAGAGAAAAATAATCACCTTATAAATGAATGGAATTTTATAAATAGTCACTTCCGTACTTGAACCAGAAACTGAGTAAATTTTATTTTAAAGCTTTGTTACGACCAAGGTTGTTCGATTTAAATCAGACACACACTAAATTGTTATTGTTTAAAAGTCAACAAGATTCATAGGCAAAAATAGCAAATGTTTTGTGTATAATAATAAATGTACTAATGATGTCAAATTGTAAGTAGTGTCATTATCATTAGCACTAAATAAACATAGCAGCTATCATTTAAAAAATTGACAAAATTCAGCTACAAAGACTGAAAGAAAAGTTACTGAGATTATTATCTACTTTCAATAACACTTAACAAACTTTTCCAAAGTAGGTTCATGTTACAGTCATGTTGTAATCAAAGTGCTAAAATATTTTACGTTCCTTCTGGATGTCCATGACAATGCACTAGAGGTCTTATACTTGAAATAAACCATTCAATGGGGTATTCATAAATGCTGCATTGAAATTACATTTGATTATTGTATAAACTTCTCAACACTTTTAGAAGTCATTGATTTGACCATTGTATTCGCAGGTGTATTACGGTGTTGGCTGGAAGAAGAAATACAAGTCGCCAACTGACCACTGCTTTGCCATCAAGCATCCAAAGCTGCAGCAACCAAAATCAACGAAGTACATTAAGTTCCTATGTGCAGAGGATGAACACACACTGGCCCGATGGGTGATGGGCATCCGCATAGCAAAGGTTAGTTACGATCACATTGAAATCTATCTTAATTTTCTGTCCATCATTCATCTTGCAAAGTGAAAATGCATTTTTCTCAAGTATATGTAGTGCCTGCATATTTTAATGTTTTTTTATTGAACTCGGCTGTAGTACAGATTTAATGTCGAATCACACGGAACTGGATACCCAGTCCATGTTCTATTCCTCCAAGTTTGGAGGAATAGGACATGTTCTAATGGCTTCCCTTGACTGGATTCTGTGGAACAGCCAATCAGAGAGATGACGTGCAGTGCATTCGTGTTCAGTTCTTTAATATTTAGGTATTTATGCAAAGCAATGAGATGTGTATATGACCAAATATGATTAGCTGAAAATGGAAATCCTTATTATTACAAGTGTATTAAATGTTTGACTTTTTTTTCTTGGTGAATGAATCCTGCGAATCTCATGTATGAATATTATTATATATATGAATCTTAGTTAATATCAATTAAGAAGCTTGTTCGGTAGTATGCATTGATTGCCATATTTTTTCCGAACCAATCTCTAGTCGATACTTTTCTTTTTTAATTTTTAATAAAAGCACAAAGCAGTATTTTTCCTACAACATTCTTCAAATTGCTCGTCCATCTTTACAGATTGTCTGTTCTGCGCAATGTCTTATGGGAACAAAAGTCTATTGACAAGTACGGTAAAAAGTATCGTGTGAGGCGAAAACTAGCAAATGGGTAGCCAGTCCAGCGCCAACTAAGGCATTCCTACTGGATACCCAGTTCTGTGTGATTCAGGCTTTATAAAGTGTTATTTCTTCAATCCTTTCAGAATTGTTATTAACGGTTTCTAATTGCTTAAATGTTCTTATTCCATTCCATTCTATTTAATGATACTATATCAAGTGTGCTGGAATTCTACAAATTCGAGTTTGCCTCTGACATGAAAATCATGAAAGTATATGTTACATAAAAAATTTGAATACTTGGAAACTTGAGGGAATTATATAGGATTCTGGAGCTTACTGTAAGAATAGATTTTAAGAATATGTATAGATCCTAATTTGATACAACAGGTGTTCACAAGTCATAAGAAATATTTTAACACATTGACTGCCGCAGTAGGGAAAAAGATCCTTGGGGCCATGATGTTTTATTTCAAGGAATATAATAAAAACATTGAAAGCAATGTGTGTCGTGACGATTAGATGAATACGCTGCATGCCACGTGAGTTATACAAGGTTGCTACGCATCTGAAAAACCTGGAAAACAGGGAAATGTCAGGGTATTTTGCAGATCATCTGGAATTTATGTGCCTTTTGGAGTCTGCAAGAGAAAAAGTTGCAAAATGAACAAGCAATTCACTTCCACTTCTGGATTCGGTTCTTGTGATTCCACTCCCAAAAAAATTCAGTTTAGAAACTCGTTTCTTTCATTCTTAAGGTTCCTTCGAATTTCTGTAATAAATTTTCACTTTTATAATACTAGATATTAGAAAGAATATCAAAGTAAAACTTGCAGTCCAGATATCTGATTGATAACTAAAGTTCATTGACAATATGGTTATAATTGTCGGAAAGGTTGGTCAAGATGCAGTTATCGTCTATTATTTTATAGATCCTATATTCCTATATGCAACAAAAATTTCTCCAGATGCTGTGAACTTATAAATATATGCAAAAAAGCAGCATTTTCTACAAACTATAACTTTGCCAGAAAATGAAAAATTTTGTATGGTTTATGAACTTTTTCTGTTTATTTTATACTTTGGAGATCTGTTATGGTGAAATAATGTAGCGCTGTTACCTTAGCCTGAAGGCTAGATGCACTTAATTGTAACACAGAATACATTTGATGCCGATTGTAATTTTACATTTTACGCTTCGAATTTTTACATGTTCTTGTGTGTGTAGAATGAAATTTGCTAAAAAAAAAAGTTGTGGAAGTGAATATTCATAATAATTAATCGATTAAATATTTAATTGAAAAACACAAGGTTCAAAAGCAAAAATCATGATGATAAATATGTCTCGAAAAAAATCATTTTTGGACTGGAACACATGGAAATGTCAGGGAATTTCATAATCAAGAATCGTAGCAACCCTGGTTACATTTGGCTCACAGCATATTTATTGTTTCTTTTCTGAGCATTGAGTGATTGTTATTTGTCACATGACTCTGCCAGTACTATTGTACCAATATCACTGTAGGAGCTGGTCAGCAAAAATTTAAGGCCAAACGCACAATCAGTTAAATTTGAAAACAGTTCATGAGGGATATTATTTTGTTTACTTGTCATATTTAAGTGAAATTTAAAAGCAAAAATAAATAGAAAAGAAGTTAATGTATGCTTTTCACAAACCATCTGCAAAATTGTGTCCACGAGACCACTCTCCATGTTCATGTAACATGTTAGGGTGAGTTGCCTTCCCAAGCTGATTTTGCTTGTAAAAGCCTTCCTTCCCAGCATATTTTTGGCATGAAATTTGAAATTTTGCACTGCTGGTAATAAATTTTTCTATCTTGGAAACTACATATCCTACAGTTAAGAATCATACCTCCTTTTGTTCAGAATAGATCAGACTATAAGCAAAAATAATAAAAATGGCAATTGCCTATTCTTGTTTAGAAGAAGAAAACTAAAAATGTAAATTTTTTCAAGAAATTTGATATTTGGGAGGTCATATGTGTAGCAATCTGGTGGAAAAAATTATCCAGTTGTCTTCCATTGAGTTGGAGAAATTAAAAAAAAAAAGGGCTGTGCACCCTTGGATGAGAGCCTATATACAAGGGTCGTTCAAGGTTGACCGGGACTTTTATTTCTGCAGAGGAAATAGGTAGCAGAAGAAACACCAAACTATGTCAGTTTTTCAAAGTATTTTCCGTGCGCGCCGAGGCACCGTTGCCATCGTTCTGGCAGCTCCTGAATTCCTTTGGCGTAGAAAGAACTTGGTTGTTGTCGTAGCCACTGGAGGACATCGCTCCGCATTGCTTCGTCTGTCGTGAATTTCTTCCCTTCCAGATGGTCTTTAAGGGGTGCAAACAAATGATAATCACTGGGGGCTAAATCCGGACTGTAGGGGGGATGGGGCAAAAGTTCCCAGCGAATATCGGCCAGAGTTGTTGTTGTCACATTGGCCGTGTGAGGGCGGGCATTGTCATGGAGAAGAATGACATTTCGAGACAACATCCCAGGTCTTTTCTTGCAAATGGACTTTCGTACAGCACCACTCAACAATGTGGAGTAATACTGGGCATTAATCGTGCTCCCTTTGTCCAGAAAATCCACATGGATAACGACCTTCATGTCCCAGAAGACACTTGCCATGATCTTTCCAGCGGACGGCTGCGTTTTGCTTTTCTTGGGGGGCGGGGAACCTTTATGCCGCCACTCCATGCTGCATCTTTTGGTCTCTGGGGTTGAATTGTGCAATCATGTTTCATCACACGTGATGATGGATTGCAACAATTCATCACCTTCTGCTCGAAACCGATTCAGAAGCTGGTCACAGACCGTCCTGCGTGTCCACTTCTGATCGAATGTCAGCTGGCAGGGAACCCACCTTGCACAGATTTTGCGGAAGCGTAAGTGGTCGTGAATGATTGTCTCAAAACTCCCGACACTGATATTCACCTCGGCAGCAATATCCCGCACTGTTACTCGCCGATTCTCAAGAATCATTTGCTCAACACGTGCGATATTCACTGGTGTGACTGCAGTCGGGCGAATGTGTCCATGCGCTTCATTTGTCACCAGCTCCCGTCCTTCGCGAAACTGCTCACACCATTCGTACACTCTTGTCCGCGACATCGTTTGTTCACCATACTGTGCTTGCAATCGTCTGAAAATCTCAGCTGGTTTCACTTTCTCCTTCACGAGAAATTTGATTACACACCGCTGCTCCACAGCCACAGACACACTGCTTGCCGCCATGTTTGCTGGAACTGCGCGAAATATGTCATGCCGGGCGCTAGTTACTCGCGAAGGAATACATTACGTCACCCGCACGTTTCATCATGATCCGGCTATTCATCGATTTTTTACATACGAAAATCCCGGTCAACCTTGAACGACCCTTGTAAAATTACTTCTGACACTTAAAAGATTATGTAGAGTCATGTAGCAATAACAACATTTACTGAAGAACATTATTGGACCTGCAGGTAGTCAAAAAACTGACATCTTCCATGACGTTACGTCATGGCATACATTGTCCTATACAGGAAGGAAAGAATTAAACTGAATTAAATAAGGCTACACTGATACCAATGCAACTACCCTTCTAAATTATCACCACCCTTCTAAATTATCACCAACACCGATGCTTGAAAAATTAATGATTTTAGTTGTTCAAAATATTGATAAGACTGTCATTTAATCACAATCAATTTTTCCACACAATACTGGTGCAAAATAAATGAGTTTCTAGGATAATTAGACTCCATGAAAGGGTTGTGACACTGTAACTCTCCAAACATCAGCCCAATATTGGCTGGTATCTGTGAACCCTAGAGTAAAATCAATATACGATGTTCTTGGAATTAATTTGAAAATATCTGGAAAAGACATGGAATTTAGTTTGGCAAAATCATTGGATTCTCTTCTGTTAGCTCATTAACTTTTGTCTCTTTACCGTGTAGCATGGGCGCCAGCTGATGGACAACTACCGAAGTTTGGTGGATGACCTGACACAAGAGGACCTGGACATCCTGGCCAATGCTCGTAGCTGTTCCGTGAGCTCCATGGTGCCTAGCAGCCAGAGAACAAGCCAAGCAAACACGCCTGCATCCGAGGAAGGACTGTCGTTGGGATCGACATTGGATTCCCTGGAGACCCCAACGTGCACGAGCCCCCCGCAGTTCCCAAGCAGTCCGGATGGCGGAGTTCAGGGATTGATCAGTTCGCCGATCGACCGACCGACCTCCCTTCGCAGCACCCTCACTCGCCAGGACAGCAACAAAAGCCGTGCAAGTAGTTCCAGTTCAAGCGGTTGCCTTAGCGATGGTACACCATCTTGCGAACATGCCTTTGAAAGTGACTTTCCGATGGGTACCATCAAGAGAAAGCCTTCGATGAACCCGAAGTTACCTCTGACGTCCATAACTCGGCAGCTGAAGGAGGTCGGAGAGGCGATGGATGGGGAAGTTGACGGAAGGAGCCTCCCATCGTCAGGTCAAAGCACGCTCACCAGAGGTGGGGTCCGGCAGAGCAGAAGGCGGTCGTTGGCAGACGAAACAGCCAGCAACACTTCGACCCTTGTTAGGCATCGAGGATCATTGGATTCCATGCCAAGAACTCCCAGCACGCCCGTCAGAGAAGTTACCAGCACCAAACCAGAAATCGAAGCAGACGTCATGCCGTTGCCTCCCCCTCCGATTGAAATATTTAGTGGGCACGTTAATTCAACCGTGGATAACATTGAGAACCTACCCCTTCCACCTCCACCCCCTGAAATGTTCCAGAGCACCCTCAGCTTAGACTCCCTTCCCCCTCCACCACCACCTGAATTTTGCCAGTCTGCAGAGCTGGGAAGCACCATGTCTCTTGCTTCCCTTCCTCCCCCACCCAGCCCCTGCCTGGACACCATCCAGCGGCGCCGGAGTCCAGAGCTCCCTCCGCTTCCCCCAACTCCCGTCGACAGTCCTTCACCGACGCACGGCACCCTCAGAGTGACTGCACCCAGAGTACCTCCGAAGCCCATCTCAAGGCCAGGCTCTCTGTCTCGACAGAACTCTGAACTCGATGGAAGCTCTCACTATGCTGTTCCTCCTTACCTGGCTGAGCTTAGAGCGCAAACAGGGTCACCAAAGATGCAGCGGAAGTCGGGGACCAATATCGATGCAGAGTATGTTGGTGGATGTTTATCTAGTCCGAACCCAGCACCAAAGAGCCCGATAAAACGGAGCAAGAAGATCTCTTTCGATGAAAATGTCCAGTCAGTTCCACCACCACCTGTACTTCCACATTCAAAATCGTCGTCCCTCAAGAAACCAACTCCGCCTAAACGCAGCGAGAGCACGCGACTAAGCACCGGTAGTCCCAGGAAGCTGTCAAACTCGTCGGTGACGCCTCCAAAGGATTTCTTAAAGGACCTGCAACGAGTGATGCGTAAGAAGTGGCAAGTTGCGCAGAAATGTAAGTTGGATTTGTCAACAACTCCGCACGAGGTACTAGGCTTCAGGGATCCCCCTCCGCCCATTGCCGACTACAGAGAAACAAACGTAAGCAACTGGGTGCAGGAACATTACGGTGGATGTGTTCAGAATGTGTACGAGAATGTTTTCATAAGGAACTGTGATCCATACTCCCGGGACTCTGTTCGCTCTAGTTCTAGGCATTTTAGTGTAAATAGTGACTATGAAGATAGTAGACAATTAGTGACAATAGCCTCTAAGAAAAAGCCCCCACCACCTCCTCCAAAGAGAAGTGAAACCACTCAGTTGTCGACTCGGTTACATTGAGTTTAAGCAGATCTATTCAGATTCCTATCATGGTCAACATCAGGCTCCTTTATCCTTAATTTCAAATCCATGCACCTTTCATCGGCCCCTTAGCAGTTTTTCTCTGTCAAAATTCAACTACTGTACTTTGTATTCATTTAAAATGTTAGAAATGTAAGTTGAGAATTCTACTGGTGCTTTTCCATCTACCACTAAGTTGAATGATAGGTTTGAGAGAGCATATTCTGCTAAGAGCTGTTGAAAACATTTGTGGATGCATCCACTCTCTTAGATTTTTTTTTTACATGTCTGGGTGACGTGCCTCTTTAAATCACCAACTGGACTTGGCTACACTGTGGTTTTGAATTGACAAGAATCGCAATGGATAGGGACCAGTATGAGCAAATAGATGAAGCATTGGATGGGCAATTGAGAAGTGCTTGAAGCATGAATGTGTTGATTTTGAATGTAAGGGTTTTCTTTGTACAAATGCAATCACTTGTGCCCAATTGTTTACTGTTTTCTAAAAAAAAAATATTATAGTATGTGTTTCAGTGTCGAAGTGCTGAGTATTCTCCTTTTTTACAGAATGTTTGTTACATTTGCATTTACTCTATTCATTTTTCTACTCAACTACCATAACATTTCTAATGTTCGTTGTTGTACTTGACTAAGTGTTGAATCATTCATAATTTTTTAATGCATAAAATGGTTGACGCACATGGTGTTGAAATGTTGTATAATTTGTTGATAATATGCAGGGTAAGAAAAAAGTATATTATGATTAACAGTAATCAGATAATATTGATGGAGAAGTTGGATATTAAATCACGAGTTGACGTATACAACTCACGAGAGATGGCTTTTTAAGTCATCATAGTTCATGATGTGCCGACACTGTGTAGGTTCCTTTACTATAAGAATTACTATCACAACTAATATATGCTTAATGCAATGGAATGATAAATGACAAATGAATAATGGGGAATGAAAATTTGGATGGTGGCAACAAAACTCCCACAAACTGGGTACCTCATCAAAGTACTTAGCTCTTTTTTTTTTCACCACAATGCTAAATCGAAACACTATGTTTTAAAAAATTCACAGAAAGGAGCTTTATGTAGTTATAACAATGGTGATAATTCTTGCATTATCTCTTTTTAAAAGTTCAAAAAATACAATTTTTATTTATTAATACTTAGAACAATGTGCCATTTGTATTCTTGTATTGTCAATATTGTACAGATATGTATATGTAATATTGAATTCCTGGAACATGTTTGTTAGTGGTGGGGAAGAGTACATATGAATTTTAAACAAAATGCGATGTAAGTACTTTTAGATTTCACTTGTATGTGCGAAATTTTTAGTTAGGATGCATAAGGAAGTATATACCTACATATAAAATGCTTGCTTTTCCATAATCATCTCAAAACATCAAGTTTATTGTTGGCATCTCTTGAGCTCATTTGTATAGTCAGGGCTAGAGCCATTACGTGTCTGTTATTCAAAATTTGTTATCCTTGCTATCATCATTATTCAGCTACTTCAGTTATTTGCTACTCAAATAGCTTCCAAACTGTTAACTCAATCTTCAAAGTATGCAAATCACCATTTTCCCCAGTAATGGTGTGACCTTTTCCACTATTTGCACCTTATAGGGCACACACTATCATCCAAATTGGTTTTCTTTGCAGATGTCTAAAACTTTGCAATAAAATTTGCAGGTTTTTTTTTGCAGATGTCTAAAACTTTGCAATAAATTTGCAGTTTTTTCTTTGCAGATGTCTAAAACTTTGCAATAAATTTGCAGTTCTTCTTTGCAGATGTCTAAAACTTTGCAATAAATTTGCAGTTCTTGTATAAATACACATAAATAGAAAAAAAGTAAAGGCAGTACACCCAAAGATTTTTCTCCAATAGCCCCTAGTTTAAAAAAAAAGCTGTATGTGGTGTATTTGTACTCGCACACTACTTAAAATGCAAATATTAGAATTGCTACTGATCAAGTATAATTATTATTATCCTGGATTTAGCCCTCATATAAATAATTGTTTATTATGAATAAAAAGTTCCAGGATTTGTCTCAACTTTCTCAAGATTCATCTGAAAAATGTTGGTTATGTTACATGTCCTAAGGAGTCGCAGTGCTCTAGTCAGTAGGGTGCCTGACTGTCGTACAGGGGACCCAGGTTTAGATTCCTGGGGTGGGTCATGTCAGAATTTTTCTGGCCTTACCCCTGCATAAAGTGGCTCTGGGGTTCACCCAGTCTCAAATGGGTACCTGAGGCCAATCCAAGAAGGTAAAGCTGGCCGGAGCATGGTGCTGATCACATAACCTCCAAAAATTGCCAAGATCGAGAATGTGTGGGGTCTTACATGGCAT
This sequence comes from Lepisma saccharinum, assembly GCF_977018435.1. Classification (NCBI taxonomy): domain Eukaryota; kingdom Metazoa; phylum Arthropoda; class Insecta; order Zygentoma; family Lepismatidae; genus Lepisma; species Lepisma saccharinum. Next base: position 15,446,694 of record NC_139257.1, read on the forward strand.
AGTGCAAAGTGCAAGGGGAAATTTACCATGTCCTAACTTCAAGTTGAATAAAATGTTATTTTAACTAATCATATAGATTGAACATTTACATTGTTCAATGTTGTGCATTCATTCTTCATGGTCCCAATGGGGGAAAATGTTATAAAACTTTTCCACATTATGCATTTTCCCTAAATTTAAGGCTTTTCAACTCTGTCCCCTGAAAACATAAAACTGAGGTTCCGCTGTGTTTATATTAAATGGCCTTCTTCCCTTGTTAGCACATGCATACCTCCAATGTAAAATGGATAGGTAGTGGGCCAATACCCTGAAAAAAGGGACTTCTGAAATATCTCGCATTTAAAATGAAAACTCGTGAAAAAAATTGTCATAATTTAGGGTCATATTTACGTAGCATAAAAGCAGTCAAATTATTCATATAATCTACCAGAACATTGCTGAAACTATATGCAGATTGTTTCATGTGCTGAATGAATGTTAGGACTGCAGCAGTCATTTACAAAACTATTTCCTATTTTGAGAAAAAAAATGTTATTCTAAAATACGAAAAAAAATTATGTGGTACTTTCGTGGTGCCACAAACCTTTTCTTCTATCAATTATTTAACCAATAGCGAAAGTAAATCACATGAATATTCACTTCAATATAACCTTCCAGAATTTGAAATATTATAGTGTGTTTTAAAAGACAAATTTTCGAAAAATTTTGCTGATATAGGCTGATTATCCAAAATGTCCTTAAAATCAGATATTTAATTTAGCTTTGTTAGAAAATCTTTAAGATAAGAAAAGTAGATACTTGAAACTTTATGCTGCATTAACATTTGGAAGGTTGAATTTCATGCATGTCCAAGAATCAAATCTTGCTCTTTCATTTAGTTAAGTCTACTGAAAGTAAAAAATAAGCCATTGGTAAACCAAATTGCTCTCTATGAAGTAACGGTGGTATTTTACACCCCCCTTCCCCAACACACAGGACGTTCAAAGCAATACTGTACCTGTTGTATGACTCATCGCATTAGGTGTCCCTCAAAATATTTTCGTACGTGGTGCTTTACCCAGGTTCAGCCACGAGCCAGCCATTGCGTGCCTTGAATTTAAATTCACTTGAAAGTGACGACGCCACATTTCACTTTCAATAATGAGACTGATGGATGTGTTCAGTGAGTCTCTCATTTGCAACACACTGACCAGCAAAATTACCAATGACGCCAGCAGAAATTGTCAAAATTCTTCCATAATATACACATCTGTGATACAAAGTATACTGAAGGTTTTGCCTAATTGAATTAATTTTACGAGTCTTGACATTGCACACTAATCGGGTAAATATGAAGACAAACTGATCATAAGTGCAATTTAATGGGTAATATTGAATTAACAAAACTTGTTGAAAGACCTCCACAGATAGTGCCGTTATTTCATAGATTACAATGTGGAAAATCTTTTTGTAATATAACGGTTTTATATCAGGAACAGGTATGACAGTGTTGCCACCTTGATGCCAGGGGCAAATTTACAGATTAATGGGGTGTTACCAAGTGGTCCTTCAAATAGCTTCTGTCCATTATTACTGTGATAATTGTACTGTAACTGCAAGACTGTTGATTTGAAAGGTAAAAAAAAAACACTTTACATTTTGTGCTTTTGCTTAAATTGCTTTTTCAAGGTTTTATACTGATTGAAAAAAAACAATTACTATATTAATCTAGATTGAGTGTATATTATAAACAGTATAGATCATCCTCACCACTAGCTATGTAATATACTGTTAAAACTGCAGGCATTTTCCAGGATGTAATAAAAAAAAGATTAAGCTGTATTGGAATTATTTTATTTCATCCCTACATTTCAGAGTCCAAGTTGTTATAAAATTGTAGAGTTGCAAAAAAAAAAAAAAAAAAAAGTCTTTTGAATTAATATTTTTTTTTTCAATTGAGGCTAACCTATTTCACTTGCATTTTCAGTTGTGAATTTACAAATCTGATCTCATTTTAAACTTATTTCTAAATTTCTTTTTAATGAGCTATTTTGCCCTATTCAATTTTAGGGCCACTGTGCAGGGCAGCCTTGTTTTAGGCATGGTATCAAGAGATTCATTAGATCCAGTAGTTAATAGCTAAATTAAACCTAATTTTACACGTCAAGCCTAGACATAAATGAACTAGTACTCTTTATAATTATGTACCCGTGGCTAGACAACTCACGAGGACCAAGGACTACCTACCAACTGACGGTTTAACCCCCCCCCCCCCCCCCTCCTTTTGCAGAGGTGGGTGTTCATCCAACCGGTTACAGGGTGACCTATGGTGAGCACGACTTGTAGGTTTTCATGACTGGCTTATGCTACTCATCCGTAACTCACCAATTTCTTTACGATGGGTGCTCACCTGTCCCATACACAGGACGAAATAGACTTGAAACTGGACGCGTCCCGCAATCTGAGCCTTAGACTGCACAGCCATGGTGCGGGACAATATTTAATTATAAAGTTAAAAAAAACATAGAAAAAGTTGTTTTCGAAAAAAAATTGTTGGGATCAGGCCATTGACTTTAGAAAAAAATTACCAGGCTGTGAACCACTACAACAGACGACCAAAATACATTACAATATGCTTTGAAACCAGGTTTAGCAGACACTAAGTGAAATTATACATGATACACTTGAAAGCTGTTGCCGCAACCCCTGCAGTGTTCTCTCTGTGCTGCTGAAATTTTCATTAATTTCAGAAATTGAACAGAAAATGTCACTTGTTAAAAATATCAACTTACGAAACGCATGTAGGACAACAATGAGAAACAGCCAAGTCTTTGAGATGAACACCAACTAAGATTTTTTTTTTTTTGTCTGCAAGCTTAACCCATTCACGTCATATGACTAGTGATGGGCATTAGTCGATTATTAAAACCATCGAAAAAATTATCGACTAATGAAAATTAGTAGACTGAAAAAATTAGTCTACTAATATTAGTCGAATTAGTCGTTCGACTAATATTAGTCGAATTAGTCGTTCGACTAATATTAGTCGGATTAGTCGTTCGACTAATATTAGTCGGATTAGTCGTTCGACTAATATTAGTCGGATTAGTCGGAAACATTCCGACTAATATTAGTCGGAAACATTTCGACTGATTTCAGTCGGGAACATTCAGACTAATATTAGTCGAAAAGACCGAACATGTCTCATTTCCAGACGAACAATCGACTACTTGAGCAGAGGGCTTATTGTCAAGAAGGGAAGCAAAGCAGGTAGGTATTTCTTGGAAAGGTCAGTGACTGGAATCTTTTATCCCTTGATGCCGCGACAGAGCTGGTATGCAAAGGGAAAGCTGACCCTGCTGTAGCTCTATCTCCCCCTACCTCCAGGGGGCGATGCCTACCGTCATTCATGTCGCTATTTTTGTTTTCTCTGAAGGGATACACATTCATAGTTCCGAGAGTTTCTTTGTATTCACAGGCCAGTGCACATTGTTGGTGCAAGAAAGACACCGCAACATTTTAAAAGCAAAACTATCCATTTCTGACCTTCAGATGGATTAGAGGGTTTATGATAAATGCATTTTACTGGAATGGAAATATTCTTAAACTTAAAAAACCGGTCGAATATAAGAAGAGAGTTTACAATCCACCAGCTCTGATGCAAGGTAAGGTAAAATTAATTTAATTAAAAATAAACATTAATTATGTTCGTGGGGCAAATACTAAAATATACGCTGTCCAGAATGATCTCAAACTTGCTGCAGTCGCTAGATGTTAATTTACCTTTCTGCCCCTTATGGGGTACAAATTTGCCAGCAACATCGGTGACAGCGCGCAGGGTGGTTCATTCACATTCACGCCTTTTACGGCTCCGGGTTCGAATCCTGTGGTGGACATGGGTGTTTCTTGTAAGTTTCCACTCATCCATTTCCTGTAATCACAATTCATTCTCATCATCCCGATTAGCCTAAAGAGGCATAAAAGCGATGTAAAATGAGGATAATAATAAAGAAAGATACAGGATGTATGTCACTTTGGGTAACCACGACGATGAGGACGAATTGATCAAAAAGAACATCCATGTCCAGCCTAATACTCAAGGGGTGGGGCAATGGGGTCATTTACCCCCTCCAACTATGAAATGTTTTAATATGAAGCTGTAAAACCTACGAAAATAACATTGACGATTTTTCAGATTTTGCAAGAAATTCGATTTTATTCTTACATAAATGAATGGGTTGTTCGCGAAGCAAGATAGGCTCCAGGACTCTGCAGTCTACAATATTTGGTTATTTTATAATTTTAGTATTATAACCTTTAAAGGTTTAATTGTTGCATATCTATCAGACACCCGGATTCAGCCCAGAGTGTCCTTGTTTTAAATCCCCGTCCCGACTTTCTTCGAACTGCATTCACGATGAAAAAATGTCTTTTTTTTTCATTTAATTATTTATTGAAATTTCCAGTACAGCAGAAGCCATTTTAAACCGGAAAGAAACAACAGTAAAAAGTACACTGGTGTTAAAACGAACACATTAAACACTAAACAAGACCAAAAAATTAAAAAATTATAATAAAGAAATTATAATTATATAATTAATTATAATAAAGAAAAGAAAATAAACAAAATATAAATAATAAACAAGACAAGACAGTACCAAGGTAAACAGATTATTTACACAATGCATTACTTATGTACAATGTTTTTCAAGTTGGTGATAAAAGACGAATATGCAGTGAATATATCTACTTGGTTTGAGATGATGTTGAATTGTTTCAGTAGCCTTTGGAATATTGAACGTTGTATGAGCGAGAGTCTGGGCGTTGCAGAGTGGAAAGTTTCCTTGCTCCGTGTTTTATGTCTGGGCACTCTGAGGGAGAGTTCGTGGAGTTCAGACATGCTCTTCATTATAAGTATCATTGCTATCACATACTTAATTTAAAAATATATCATTTTCTATACATCTAATTATCATGATTGGTTAATTGATAGTCAAACATAGATGGTTTTGATTGATTGATGTTTTAAGTCCACTTTATGCACAGAAAGGCTAATCGGGACTGGACCTACAGTTTACAGTGGAATCGGAACCACTTGTGCCTCAACCGGGTATTGAACCTTGATTACAAGGCAAAGACGCTACCACTGCGCCATCGGGGAGGCCCTCAAACATAGATGGGATTGGGTGCCAAAACTTGAGGGGAGGGGGAGGATTTTATCTTGATTGACAAGGCTTAACACTATGAAAGCATAATATTTCATCTCGCAATCGTCGCATTAACACATTGACGCATCAGATCACGAAACCAGTTAGAGCGACACATGATCTTTGGACGCAGAGAATTATTTTTTTAAGTAAGTACTTCGCAACATTAGTAAATTTTCTCACATTTAATATTAGTCGAAATAGTCACACGATTAATTTCAGTCGAAATCGACTTTATTTCCGACTAATATCAGTGGAAATCGAACACAACTGATTCTGATTCCGTTTCCAGACGAAGCGTAGACCACTGAAGTAGAGAGGGCTTATCGCTAAGAAGTGATGCGAGGGAGAATGGCCTAGGTGTATTTAATTTCTTGGAAAGGTGAGTGACTGGAAAATTCCGGTACCGCCTCACAGCATGCCAAATTGAAAGCGAAAGGTGCCCCTGCTGTAGTCATTCATGTGGCTATTTGTTGTTTACAATGGTGTCTTTTCACAAGAGATACGCATTCAGGACTTGGAGAATTTCTTGGAATTCAAAGACCTAACCATCCCTAGGTATCATTAGTGGTGCAAGAAAGATATCGCAATATTTAAATCTCAATGTATGGCCTTCATGTGAACTAGAGATCTTATCTTAAAAGCATTGTACCGTAATGAAAATATTCTTCAACTTAAAACTAATGTCAAACTTAAGAATATAGTTTAAAATCAACCAGTTCTCACGCAAGGCAAGGGAAAATTAGTTTTAATAAAAATGAACACTAATTATGTTCTTGGAGCAAATACTAAACTTTACGCTGTAAAGTACAATCTCAAACTTGCTGCACTCGCTATAATACAACCTTGTATGTTGATCTTCACTTTGCGCTGAGTGGCCATTCACATTATCCGCCAATCACGACTCCGGGTTCGAATCCTTTCATGGGAGTGTTCCTTTGTAAGTTTCTACTCATTAAATTTCTTTAATCACCATTTATTCTCTCTTTGTCCTGATTAGCATAAAGAGACAGAAAAGCGACTAAAAATTTGGAAAATTATAACGAAAGACATAGGATTATTTACTGCAGAAACTTGTAACAAATAATCATCAGGTATGAGTAACGTTCTTTCAAGTTGTTTCATTATTGCTGTTTCACTACACAAAATAGGCATTTTACATTATGATATTGCTTCTAAGTTGTAAACCTTATTTTCGAACCGGAAAGTAATCATTACTTGAGAGAGGACCTCCCACATGGCGCAGTGGTAGCGTCATTGCCTTGTAATCAAGAGGTCCCGGGTTCGATACCCGGTGGAGGCACAAGTGGTTCAGATCCCACTTTAAACTGTAGGTTCAGTCCCGATTAGCCTTAGTGTGCATAAAGTGGACTTAAAACAGCAACTCATTACTTGAGAAGGGTGTATTGAAGCCTCTTATAGTATTTGAATTTTTATTTAGAGTCGCTTTTCTACCACTTTTGAGTAAACACGACGACGATGATGAGTGACGATTAAGAAATTAGTGAATCGAAACTCACAAAGAAAGCCATGTAGATCCGCGTAATCAAGGGGCGATGAGGGCATTTACCCCTTCGAATTATGAAATGTTTTAATGTGATGCTATATAAAACCTATCAAACTAATTGACGAATTAATTTTATTTCGTCCTTGCATAAATGAATGGGTTGTTCGCGGAGAGAGGCAGGCTCCAGTCTGCCATATTTGGTAATTGTACCCAGGTAGTTTTATAACAATTGATGCAAGTCTACCAGACATCCACATTTTTTGGGACAGTCAAATCTTTTTAATCCCTGTCCCGAGTTTCTTCTAACTAACCGTCGCACCCTGCTTTTTCAGTCAAAAAAATGGTTTATAATCTCTCATCTCGTAATCGTCGCATTGGTGCGTTAGAGAACGAAACCAATTATAGCGGCGCATGATCTTTCGACACAGTTTCGCAATACTCTGGTAAATTTTCTCAGGTGTAATATTTCGACTATAATGCACAAATCAATAACAACTAATGTCTTACTTTTTTGTTTCATACCGAAAAAAGGCTTACTGTCACAAATAAATTATGTTTGTCGTTTTAGACTATTCAATTTCAACTTATTCGCTAGTATTTCATTCATCCTAATATTGCACCAAAGGCAGTTTACATCGTAATAAATAATTTTTAACTGATCAGAACTATATTTTTAAAAGCTTCACATAATGGTCACACCCCTTTAAAAATTTCGACCAATATGTGTTGGATAGTATGGGAGCAAGAACTCGCCTCCACTGTTGATTAAAGAAAATTTGAAAACACTGTTAAGGAATACAGTACTATTAGAATACTTCTAAGAATATATGTAAACATCAAACATGAAGCTGTACGACGTATGCAAGGTATCTATCAGTGAGATTGATTTGTTCCGTTACTTTAGATTTTAATGTAGCATCTCTATAACTGTATGTCTAACTGTAATACTACTATAGTAAAGTTATCGGTCACATCTGACACTCCAACAAACAACATTTCGCATCTTTTCTTTGTTCCAATTAGGATTTGTCCCCCCCCCCCCCCCCACCCAAGACACATGATAATTCCCGTCTATGGGCCTGCCTATGTCTTCTTTACGTCTTTATTTGAAGCCGGAACCTTGATGGTGACTGACATCGTGAGTACACAACTCAACGTTTCGGGCCACAGAGACTGTTCTCAATGTTCTCATGCGTGACCTTGTAATGAAGAGATCCCGGGTCTATTCTCTGTGCGCCTACACACACACACACACACACATATATATATACATATATATATATATGTGTGTGTGTGTGTGTTTGTGTGTGTATAAACATTCGTTTATAAACAGTCCAATTTAGCCTGGCTCAGCTCAGCACAAGAGTGGAGGAATTTGAAAATAATAAGAAAAATATATAGTTCCACTTTGACTAATATTTGTCGTTAACGACTGATTCGACTAATATTAGTCGAAAGACTAATTCGACTAATATTAGTCAAACGACTAATTCGACTAATATTAGTCAAACGACTAATTCGACTAATATTAGTCAAACGACTAATTCGACTAATATTAGTCAAACGACTAATTCGACTAATATTAGTCAAACGACTAATTCGACTAATATTAGTCAAACGACTAATTCGACTAATATTAGTCAAACGACTAATTCGACTAATATTAGTCAAACGACTAATTAGTAGACTACTTTTTCGACTAATATTAGTTGAACGACTAATTCGACTAATATTAGTCGAAAAAATTAGTCGACTAATATTAGTCGAACGACTAATTCGACTAATATTAGTCGAAAAAGTAGTCGACTAATTTTTTCGACTAATTAGTCGATATTTTGTTTCGACTAACGACTAATTAGTCGATGGTGGAAATTAGTCGATGGTGCCCATCACTACATATGACTAGCAGGACTCGCATGAACCTGTTATAGACACACAAGTCGTATGACGAGCTCAGCTCGCAATACTACACTGCTTGATAGAAATGCACGTAGTTAAGTGTGTAGCTCATACATGTCACTTGTATTCATTCTAAAACAAAGTCCAGATATGCGATGTTTGTAATTCTCTGTGTGGCACCACTCGATGTGTTTGTGTGGAGTAAAAAAAGAACAATTTCTTTATTGTATGCCGCTCTCCTCAGCTTCCATTATGGCTGCCAGAGTACGCTCTTCGAGGTCGACCTTCAGCCAGCAACGCCCCCATGACACTGCAAGCAAAAGCATGGGCCCACTTTCCAATGCATATTCTCCCCCACAGAAAAAAAAATTTAACCAAAAGGTGTGTTGTGTGCTACAGTAGGGGTAAAAGGAGCGAAAGTGCTTGGCAGTGCAAAAAGTGTGGTGTTGCTCTTCACTTAGAAGAATGTTTTGAAATCTACCACACTCAACAATCCTATTAGGAATAACAAATTGGCAAGATCATGCTTTCAATACCATGTATGCAACATTTCAAAAAAAGTTGATTTTAAATGATTTTATGAAGGCAATTTATTTTAATTTATTTTGTGCTCCAAACTGCCGCACTACGGAATTTAAATACGATTTCTTGGTCAACTCTGAAGGTATTTAAACATGACGTCAATGGGATGAAAAATGTATGAACAGAGTTCGTTGCAACGTAAAAGTAGAAGGCACCACAAATAACTTAATAACTCAACCTTCATCCTTATTATACTGCTGGACAAAAAAAAAAACTGACACCTTAATATTTGACATCTGAATTGAAATTACTAAAAAAAGTGAAAAAGTACCCTCCCCTTTGAAAATCCTAGGCACGCCACTAAGTCGTTAATTTTAATTTGTTTTCTGTTGAATATATTCAGGTTTTCTTATTTCCAATAATTTCTGCAACATTTAGTTAGCCTTCGAATCAGAATTATGCGTCATCACAAAAAATGCAAGTGTCCGGTTTGTTTTGTCCAGCAGTGTATTTTTTAAATTGTTGGATGTGATGAGGGTGGGTTCTCTGTAGAATATAGTAATACGTAGAGGCACATATTTTTGGTAAATAAAAAAGCAAAATTTCGGTACAAAAATGGAGTCAATTTCGGGTTCAAAAGCGGTAAATAAAATAAAATATCGGTGTTATAGCGGTGAAAAATTGGATGAAAAGTGGTATATAAAAATACATTTTGGTTTTAAAATTGTGAACATAATCCTAAATTTGATTTAAAAACTACACTTATTCCACAGAATTAACATTTCACTTCTAATAGCACATTTATGTAGTTATCAGAGTATTAAGTTTATTTCTGTGTAAAGGAGTCCATTTTTGCTTCTCCAATATTAACAGCAGAATTAATAAATTTTCCGGAAATTGCATAACACTCAGGATAATTCAGACCTCAGAAGGTGTCTCGTCCGTGAATAAACCCTGAATTTCGTGTTTAAGAGTTAATTTCGCTTCTTGCAGTTCATTTCGCATTATTTCGTGACAAAATATGGTCACAAAATGCATCTCACACCTTTCAAAAACATGAAAAATTAACATTACAATGAGTTTGTCAACTTTGTCAAAAACGAAATATGCATGCCCCTAGTAATACGATGACTGTGATGATAAGCAGACAAGTGGGTCTCCTCCGAAATACTAAATTAACTTACTTGCTAGCAGACTGCCATCAATAGGGGAATGAAAAAAAAAAATTGGTACTTTTTATTAGCTTTGCATGTGATATTTAGAATGGAATTTCCCACCAAATAGTTCCAAGGGGCCTGAAGTTTTTCAATATTCAAGTCTGAGCTAAAAAGATCCTCACATAGTTCACACCTGACATGTGTTACACATCATTCTCAATTTTTAGCTACACTGTAACAACGTAGTTGATTTTTTCTTGTAACTATTTAACACTTCAGAGGGGCCCAAAAACCAAGTAGGAAGTGGAACCCAGAGGGCCTTTATTGCCCTGTGGGCCAGTACCTCCTCTTCTGTCGCACAGGGTACATTACATTGGGGAATTTTGTGAATTTCTTTTTTTTCTGGTATTGAAATTTTTGTGGACAATTTGTCGAACCAATTCTTGTCCAGTGTGTTGTGATTTTATTATGATCTACAGTGCTCAAAGTGGAAATTTATAGCTGGGAGTATGCGAAGGATGAGGGATCAGCTTGGAGACAATGTGGAAGATTGAAGGGCTTGGGTGAAACATGGTGACAGTTCCGTCATTTCTGAGTCGGAGGCGTCTCCTGAATGCATGCTGTGCATGTGTCAATTGTGGGAAAAAGGACAGCTTGCTCTGCGACAACATTAATGAGCATTTCTACATTCTAATTTCGTCATATAGGAGAAGTATTTATTTTACACGAGCACGCTCAACTAAGCTTGTATTACGTTTTTTGGATCTGAAGTGATGCATGCGTCAATTGTGGGAAAAGAATTATTACTTTCCTTCACTTCCGATCCAAGAAATGTAACATAAGCTTAGTTGAGTGCTCTCGTGTAAAATAAATACTTCTCCTTTATGAAGAAATTAGAATGTAGAAATGCTCATTAATGTCGTCCCAGAGCAAGCTATCCTTTTCCCCACAATTGACGCATGTGCAGCTTGCACCACATGCGTTCAGGAGATGCCTCTGTTCAAAGTTCATTAAGAAAAAAAGGTTATTAGAAGCTATACTGTAGATAAATTGTTTTCGTGTTGTGTTTACCAATTTCACAAGGCTTCACTGAGCCCAATGCAAATTGTATCACATGGCAAGTGACATTTTGGTTATTTCTGAGTTACAATGTTTTACACTCAAGCCCTTCAATTATCTTAACTTGGGATGCTTTATTTTTTTTTAACTAATGATAGCATCCCCCACTTTGAGAAATACATATTTTAAAAACAAGTCTTGCTTCATGAAAAAGTATTAAGAAAGGTAAGGTATGTTCAGTGTTATCATTAAAATTGTGATTAATATCGAAGTGCACTAACATTAAAATTAAACTCCAAGTCATTATGGCAACTATATTTTGTGGGCCAAGTCCTTTCGCATGGCTTTTCATTGAGTAACTTTGTGATGCTGACGGAACGACTGAATCTTTAGCTGGCGAAGCCAAGGATGGATTTTGGGGCTGAAGCCCTACCCATCTCAAAATACAAAATAGGAGTACTAACTATCAAACAATTCCCCAAAACAGCATTTTTTTAAAATATCTGTGTATGTACGAGACTATTTCTTTTGTTAATTATCAAGCAAAAAATACAAAAGATGCACTAAATGTATTTGGCCGCATGAAGTCCCCCTCCTCCTCCAAGAAATAAACCTGTCTGCACCACTGCATTGAAGTAAAAGCAACTATTTCCAATATCCTCTGCGAGTTATTTATCAGATTTGAATCCTGATTTAGTTTCCAGAAGCTACACTACCCTGATATATATATGTCAATAACAAAAATTCGGAAGGCAGGGTATTTGCAGCAAAAATTAATTTCTTGTACACCCAACGGCAAAAGAACAAAGAATCAATCACTATTTTTATTCAGTTTGTTTTCCACACTGACGATAAGGAATTGATATAAAAAGTTCAATGAGCTGTCAACACCTGTTTCAAATCAACAGAATTCCATTTCAACATGCGATGTAAAAAAATGAAAATAGGAATGGACAATTTGCCTATTATCTTTGCCATTGGCGGTACAACTCCGGGGGGGGGGGGGGGGCAATTAGCTAACATTTGTGCATCCATCCCTCTAGTGTTGTCATTGCTGTATACATGAACGTAATTTCGTTAAATTTTTCATTGAGTGACGCCCAATATTTTAGTTGCGAGGGGGGGGGGGACAAAACTGCGCTACAGCACTGCTTGAAAGCCAGAATATAAACATTTTTCACTGAACACAAATGTATAGGGGGTTTCATAGTAGATTTTTCATTTCAGATATAATGTAGGAAAGAAATGTATTACTGAGGGTACACTGTATGTGTGTTAAAATGTTGAGCAACATTTTCTACTGTATTTATTCTTTGCTTTATGTGCATCAGATTCAAATGTTGGAAATTATCCTACATTATTAGATTCTATTTACAAAACATATATATATATATAACTCTAGTCATGGCATCTGACTGTCAGCTCCTTGCTCAGAAATGTGTAGGATAGCTTTCTACAGGAAATGGTAAGAACACTGGCCTTTGGCAAGAGGTGACAAGAGGCCAAGTGAGGGTTTAAATAGGTGCGCATGAGAGCGACACGGGGTCTTTTAATCTGGAATCATCGGAGAAGCAGGAGCTACTGGTCTTATTTCTAAACCGAACAGGGTAAGCTAGTCTACACCCATTCTGCCATTTGCATTGCTCACTTCAGTCTAGAAACGAATCATGAGTCTATTTTAATGAATAGTTAGATATTTGTACCTGCCCGTTCAGGGCTGTCTCTACCATCAACTAGTACTAATCGGGAGGGGCAAGTTACATCCCTATTTAAGATCTCCGCGTTCAGAGGAACGCTACGACATGGTAGACCCAGGTTTGATTTCCAGGGTGCGTGATGCAACGTTCGTATTTTTCTGGCCTTGTCCCCATATAAGGTGGCTCTGGGGTTCACCCACCCTCACTCGGCACCAGTGTGTGGTGCTGACCACATTGCCTCCAAAAATTGCCACAATCGAGAATGTGTGAGGCCCTACAAGGCATGGTCAGTGTGTCCACAATTTTGTAAAAACAAACTTCCCTGACGTTTCCAGATTTTCCTCACCAAAACATTAGGGCAATTAGTGTACACATCTGGAAGAAGGTGACTATGAATATCTACTTCACAAGTAAAGGTAATAACGAGACGGGAATCCTGAACAGTAATTGACTGTTGCATATGGGGAGGGAAGCAAGTATCAAGGGTGAGTTTTTATGTGATGCTTGACATGATCATTGACTAATAATTAACAAAGAATTATTTTTAAAAAATAATCAAATTACTGCATAAATAATACATATAGTACAATTTAATAACACACGTATTGTTCCCAATAACTATAATACAGACACTAAAAAAGCAACAGCTATTGTAGTAGATTTCTACATGAAAATAATTCAAACTTTACTGTAAGAACTGATAATGGTCAGCATATTAAACAAGTATAGTTTGTCAACAAATTTTAAATTTCCTGCTTGTCCTTTCTTTCGTGCTATGTTCAAGAACCTACTTTTGGTGCACTATTGCATTAGTTCAAAGGGGTACCAGATGAGCCCAAAAATTTCCAAAGATCCTCTCAATGACTAAAATTTTCTGTTCATTACTTACACAACTACTTTTAAGAAAATTACAAAATATTTCTACTTAAGTTTCCATGCTTTAATAATAACATTGTGCACTCCGTTGTTTTCAGACAACCTTCTGATGCGCAAGATCCCACCAAGATATATGAAGGAAAGACCATTTCACAACTTGAAATTATACAAACAGTCTACTCCAAGCAAGCACCAAGCCAGTCAGGTTCATCTACGTTGTTTTTTGGGAAAACACAGTTTTCATCTAATGCAAGTCTTGTATACAAAATCCAACTGAAGACCACAACATTTCATTTTCCATTATGATGGAATCTATGGCAATAACTGAAAATACACCAACACCCTGGAACAAACATCTTCATTTTGCAAGTATTTTTCCCCCCCCATTGCCTTCGTAAGCTTTACTATCATTTCTCAGGCAATCAATCATATTTTTTTAATATATATAATTTGAAAGCAGCAATGTAACTGCTTTTAGGAAATTTTATTGTTCTGGATATAATTACCGTATTTACATGTGTATAGTGAGCAAGCACCCTGGTTTTTGATAGGGAATAGTGACAAACAATTATATATCGTATATAATGCACAGTACAATCCAGGTTCAGGACACGGCTTTTTTAGTTGTAGGTCGTAAAGCTGTTGCTATGTGGGCCAAGACGAGAACATTACATTACATAGTGAAAGTTTGTGTCACATGACCTTTTAAACTTTTGTAAGTGATTTTGCTCATTTTATCTTTAAAACTTCAAGATATATACTTTTTCTATGACTAAGGAAACATTTATAGGAGGCACATTCAGGATCCTCAAACTAGCAGTTAGCAGCACAAGATTTCTTCCATTAAGGGATTTACGCACTCCATATATGTCATATTATTTGGCCAGTAATACATTTTAATTATTTTTTTTCCTTATTTTTTTTTTAAATAAAGTACCATAAAAATCAGAACGTTTCTTCATTTTGTGATGAGCTTATTTCAACCACATTGCAAATAAGTGTCGCCATATTAAGAAACTGCAGAATTCAAGCTTGACAACGATATCCATATAACATGACAGGGTTCCATAAACATAAAAAAATTATTCCGTGCATAATACGCCCCACACTTTTTGGGGGCAAAAATTTTGGAAAAAACTGTGCATTATGTATATACATGAGTAAATACGGTAACACACTATTTACATTTTTTAATTTATCAAGGGCACATAAACCACACATAATACAATGACATACATGTATCAGAATTGTGGGTACGTAATAACACAAAATTATAATTCCGAGACATAAAATAGGGATATTAATCACATGGAGAAAAGTTTAAAATTAACAGATCTATTACATAATTTAGAAGTGACAATTTGGAAAACAGCTTCACAGAGTTCTTTCTGTTATGTATGCACACAGAAAATTAAGCATTCAACATTGGAAACATTAACAATATTTACAGGGCCTTTTTAAATTTTGAAACTCAAGTTCTATGGAATGCAAATTAAGTTTAAAATGACAAAACTGAATAATGTTACAAAGATAACATTTGTATTAATTTCTTATTGACTTAAATTAGCCTCTTATAATATAACTTTATATGTGCGATATTTTAAACAATTTTTCGACTATGCCAGCTAACAAAACATACTACGTATCCACAGGAAGATAACAATAATGGGAAATAAAAGACATTGGATTCAAGAAATTCATTAACATTAAATGGCCATTTTACCATCATTCATTGTCATATTCTGCAAACATTTTTTAACTAACATTCCTAAAATATCTTTCCATTGGACAACTGTAAATGGGAAACGATTCTTGCAGATATGAGTTTTATATTACTACATGGTGACATGTAAATGGCACATTAATTGTAAGGAGCATTTTGCAACATCCCCACAATGATGAAGGAAGTTTCACTTCAAAGAGTCTGTTACAAATTACTTTTCTGCAGCATTATACAATTCTATTGTATCAATGATGCAGTTACAGGCCATGTATTAGATGAAAATCGATCCTTTATAAAAACCAACTTTGATGAACTGGACTGGCTTGTTGTTTGCTTGGGAGTACATGAAATTCAAGTCCTGAACTGAACTGTCCTTTATACATCCTGATGTGATCTTGTGCAAAAGAAGTTGGCCTGAAAACAACGGAGTGTAGAATTAGAAATCAAGCAATGTTATTATTTAAGTATGGACTTAAGTGGAAGTATAATGTAATGTAAAGAATGAAGAGAATGTTTTAAATTACTTTATTTATTAAAGTTATTCAGATGATCTTTGGTAATTTTTGGGCTGAGCGATACCACCTTGAACTAACGCCGATACTCTTCCCGATTCTTGGACACCTGGTGGCACCTACATTAAGTGTTACTTGTGGTCCACATTTCTCCTCCACACTTGCTTTCATTCTTAACAGACATTACGTAGTAAGTATAAATTCATAAATGATTGAGATTTACATTTTCATTGCCTGTAATGTACTTCATACTTAGAATCTGAAGTTGTTAGAAAATTATGAAAACTGAAAAGACATTAGTTTGGCAGGCTGTGCATTCCTGTTGGGGGGGGAAACACATCCACATTTTACTTTTCTTGTTTCTTGCTTATTTTTACTGATTGTATCAAGAGATGAACTTATTAAGTATCAACGTTGTTTGAATTTGCACAAATTACTTTTTAGCTTACTTGTACTTTTGTTCCATTTTTATCATAGGAAGTTGAATTAATGTAAACTTTAGTTCTCTCTACCTGATTTTGCTCCACATGTAGGCCATTGCATTGCAGATAAATACCAATCCCATCTTCCCAATTCTTCAACTGAATGTCATCTTGTCAGGAATAAAGAACTACCCTTTCATGCATGTGGCTGCAGAAAGGGTTAAGTGGATTTAGATAAAGATTTAAATCAGGTAATACTGTTGAGCTTTGTTCCCATGTTTATAAAACATTACAATGCTGACCAAGGCAAACTTTTATAGTATACAAAATATACATAAAAACTTAAACATTTTACATTATAGAATTGGAGACCAGTGTAGGGTTAAATATATGACAATTATGGTGTGGAATTTGGATCCTGTTGTTCTTATTGGCTGCAGCTTTGTTTTTACGGAGGAGCGAATTCCAGGCATGACTGTGCTGGAGTCCCACGTCCCTGTTGAGATTAGTGCTTTTCCGGATATGGCTATGTATTCTTTTACTTGTCAGTCCCAGTAACCGGCATGGCACATTTGCTTCTTATTTAGATGTCAGCAAATGAAACCCTGTGTCCCTCTGTGATGCTGTGTTCTGCAAGTCCTGACTTTTCAGGTTGCCTTTCTGTGCATTTAAAACAACAATTCATTCAATCAATTTTTTCATAAAGGGTTTCCCAAGGCCAATTACCAAAAGAACCCCAACAGCGAGGGGAAAGTTTGCTTTTTTATTTGTCTGGATAAAATTGCTATGCTGTAAGAAGTGGCTGTCATCTACATTATTTAGTTCAAGTTTGTGTAATGTTTCCTTATACAGTAAAACTGCATATCCCGGAACCTCTATAAGAAGGAAACCTGTAAATAAGGGGGAAAAAGTCCCCAGAACGGACCGATTTTATACCTGAAAATGACCTGCTTAAGGTGGAAACCTCCTTAACACGGAAACAGAACACCATTTAAAGCCCAACGAGATGTTTTTATTCTCAGTAAGATGGAAATTTCTTCCTATATTTTTTTTGCTTGCAAGAAAACAATGCAATACTGTAAGTGGAACATGCCTCTGTTGCCACTCGCTTATCGCTAACATTGACGATATGAAAGAATGTGCTACAATACTCATAGCTGTTAAGATTCCATTTCTATCTTTCATCTCTTACCCTCTTTCTCCACCTTTCTTTGTCTATTTCTTCACTTTTATCTGAATCTTTCTTCACCTCTCTTATTCTATCTTTCAATCTTTCTCTTTCCCTCTATGCACATCATGCTAAGACGCATGTGGTCCTGGGTTCAAATCCTGGCATGGATGTTTGTGAGTGTCCATTTTACTTCGCTTTTTGTGCCACTTTTGGCTAATTTGCAAAGATGGGGATGAGTGATGATATGATGAAATTGATGAATGTATCACATTTTTATTCATGTACGTACATGCATTAGTTCTCTACATTATAAGTAATGCGAAATGTAAATCTGTCTTTCCATTATTTCCTGCAGCACTCTATACTGTATTTAAAGTTAACCCTGTATAAGAAGGAAAACTGTTAAGACGTAAAATATGGCTCGGAACTATCATGTTCCGGGATAGACAGGTTTTACTGTACAAACTTTCACATGAATGTTTTGTCATATAAGCAGTACACTTTTATAAACATTTCATTTAGTAGGGTGTAATGTGTAAGTTTCCGCACAATCATGATTTTCTGCAAACTTGGACGTGGGTGCAGTTCACAACAGGAAGCACTCAAGGTGCTGTGGATCTTGTCT
Organism: Lepisma saccharinum; assembly: GCF_977018435.1. Classification (NCBI taxonomy): domain Eukaryota; kingdom Metazoa; phylum Arthropoda; class Insecta; order Zygentoma; family Lepismatidae; genus Lepisma; species Lepisma saccharinum. Next base: position 15,465,050 of record NC_139257.1, read on the forward strand.
ACATCTGTCTTCAGTCCACATGCACTCTCTACCCTTCAGAGAAGTAAGGTCAGCAACAACAGGAAAACTGTGGTTACTGCGTTGGTTACTCGGAACCAATTACGATCAGCCACCCCACATGAGGGCAACCCTACATGGGAGGACACCACGTGAAAACAACCCGATGACTCGATAGCAAGGACACCAGATACGATCAATCATCTGTCCATGCATCCCTGACCCTCTACACTTCGGGAGAATGATAAGAGGCAACAGAAATAACCTGTGGTTGCTACGGCAACACCAGAAGTATATAAGCCCTAGTCACAAGACTAGAGGTGTGGAAGTCTGCCAGCAGATCTGAAGTGCAGCTGAAAGGGCTTTCCAGTCTCTGACCTAAGATGACTATCCACCTGGCCAAGTCCAGGCTGTCTTCAGGCACTTAGAAGATGCACAAAGATCTTCACGTACAACTTACTAGGTATCACTAATCCACCTCTCTTCCCCCTTTTTCTTTCATGTCTGCATTGCTTGCATTGTAGAATTATTTCTTTTGTAGTTTACAGTTACTACTTGCATAAAAACACAGTTTTCTGTTGTAACATTTCAGGAGAATTAATGCTCCTTTCATCAGACAGTTATTTTTAGTTTGATGAAGGGAGCATGTGTTCTCTCGAAACGTCACAACAGAAAACTGTGTTTTTATGCAAGTAGTAACTGTAAACTACAAAAGAAATAATTCTACAATGCAAGCAATGCAGACATGAAAGAAAAAGGGGGAAAAATAGAAAGGAGTACATTACTGAAATTTGTGGTACAGTCAACGGCAAATATAGTGGTAGGCAAATTGTCCACCGCTATTTTCATTACTTTTTTATTCTACATCCTGTGTTGTTTTAAGGAATGAAACTATGTTGGTTCGAAGCAGCCATTGTTCTCTGCATATTGACGTCTTTATTTCAATTCATTTTCAACACAATGTGTAGCTAATTCAGACCAAATGAAAATGGTGGTGGACAATTCGCCTACTGTTACTTTCGCCATTGTGTGTACAATAAAAATGCTGCCAACTACTGTATTAACTTCAAACACTTAGGGGAAAACCCAAAGAAACTATTTTCCCAAAAGAAGGTGGACTCTTCCAACCACTCCCAACTCTAAAAAATGGTAAACAACAACAATAGTAAAAAAAAGTTTCTACTTACAAGTCATTCACCTCACAGTTTACTGTGCAACATTTGAGGCACATTTCCAGGTTTTCCTGAACTCCAATCTTTACAGTGTCCAAGAATGAATCAAAATATGGCTAAAAACAGTTGAATGGTGGAAGATAGAATAGGAAATAAAGATCATGCTGAATGTAAAAGAGGGGCAACCACGTAACTAGGTCCTGTGGTGTTATTCCACATTCATGTGATGAGCAACGCAGCTCCTGTACACTTCCATCTTTCCCCCCTGCCTTGTGGAAGTTCCGAAACTGGCCGAAACATTGGACAATAAACTAAATTGGACAATAAACTAATAAAAATGTTTAAAAAAACGTTCTTACTTATATTATCATCTTCAGGTTTCAAGCAATTGTCCAATTTTTAAACCTTGAGTTTTAAAACTTCAATAAGGAAAATATTGTCGCTCCAATGCCAAAACCACAATGTGCAAATTTTGACTTTTTCACCTGGTGCAGTTTCAGACTATATTTTGTCGATAGATTCCTACACTAACTTACACAACCTAGTAAACATTCATAAGTAGATACACATTTTACAGATGACAACATTTATACAAACGTAAAACCTTTTTCTCTCTCAGGAAATTAAATATTAAAATGCTTTTATCTTCATAAAGTTTAGCACATTTTTTGTTTTGAGCATTGGAATAACAATATATATCAAAACTTGTCAGTTTGGCAAATACATATCCTCATGTTTAAGTAGAACAACTACTATTAATTTCAGAACATTTCTAGCCTTAATTTAGACAGTCTCTTTTCTATGATACACCCATGGAATGTTGGGAGTTTTGTTTTGGTTGTCATGCTTTTCAACTTTTCTATTGTTTAAAGACCTGAATACAAATGAGTTCAGGATTATAATTATACAAGTTTCACAGAGTAAGAACAGCTGGGGGAAAGGTAAGAAGAGAAACTCTTGCGTGCTTTTCTGTTTTATTTCCATTATCACAGCATTTTGTCACCAGAACTACAGTTGAACTTGTGTGGTTTTTCATGTAGTATTTCAATAATTAACTGAATACAACAATAACAATATTAATGCACCTCCTGCAGGTGTGGAATTTGACAATATTCTGGCATATCTCAAAGAATATCCAGGTAGAAAAACAGTTCAAACATAAATAATATTGATATTTCACGTTTTCTAAATCATAAAGCAATGTATGAAATAGCACTTCCTGTACTTGTACATCAATCATATCGTACGCATGGAAGGCTACTGTTTTCCTTATTACCTTTAAATAGAATCATATCAAAAATTAAACAATGTTAGTATGATTCTGCTCCACTAACCTGCTTATCACCAATTTCTTCCTTCACAACTACATCATTGGGAAATGAAGGGTGAAGACAACCAACACAAAGGCAGTTCAACAAATTACTTCATTCCATTGGCTGCAAGTTCCAACCTGGGGAAGTATATGTAATATATTACTGAATAAACTATGCAACCACGACAGCTAAAACAAAAATAAAGTTTAGATCAGCATGCAATGTTTATCCTAGAAAGCTAACGTGTCTTGTGCCAAATTATATTAAAGCTAACCAGGGATGTGCCGAAGCCAATTGCAGATGTAAAAAAATCGACAAAAATCCGATATTTTAAACCGGTACAGATTATGCTATAGTTTTTACCATCTAATAAGTTTTATATTCTAGTTTTGTAAGATTTATTGAAAATTAGGTTATCATTCATCATTATTGTAGAGGTTTTGTAATAAAATTATTGCAAATTCTCATTCACAGGATCAACCTAACTCAAAATCGGAAATAAAACAGTACATTGCTGAACCAGGATCTGCTGTTGTATTGGAAATTCAAAAATGAGTATTCAAACCTGAAGCAAGTGCTGAGAAAATACTTGGGCATACCTGCTGCATCAGTATTCAGTGATTGAGTGTTCAGTGTTGCTGAACAGATTTGCGATTAGAGAAGAAGTAGGTTACTTCCTGAAGTGCTTCCAAAACTTGTGTTTCTGAAGTTGAATCTGGCAGCAGTAAATCTCCAACATTAAGAATAGGAATTCATTTGCATTTCAAAGAACTGCTTGTGTACTAATATAAAATCTCTTGAGAATCCATGTTCTTCTTAAAGGTACACATAACCACCTTTTGTAGAAGCAAATGTACATTCACATCTCTTGAGAATATATATGTATATACTAGGGATGTGACGAAGCTGAAAATTTACTGATGCCGATGTACTGACCGACAATTTTTGGAACCGATACCGATGCCGATATTTAACCGATTTCGATACATAAGATTATTAAACAGAAATGGGATGTTATTTTCAGCATGACAAAAATAAATTTGCTATGTACATTTCTATTGCATATCATATGTATATACGTAACCTATATATTCTCAAGAGATGCGAATGTACATTTGCATCTACAAAATGTTATGTGAAGCTTTAAGAAGAACATGGATTCTCAAGAGATTAAACATTAGTACACAAGCAGTTCTTTGAAATGCAAAATGAATTCCTGTTCTGCCAGATTCAACTTCAGAAACACGAGATTTGGAAGCACTTCAGGAAGTAACCTACTTCTTCTTCTCAAATCTGTTCAACAACACTGAACACTCAATCACTGAATACTGATGCAGCAGGTATGCCCAAGTATTTTCGCGGCACTTGCTTCAGGTTTGAATATATTCATTTTTGAATTTCCAATACAACAGCAGGTCCTGGTTCAGCAATGTACTTTTTTATTTCCGATTTTGAGTTAGGTTGATCCTGTGAATGAGAGTTTGCAATAATTTTATTACAAAAACTCTCAGTTCCAAAAATTATCAGTGAGGGCATCGGTAAATTTTCAGCTTCGTCACATCTCTAAAGCTAACCATTCGTCTGCTGGACTATTGATTTCTTCAGGAAAAAAAAAAGAGCATAAATTTTGCAAAACCTATTTTATTTACCACAAAAGTTAGTATTTACTTACAAAAGACATGCATAGCATAGTCTTGTGTGCACTCAAAATAACACTTTGACTGGTGTTCACCACACATACCTTTGGAGCAACGGCAGCAGAAGAATCTGGTCATCCTCCGCTTGCTCAACAATCAGAATGAAAAATATTCCTTCCTTGTTGTTGTTGAGCAACTGCATTAGTTGTTGGCATTTTCACATTCAGGATGTTAGCAAAATCTTGCAAAGTTGCCGTGGAAGTTTTGGTGTACATAGAGAAACATTTCGTCCCCCTCCCCCTCCCCCCAGATGAGGCAAAATTAAAAACACACTGAAGGAATGCTTGTAAAAGGACACCGATATTTCCCCGTCAATCTCTCGGACCCAAACTAAGGTAGATGGGGTGGGGAGCAGATGAGTTATTGGAAGGGGGTGAAACAAGAAAACAGCACCACATGCATAATATGCCAGATGATGCGTTAGCTTTCCAGGTAAATTGGAATCCGTTGTGTTTCTGCTGAGAGATGCCAGATCTCCTCTAGACAGATGAACAAAAGCAGCAAAAATAACTGAACATAGATTTCATTGAAACAAGCTAACTGTGCTATGTAAAGAACCAAACTGGATAATGACAAAAAACAAAGCAGCAGCCTTGTACAAAACCCTATGAGTAGGGACCTTGATTTTTTGGTTTTTTATCCCAAAATAGTTGTTTTTTCTACTTTTTCATAAAATTCACGGATGGCACACTTTTTTGCCAAATATACCCAAAATAATATACTCTTTGTGCTTTTAAATTAGTGTTTTAATTTCTAAGTGACATGGTCTATGGCTGTTTGCAATTCATAAGTTCGAAACAATTTTTCAGGAAGTTATTTTCCTATTCTTGTGCTACAAACACCAATGTTATGGCACCCCTGTAGGTGTAGGTGCATGCCCTATCTCCATGAGAATCCCACTGCTTTGCTCAGTGATGCAAAAGGTTTCTTGCATGATAAATGCCGATGCTACGGCCCCAGCGTGGGTGGGTGATCACTCGATCTCTGCCCAAACCACGCAACTTCTTCACTCAGTATGCCCTGTAGCCTTCTGGTGGTTAAAAACTTGGAAAACATGCACATCACATGTGCAAATATGGTACATTATATTTTTAAGCCTTAAGCACAACAAATGTTGAATTTTTGCAGTATTTTGCATTTTGCATTTTGTACCAAATTCATGTCGTTTTGTGATTTTGATTGCATGAATAATGTGTTTTGTACAAAAGGTTTTTTAAAATTTTCTTTATGATTTTGCTACATTATTTCTTTCTTTGCCCTCTTGAAGCAGTTTCTTCACTTTATCTCTCTGTGTTCTATATTCTTCAAATGCCTCAATTCAATTAAAAAATTCAAGCTAATTTATGCCCCACCTCTCTCCTTTCTTCTAAAAAAAAATAGAAATATTAACACATTGGGGGTCTCACGACGGGCATAGCCCTTAAAGTCAATGTGGACGAACGACTGGCATAGCCCATCCTGCGGTATGCAATCGCTTTGCCAATTGAACTATGGGCTATGTTCGTACTTCGTCTCATGTGCATGTTCATTCAAGCCCCTCTGTTGAAATTCCGACCGTTAAGTAACATGTGCTATTTTTATCTCGCACCTGCGACTGTTTGTTGTCGGGTTGATGAACACTGCATTGTTTATAATGGCGTCGTTAGATCCGGAATGCATAGCGGAAATTCTGCATGAGGATTCAGCCTCAGACTTTGAAGTTAGAGACGATTTTGATGATGCAGATGAATTTGAAGATTTGGAAGGTAGGTTGTATTCGTAATAATTAATTGTTGACAATATAAAAAGTGTTGCAAACTCTAGTATTTTATGAATGAAGTGAGAAGAGGTAATTTTTTTGGGTCTATTCATCTTGCCTCTTGCTTGATTCTCCTACATGCACTGATGTATTTTTAGTTTTTCCATTTATTATTTTGTATAGTGTATGTGAAATGAAAATTTATTTAGTTTATTTATTTATTTATTTGTTTAATTTTTAGAGATAACGCAGAACCAACTGATACATTGTCCTGTCCTGCAGCCACTTTCTCAAACAAAAGATAATTACTTGTAATTTGGAATTATTTTTTTTTGTTATGTGCACATAAGAAGTATTCTTATGCAAGATTCAAAAGATGTATTGAGGGTTTATGTAGTTATTTATTGAAATTTCCAGATTACGAACTTAAAATATCTCTATATTAACATTTGTTACAATGCTGTACTTTTTTTTTCACAAAACATTGCTGAAAAAAATATTCAAAAATGTCTAAAAATGAAAATAAAATTTAACAAATTTTTGTTCATTGAAAAGAGGAAGTTTTGTAGATTTAAGAAATATGTGGTAAATAAAAACAAATTAAAAATATTTTTTCCATGATTTTTTGAAAAACAACCAAAAACCGCAGACCAGAGGTAAAAATGCTGTATTATGAGGCCAGACCCGAATGTGTTAACTAGAAGTAGGAGCAAGTAGAATGGAATACCAGGGGGTGTGGGTGGCACTGGACAGTTGGTAAGCATATACAGGTCTGCCTGCCATTAGTTCATCACCACCAGCAAGAATTTTGTAAATGTTTGCTTGAAGATGAGAGAGAAGAGGTGAGCTCTCAAAATGTGTCTTTCTAGTAAGTATAAGTAGTATACAATGGGAAATGTCCAATTAACTTTGCACATTTTTAAAGAACCATTGTCACTTACATTCAGAAAATTATTAAACTTGCAGTAATTTGCGAGACGAGCATATTCTCAATTATAAATCTTTTCAAGTGCTTTGTATTCCTGTTGTCTAGCTGTTAGCAATGTGAATGAGCCGAGACACCAAAAGGTCCACATACTAACTTACCAAGAGCTCAGAAAACAGCGAACATGACACATTAATTGTCTGTAGAGCCATTGAAGTTTATTTTACTTAATTGAAAACACTTCACATGGAAAGCAGAAGCTGCAACCCTATTTTAGGGTGGGCAGAGTGAGTAAAAGTGCACGATCAAAGCAAAAATTGAGTAACTAGGAAGTTTCTCTTTTCACGAAAGAGAAAAGAAGCCAAAAATTTTCACGTTCAGGTCTTGCATCTTGTGCAACCACAAGAAAATTGCCGCTGCTAATAGAAGCATTAGAACTAGGGATTAGCCGAAACCAGTTTCAACCGATACCCATATAAATACTCTTACCGATTCCCATGCTTGGAAATAGTAACTATAAAAGTTGTTAAAAATAAAGTCTGGTCTACATTGATTGATTGAGTTTATGTTTTAAGTCCACTTTATGCACAGTAAGGCTAATCGGGACTGGACCTACAGTTTAAAGTGGGATTTGAACCACTATGTGCCTTCATTGGGTATCGAACCCGGGACCCCTTGATACAAGACGACAATGCTCCCACTGCGCTATTGGGGAGGCATTGTCTGGTCTACATGTATGTTTTGTTTGATTGATCGATTGAGTTGTTGTTTCAAGTGCAATCCGAACCATTATGTGCCTCCACTGGGAATCAAACCCAGGACCTCTTGATTACAAGGCGACAACACCACCTCTGCACCATGGGGGAGGCATAGTGTTTTGTCGTCACTCTTGCATGATAAGGTAAATTTCCATTCAATGAGAAGACTGTTCAAAATTTCACCACCAGTCTTTTCTTCAGTTTTTAAAAAAGCATCATGGATGAAGCACAATTGACACATAATTTCGGTGTGTACAGTGAGAACGAAAAGAAATATGCATTGCTCTCTGTGGCCTCGAGAGTGATTACTTAAGTTGGCTAAAGTCTCACATGTCAATTTGCCCGTGAAGTAAGGCAGGAACATTAGGTTAGGCATAATTAATTACGTATGGATGTGGACTGCAAATTATTAATGCTAGGAACCCCCGAAAATGAAAAACAAGACATTACTCATCCAACATCAATGACACCCAGTGCAAAAAGTATGACAGTTTTTTTTTTAAACAAAGCTCCAGCCCATCCATCTTCCGAGCGGTCGTCAAACCTCATTCAGTTCATGCAAGATGGACAATAAAACAGGCTTAATGATTAATATTAGTGAGTGAGTATTCCATTCAAATTTACAACAGTTTTGCTTAAAAATGGTCAAGAATTATATCAAAATACAGAGGTTGTTCGCTTTATATTTGACCATTGTCGATTTGGTGCTGCCACCTGGTGTATCATGCTGGAACTATGGATCTGCTGGCGGGAGCAGTGTTGTGTCTGACGTTGTAGGTGCGTGAGTGTTGGTAGTGAATGTTATCCAATGGCGTCGAAAATCAACCGGTATTGGGAGGGTTACGTAATGGCCCTTTTCCATGCTAAGTTTTCATACGTACGCATTGTGAAACACTCTGGGTGACTACTGCAAAAGCTATTGTGGCCCGTTACACACAACAGGCTCTCCTTGCGAAACATTCACCCACGAAAACCACCAGGAGAAGGGCTGCAAGCCAAGTGTCACATACCGTGACTTTGACGGCAAGGGGCGCAGCAACTTTGTTCGTTAGTGCAGGGAAAGTTTCCCTCGTGGCTTTATGGTTGTAACAAGAGGGTAAGTTGATGATACGCAAGGTGGACAAAAACGTGAAGGTGAATGCCAGATACTTCCAAGACTCCATTCTGACACCTATCTATCGGACAGACATCCCACAATTGTATGGAATGGATGCGAACCAGGTGATGATCCATATGGACAAGGTTTTGAGTCATTCCGCCAGAACATCATTACGTTTTTACCAGGAAATGGCAGAGGAATTAGGAATTCGTGTCATTCCATTTGAAGACGTTCCTGTGAAAAGCCCAGATGCCAGTCCAATGGATTTTTGCGCATTTGGACTGTTGAAACGACGTCTTCAACATCGCCGCCCGCGCACCCTGGATGGTCTATGGAAAGCTTGCAGGGAGAAGTGGGACAGAATTCCCATGCCTGTCCTGCGCCGGAGCTTGCTGCAATGGAAACTGCGATGCTGGGCGATAGTCCACAATGCTGGGTGTCCAATAGAACATGATCGGTGTTGGCGGCAAGGTATCTCTTAAGGTGAGTACCCGTCAAAAATGGTCGGATATAAAGCGAACAACCTTCTGTAGTGTCTTATTTTACAATACATTTTGCCTTGGTCAGCATTTTAGTGTTTTATTAAAACAAGGCTTTAATACACACTGTAAAAAAAAAATGCATCACTTCATTACTTTTGGTCGTTCAGCATTTCGCTCGTGAATTATCAGTTGTTTTATTGATTTAATTCGACTTGTCGATTCGTTTTCCTAACAATTATATAAAACACTATATCTGTACAATATATTTTTATTATTTAAGTCATAGTTACGTACATAATGCACTTTACAGAACAAATAACAAAATTATTGCAAATATAGCTTGTGGAACGTTTTCGCACAAAGACAATTTTTACAAGTAAAAAGATTGAACAAAGGATTTAAATGCATCATGATATGTCAATTTGTAATGATAGTAAGTAAATACTTTGACTAGTACTTAGTGTGGCCACCCCTTGCCTTCCTAAGTGCTTCTGACCTTCGAGGTATGCTATGAATGAGATTTTGAGAATATTCAACCTCAATTTCATTCCAAACATGTACAATTGCTGCCATAAGTTCCTCTTTTGACCTGTACGTCTGATTACCAAGTTTTTTGCACATCATAGCCCACAGGTTTTCTATAGGATTCATGTCTGGAGAGTTGAGCGGCCAACAAAGTCTTTCAATATTCATATCATGAAACCAGTTATTCACCACCTGAGCATGGTGACAGATTGCATTATCGTCTTGAAAAATAAAGAAGTCCAAATTCTGTCCAGAAAAATGATCTCCTGCAGTTTGTAGAATTTTCCGATTCAGGATTTCCAGATATTGATCAGCCTTAAGGGTCCCTGTGCAAATATCCATCCTGCCAATCCCTTTTGCAGAGAAACATGCCCAAATCATAACACTGCCACAAAACTTTTGAGTTTCTAAAATACAAGATTTTGCAAGTTCTTCTCCCTTCCGCATCCACAGTTTAACTGAGCTGTCCTTCCCCAGCAATTTAAATCGTTTTTCATCAGAAAATATCACATGTTCCCAATCTGTATCATTCCATGCGCCATAACGTGCGACAAACTCACGTCTAGCTTTTGCATGTGGGTCAGTTAGTCTGGGTTTTTTACGTGGGACGTGTTTAGAAACACCCTGTTTCTTTAGTCGGGATACTACAGTAGTATGAGTAAGGTTAACTCCCACGTCATTTTGAAGTTTATGTGCAATTTGGCGTGAACTCAATCCTCTGTTCTTCAGTGCCATGTCCTTTATCAAACGATCCAGTCGAGGTGATGTATTTTTCTTTCTGCCACACTGACTTCTCAGTGATGATTTTCCATGTTCTTGTTGCTTTTGCAGGCAGCGGCTAACTGTGGATTGATGCATTTGAAGTTGTCGACCAATTTCTCTCTGAGAATGACCATCCAATCCATATGCAAAGCAAGAACCATTCCTTGCTTACGTGGTGAAATGTCACACTTTCTGCCCATTTGTTTCGAGAAAACACGCTCAAATACACTACACACCACCAGAACACTTCACAAATATGATAACGTATACAAACTGTCAATAATGAACATGTAGTTTGCAACATAAAACATGTCACAAGTTGCACTACTAACAATCGTTTTACAGATTCCTGACAATTAATTACAAAGCCTTGCATCAGTAACTGATTGCAACACCCTCTAGCGGACACTCCAAACACTATATCAACAAAAGAATAACACCACACTACACAGTGATACCAGACCAAGGCTTCAATCAATTGATTTCAAGTTGTGCAGGAAAGATGCATGCATGTGAAACTCAAAATTGTCAACATCCGTAATAAGAATACAGTGATGCTATTTTTTTTTTTACAGAGTGTAGTTATAGCAGTTTCCATGCTTTTCCTGCCTTCATCACCATCCCCCTCCATGTAACCAGCTCATCACTTAACAGAACATAAAAATATTTCAAAAATGTTAAAAACAAAGATTTTTATTTTCTGACAAGCAGAATTAAGGAAACTGACTGTAATATAATTATTGACACTAAATCACCTATTTTGTAGCATAATAACTAATATATTTACAAATAAAATAATATTAGAATTTCTTCTCACGTATCAAAATACCAAAAACAACATGCTTTTATATACTGTGCAGCAGTTTTGAGTGCACCTGAATATGTATGTATCTTGCTGCAATTAGTGGAAATATACAAGTTGAATAAAATCTTTTGTACATCTCAATATTTTTACCAGTTTTCCTAGATACAAATGATCTTTGAGCAGATTAATATTTGATGTTTCAAGTTAACAAAGACAAGCTATTTATTATTTCCACATCTCACAGAAGAATGGAAACAACTATCTTGACAGCAATATTTCCCATAGAGCAGTGGTTCCCAACGTGTGCACCACAGCACCCTGGGGTGCCGTGGATAGCTTACAGGGGCACCGCAAAATGTTCCAACATTTTCACAGAAATGATATTGTTGTTCGAAATATGTGCTTATTTAGTATTTTTTGCATGTAAAATGTTTCTGAATTTGAAATGTGTGTTTATTTTTTAACCTAAGGCAAGCAATCTAACCACACTAAATGTGCATTGCACGTGAGATATGCTTACATTCTGACCTTGGCCCCGTGGAAAAAGTTTGAAACACTACGGGTGCCGTGAAACAAAAAAGATTGTCCCATGTGAATCCCTGCCATAGAGCATAATAATATACAAATCAGATTAATTTTTAACAGCAACAACAGCGATTCTACTCTTGAATGTACAGTGGGATGCATAAGTATTACCAAGCAAATTGTCCATCCCTATGTTTATTCTCTTTGTTTAACACATTGAATCCCAGGGTATTTTAAATTGGCAATAACTCAGAAACCCGGGCATTTTATGTGATTTTCAACAATCTGAAACAATTTATTTTTTGGTCTTACTATACAGGGTGTCCGAGGAGTCCCCGTACCCCTAGGTTTGAGTATCACAGAGAACAATGTTAGTGTAATTTTAGTTGTGGCATTGGTAACACTGCTCTCATGGTCACAGACATGAGCCGGGATGACATCACAATACTTGTTCGGACCATATTTTTTTGACGAATATGTGAATGGACATTCTTATTTACACATGTTGCAAACGTTGTTATTTCCTCAGCTGCAAGTGAAGGGAATCATGGATTGTTTGAGGGTACAGCAGGACAGAGCTCCAGCCCATTTTGCTTTTCAGGTACATGATTTCCTTAATGAACAATTTCCAGGCAGCTGGATTGGGCATGATTCTCCAACATCTCCATCCACATTGAAATGGACCCCACCAAGCCTGGATCTTACAACACCGGACAACTCATTGTGGGGAATAATCAAATCACATGTCTCTCATCGTCGGTACAGGACAGATGAAGAATTGCGCGAAAGTGTGGAGGCAGCTTTTCGAAAGGTAACTCCTCAGACGCTCCGGAACATGTCATGTACAGCACGATGGAGCATATACAGATCCACTAGATACATAGTTCATATATGTAAGTACTGAACTATAGTATGTACTAAATAAATAAACTAAAATTACACTGACATTGCTCCCTGTGATACTAAAACCTAGGGGTACGGAGATTTCTCGGACACACTGTACATGTGTGATACATCAAAATAAAGGCAATTTCATTGCCTACACGATAAAAAAGAAACAATTAGAATCTGAGTATTCTTGCGTGTGCTAGAGATGTTCAACATAGTCCTTGTTTTTCATTTAATGAAAAAGTCAGAACTTCTAATACTAAAATTATTTCTTCTGTAGTCTACAGTTATTACAAGCATAAAAACACAGTTTTTCGTTGTGACATTTCAGGATATAACTATTTTTTAGTCAAATCAAAAAAAAATATCTGATGAAGGGAGCGTGTGTTCTCCTGAAAATTCACAACGAAAAACTGTGTTTTTATGCTTGTAATAACCGTAAATTACAAGAGAAATAATTCTAGAATGCAAGCAATACGTACATACAAGAAAAACTATTAGTATTCTAATACTAAACATACATACCCTTAGTATGAAACACAGGCGGTGTGCAAGTAAATAAATCAGTGTTCCATTTCTTTTGATATTTCAAGTAAACACATTGGTCAAGTGCATGGGTGCCAATAGGAGTTTTCTCAGGGGAGGGATCTTCAAGATTCCATATGTAGGGTGTACTGAAATGGATCCTGTCATCAACATAAAAAGTAATGTTAGCATACTAAATTCCATTAGCCAGAAAGAGGAGCTCGAGCACCCCTTTCCCCCCATATGGGCACACATGGTCAAGTATGTGTATGTGTGTGTGTATTTGTGAGTGATGATGAAGCACTAAAAATATAGTCCTAGTACTGCAATCAATGAAATGAACGTACTTTCCATTCAATGAGAAGGCGGTTCAAAATTTCACCACCAGGGTACAGCACAATGCAGAGGCATACCAAAAGAACTCCCAGCATCGTAAATTTAAACATTCAAGTGATATTGGCCCACACTATGCATGTGCATGGAACACACACCATATCCAGGATGCTCGTGCATAGCACGAACATGGGATTCAATGTGTTAACCCAATGAGAGCTGCAAGAATTAAAACAAAAGAACAAGCTGATGACAAACTCTGCATTAACATACTTAAAAATATATTATTTAATCTTTACATGGCGGAACCTTGGACATCTGTATTTCCATTGAAGCTGGTGCCTTTTCAAGCTTGGCTTTTCAAACTTGCTGCGAAGTACAAAAAAATCGGATCTAGAGAACTGATTGATTGATTGATTGATTTATTAGCATCCATTCAACTTTACAAAAGTTTGGAATTGTCACATTGTACATGTACATTTAGAATACATCTATAAAATTATAGGCATAATATAATATAAAATACAATAGATAGTATGAGATACAAGATATCGTATAAAGAGAATAAATGCATGCTCAATGTTATTTTCTTGAGACATATGTTTTCTATATTCAATGTTTGCTTAATTTGCTATGACATTATGTACACACATGTATATATATATACATACACACAAACATAAATTGAGCATTAAATAGTCACCTATACTTACATCTAGATAAATTAAATCGAACAGCAAAACAAAAATAAAAAAAATGATGATAGGTCAGTCCTACTTTGTTATATTATTGTTGCTATTCCTGTCACTTACGGTATCAATGTACTCTTGCACTGTGTAAAAACAATGTTCCTTTAGGAATCTTTTTAGATGTAACTTGTATACTGGCAATGACTTTATATTTTTGAATGCATTTGGTAGCATGTTAAATAAGCGTATACCATTATATGTTACCCCTTTTTGGTAGAATGTGGTATTGTGTAATGCCATATGTAAGTCATTCTTTCCCCTGGTGTTGTAGGTGTGGTAGTCCTTATTTGCTGTGTGTGTATTTTGACAAATTTTCATGCTTGTTAGGATTTCATATAGGTATATGCATGGAACTGGCAATATCTGTAATTCTTGAAATAATGGTTTGCATGGTGCATCTGTTGGAGCATTTGCCAGAATTCTAACAGCTATCTTTTGTAGTCTGAATAATGTAATGCTTTTGTTCATGTTCCCCCAGAAAATGATGCCGTACCGTAATACAGAGTGAATGATGCCATAGTATAGTGTTTTTGCTGCTTCTAGATTTACTACATTTCTTACTGTTCTTATCGCATAACAAAACCCACTAACCTTGTTTGCTGTAGCTTCAATGTGTAGATCCCACTTTAAATTTTCAGACAGTTGTACGCCAAGAAATTTTATGTTAGATACATATTCTATGTCCTGATCTTGAAAGTTAATTTCTGGAGTTTCACTGCTACAGCTGTTGATTTGAAATCTAATTGCATTTGTTTTTTTAGTGTTTACCACAAGACCATTTTTTTCTATCCACTGTGAGATGTGAGTGATTGTATTCTTTATGTTGTGTTTTAACCGTTCTGTGTTTGTTCCTGCTATAAGAACAGTTTTATCTTCAGCAAAGAGAGTTGTGTTTGCATCTTTACAGTTTTGTGGAAGGTCATTGATGTAAATTAAAAAAAGTAAGGGTCCTAAAATGGATCCTTGGGGTACACCGTATGTAATACGTTGTTTCTTTGATCGATAATTTTCCTTGTTATTATCCTCATCGATGTGAGTTATTTCTACTATCTGATTCCTGTCTGTTAAATATGATTTAAACCATTCTTTTGCTACTCCCCTGATCCCATACTGGTCCATTTTTTTTACCAAGAGTTTGTGGTTGACAGTGTCAAATGCTTTTGTTAGATCAAGAAAGAGCCCTACACAGTGTTCTTTTTTATCCAAAATTTCTCTAATTGCTTCTGTGAATGTGTGTATAGCAGATTGTGTAGATTTTCCTTTGCAAAAACCATGTTGTTGTTCAGAAATGATGGAAAATTTGTTAAAAAATGTTAATAATCTATTGTACATAACCCTTTCAAGTATTTTTGAGATGACTGGGAGAAGAGAGATTGGTCTGTAATTACTCATTTCATTTTTTGACCCTTTCTTGTGCAGAGGTTTTATTATGGCAGTCTTTAGCTGTTCTGGATATTTACCGGTAAGGAGACTTAGATTAACTACATGACGTATTGGGACACACAGGTGTGCGGCACATTTTTTTATTACAATGTCAGGTATCTCATCTATGCCGGCAGAATAATTGTTTTTCAAGCGACTTATTAAGCTAAATATTTCCTTCTCGTCTGCTGGGAGTAAGTATATACTGGAATCTACTTTAGTTATATTACTAGTTTTATGATTTTGTTTTTGGATGTTTTTTGTTATTTTTTCTACTATCCCAGTAAAGTATTTATTGAAAGTTGATGCTACATCTTGGGGATTGACCACGCTTTTGCCTTCGTGTTTTAGTGATATGTTGTCTTTGTATTTTTCTTTCCCTACCATACCTAATTCGGTTTTTGCAATATGCCACAAGGTTTTTTGTTTGTTTTTTGAGTCTAGGATCATATTGCTATTATAGTCTTTTTTTGCTTCCTTGACTGAGTTTTCAAACTCCTTTCTTTTTTCCTTTAGATATGAATTGAATGTTTCACTTTTGAATTTGTGTCTGCATTTATTCATTATGATGAAATCTTTCCAGTTTTCTTTGATGTCGGGTGTTATCCAATTTGATTTTGTTTTAATGTATATTTTTTTTTGTTATTTTGGGAAATGCTAAATTAAATGAGTATGAAATGGCAGACTGCAATGTCTCGTATGCTTCATTCACATCAGTTTGGTAGTATAGGCCATCCCACGATTCTCTACTTATTAAGTAGTTAAAGTAACTAAAATTAGCTTCATTATATTCTCTTTTTGTGGTATTTATGTGTCTATAAGGTGTGTGTGTTTGGTTTGTGTTTTGTGCTGCACTAATTTTTATGCATTGTGCCTCATGGTCTGAAAAGCCAGTACTAATTGTATTGACACTGTATACAAATAAGTTGGTGTTTAAGAAAACCTGATCAATTGCTGTTTTTGAAGTTGATGTGATTCGTGTGGGTACTCTCACAACTGCTGTCAGATTGTGAGCTTTCATGAATATTTCTACCTCATGTTCTATTTTTTGACTCAGGAAATCAATGTTAAAATCTCCTATTAGTATGGATTTGATTTTTCTTTTGGAATAAGCATCTAATATTACATCTAGTTTCCTAGTAAAGTTGTTGATATTACTGTCGGGTGTTCTGTATGCACAAATTAATACTAGCCTAAGTGGTGGAAATTCAACTATGGAACTTTCAAATTCTTTTTCCTCATTCAGGTAGTTGAATTGTTTGCTCCCTTTTGCCTTAATGTTATTTTTTATGAATATGCATGACCCACCCCTGATTTTATTTTCTCTGGAGAAACTGGTTGCTAGGGTAAAATTTGGAAAGTTTATGTAGTTAAGATCATCTTTTCGCAGCCAGTGTTCTGTCAGACAAATTACATCAATGTTACATAATTCATTTTGCATAAATATTTCTAAATTAAGCTTTTTTGCTGTGGTAAGGCCTTGTATGTTTTGATGAAATATATTTAATGTGTTTTCTTTTGCATTTACTTTTTTATCATGAGTACCTTTCCCTTCTTTTGTTTTTTTATCATCACTCTTGTCACTAGGTTCTACAATAAAAAATCTTCATGAAATTTTTGTGGTACACGTTTTTCCCTTCTTGACAGTCTTAGAGCTCCATCACTTGTATTCGCAATTTCAGATGTTTCATTTTTTTCCGGTAGTTTGTCACTCACTTCATTTTCACGGTGGAGCACATTACACAAAGATTCTTTACTCACCTTTTTGGTAGTGTTGTTTGTTACCTTTTCCCTTTCAACTGCATCTTTTTCAGTTATCTTCTCGAGATGATTTTCACTATTCAGCACTTGCACTAGGATTGTTTCCTTCTCCTTTCCAATAGATTGAGGTGCGGGGAGGACTATGGTAACATTGTTGTTTTGTGGAGATGAATTGTTCAGCAGTAAGCAGAGTTTATTACACAGAACGTCTTTGCCTCTTCTGTTCAGATGCTGACCATGCGTAGTATGCCCATCTCTACCAATGTCGTTGACACTCAACATTTTTACTGTGGGGAAGAATTTGCACACTTTCGAGATTTTTGAGTTAACCCTTTCAATTTCCATGTTTACACAAGAGGTTGGAATGAGATCATACCTATGTGGGATTCCTGTAACAATGACGTTTGTGTTTTGTACAATTTCGAGGCACTTTTTTAGTACTGGTATCACATTTTTTGCCTCGTTTTTGGCGACATCCACCCATTATGATTACACAGTCTTTGCTTCCGTAGTTTTTGCACATGGAAGCCGCTGATTTCACTACTTCATTCAGTGGAGCCCCTGGTTTAGTGTATCCAGTTATTTCGTACTTATTGCATTTTTCTGACATTTTTGATGCAATATCACGACTATGGCTATCGCCTAAAATTAAGACCTTGCATTTGAACTCTTTATTTGGGTTAAATTTGTCTTGCTTTTTGAGTTTACCAGTTTCGTTACCATTTTCTTTTTTGCTTGGCCCCGTTAAGTTGACAGATTTTGTTGTTGAGGGGTTAGCTTCTGCATTGTATAGTACCTCATATGGATTTCGATGTATAAATTGGTTTGATACCTTGTAGTTTTGTCCGTTTATGCTGGTACGCATTAGTGGTTTTTTGCTTACATTACCCTTGACTACTTCTGTCCACACATTTTCCCCTTTTTGTCCTTTTTTCGTTTTTAGCAGTTCAAGTTTGTCTGTTTCAAGCAGTTTTATGATTTCGTCTTTAGACGACAGCTCCAGTTTCAGTCTTTCCATTTCTCGTATCATTCTGTTGCAATCACAGCAGCTCGGCATTTTTCTTATATCACGTTTCACTCACTCTCACGTTATTTTACCTGTTATTTCAGCTCTGTAGTATCTTTATATGTTCGCAACGAGTATGTAGTATCCCAGACGGACTTTTAGTGTGTATTTCGATGAAGATTTGGATTTTTTTACACGCTCACTAACGACGCACAACAGTACCGGCCGCCATTTTTTTTTTTTTAACTAATTGTAACTAATTGTAACTAATTGTTACAGACAGATGATAAAAAAAACGTAGCTCGTCCCTGTGCACCCCCTACCCCAATAGACCGAAGTGAATAAAAAAAATATATGTAGTGGTGATACATTCCTACAATTGTGCAAAATTTCATTGAAATCAGACTGATACTATTTAAGTAAAAAAAATAACAACATTAAATAAAGCGGCAGTGTTGCGACAATGTCCAGAATTTCGTTTCTGGCGTCAGCCCTATGGATGCTGGATGGACCAAATTTGAAGGGAAACACAAGAGACCACTCTATGAGGATATGTAACGTGGATGCTGCAACTTTGAAAAAAAAAAAAAGGGAATTATGGCACTTGGAAATTTTGCATAATTATGGAAAATTTTGAACAAAGGGCCTTTGCCCACGCTTCCCCTCTGGACCCTTAATCGTCAGATGTTACTTGAAACAGGCACGTATCCAGAAATTCATTTCGGGGTGGGCTAAACATCATTTTTTTTACAGGGGTATAGATAGAACCTCTCAAGGTTTAAGGTCGATGGTGGTGATTCAGTTCCAAAACGGCGGGGTGGGGGGGGGGGGGGGGGGGTGGGGGGAGGGGGCAAGAAAAGTTTACTTTCTCTTGGTAGACAAAGGTTAGCATTAAAAAGCCATAGTGCGGGGCCAAAAATGGAGAGCAACTGTCTCCTAAATCTGCCAATGTTTAAGCTGCTGTTTTCTTCTTTCAGAACGTGATATCGGGACATTTTTTATCACTCGACTCCTCTGTTGCAATGTACGAACGTTGTGTTTGTGCCGAAACGATCTCAGTATGTGTATGTGTGTTCGTTTCACGAAGCTGTTATGCAGTGGACAATCCATTCGAATGTGTTCTTCCAGGTTTGGATATGATCCTTTATGGTGTTGTCGCCTGCCTTCGAAACGTAACCTTAACAAAAATCCTAATTTTCCATCTCTGTGACTTGGATCTTCAAGATTTAGGAAGAATTCAGACCGAAGGCACACACACGTAGTTTGCAATGAGTGACCCAATCAACAGAAACTTTTCACACCGTAGCGGCACGACAGGCTGCACAAGCCTGTGTTCGATTTGTGAAATCCTCAAGCGACACGTATAGCTTGTAGCTTCGGTGTGAAACCTGGTGGGTCAATCTCATTGTCACCTTGAAACGGCAGCTCGTCTTGACCACAGAAGAAAAATATCTTGTCAACCGGTGGGAATGTCCCTTAGTTTTATTCTGTCTCCTTTTTCTGTGCTTGTTAATTAAACAGGCAACATCTTACTGTTGGGCATACACAAGAGATGTGCCATGCAAAAATTTTAGCGGAAAATGCAGGCTCCACCAGGCATACCGTGCCATTGCTCTACAGCGACAGCAAAAGATCAAGCGAAGCCAAGGTTGACTAGGTAGCTCACTTGGTAGAACAAAGAATGGCACGGTATATGCCAGAGACCCTGGTTTTGGAGTCATGGTCCAGCTTGCTTTCTCCGCTAAAATTTCCACATATGCAACATCATCTTGCTTTCTGTTCTCGACATTCATAAAATTTTCGGCCTTCATGGCTGCCTCTTTGTGGTACTTAGTGTTTGAGTGTTTTTCCAAACAAGTTGACTAAAAAGTCCTTTTTTAACCCACGAAACTCTCGGACTGCATACACGAAACTTGGACCGGTCACTAATAAATCGTCACTCAAAACTTAGATTTTTAGTCGATCTGTGCAGCTTATTTCCTTTTTTTCTTTAAAAAAAATGATGCTCCAATGCCCATTACTGCTGAAATATTTACTTTAGAGACCGATCTCTTCGGCTCATGACCCAAAACTAGCACTACACTGTCGGCAATGTCTTCAGCTTTGGACCCGAACTTGTACTAATAGTGGCACACTTCTGCACTTTCCAGGAAAATGTGTCACTAGTCCTGTCCCCCCCCCCCCAAATCTCTACATCTTAAAAAACAGTCAATGGACACTGACTGATCACTAATCGACTGTCACACTTACTCCTGAAGTCTTATTGAATTATTCTGTTGTACAGACCAACTGTGAAATTGAATCCGCGTATTTATATCCATATTATATTCTGGAATGTTCCGCACTTTTTTTGTAGTAATGCAACGAATCGCCCGACTCATGGCGCTACCTTCAACAGTGCTTTGTTGTGCAACTTCCAAATGCTGACAAATCTTTAAATAATGCTCAAGTTCGTTGCGACAACACCGAAAGAGGAAGAAAAGTTTACATACAATATTATCAATAACAGGGTTATCCTTCAGGGTTCTAGAACATTCTCCGCCTTTCCTCGATAATTATATTTCTCCTTAAATTATAATGACAATATTTTATTTCACACACACAAGCCAAAAACCTCATTTTATCTAGTGTAAATCGAAAAATTTCGGAGGGGGCTCGAGCCCCCTGAGCCCCCCCTCTGGATACGTGCCTGACTTGAAATGTTGCTTTTTACTCATTCTTACATTAAGAAATTATTTTTTCAAAAAGATGCAGTGGTTGAGTGGTTAATAGACTTTTATTTTCAATTTATCCCATAGTAACAAAAGGGAAACGGCATTTGTTTATAATAGCAACAATGTATATATTGTTTTGTAATTCGGGTATGATAATGAACAAAAAAGACATAACTGAAATATAGTGTATAGTTTTCAAGAAATGGCATGTTAATTGCTGTCGTGCACTACCACGTGGTCTGGGTAAATTTTGAAAAAATCTGTTCTTGGGCCCCGCATCCCGCCCAAATACTTAATTATCGGATGTTGCTTAAAATATTAATTTTTACTCATTCTTGCTTATAGAATTTAAAATTTTCAAAAAGATGCAGTAGTTTATAAATTATAGCCACTTTTATAAATATATCCCATAATAATATATGGGGTAACGAAGGAAAAATAAAATACTTTTTCAAATTTAGCTTGTTAGTAAATAGTAACAATGGATGTATTAATTTTGTAATTTGGGTATGTCATACCTTCAAATGTATACTAAAGATAAAAAAGACAGAACTGAAATATCATGTGTAGTTTTCAAGAAATGGTTCATTAATTGTGGCCGTGCACTGCTGGTCGAAATATCGACCATCTGTCCTCAACAGAAATACAGGCGGGATTCAAAAATTAGACCATCCAGAGGCTAAGAGGTTAAAAACAGATGATGCAAGAGAAGAATTAATGAAAGTAGCCATGGACAATTTGCCTAGCAATACTTCTGCATCCTAGTGTGCATAATGCAACTAGATTCTCCAATCATGCACCACACATTTTTTTTTTGCATTTCTGGAAATCTGATAGTTTATTTAATACAGTAAAAATCAGTCTGAACTCACCAGTGAAAGTTCCTCGATCAATTACACATTTTATCCTCTATGCTGCTATGTTGCATATGACCTGCTTGACTCTTGGAGTAGAAACTCGATGGCTTCTGGAAATGACGAGCACACTTTCTCAGGTGGGGGAGAAATTTTTTCCTCGTCGCCTGGTCGATATTTACCCGTTTGCACGAGAATCCCTTTCATACCTGTGGCCTGTGCCCCTCCTATATCATCACGAACATCCTGAAAAATAAAAAAGCTATTATTTATTCCTAATACTGGGTCTACATAAATATGGACACATGTCTATGTTACTACAGGGTGATTACCTAGTTGTGCCATAAGTTCTGATACACATGCCAGGGAGCTTTATTGTGTCTCTCAGATGTACAGTAATACAACATTCACTCGAAATGGCCACCTTTTGCTTTGACACAAGCCTGAAGTCTGTCTGGCCATGCATCTATTGTGGCACGGATCACCTCCATCAGAATTTCAGCGACTGTTTTCATCAAGGTCTGTTATAGACTTTCCAAATTAGGGTGACACTTTTGGCAGACCTTGCCTTCCAACACAGATCAGAGTTTGTAGTCCAGTGGGTTCAAATCAGGACTGTTTAGCTGCTATGAAGTGGGGCACATTGTTCCTGAGCCACCGCTGGGTGGTCTTCGTTTCGTGTGCTGGGGATGAGTCTTGTTGAAACATCCAATCCTCTCCATGGAACAAGGTTTCTTTGAGAGGCTTCACCACAGGCTCTAAGATGGTATTTTGATACACTTTTGTAGTGGTTTTAACCCCTTTCTCGTAAAAGTGCAGCTATGTGACACCTACAAAGCTAACGCCCCACCACACGATGATGGATGCAGGATGATGGGATCGCCGCACACATTTCTTCTTCTGCACTTGAGCACATACACACAATCATTCTGGCGGTTATAGGATTCCTCTACATCAAAAATTTTCTCGTCCGTAAAAAGAATTCTTCTGTGGCCATTTCGACCATGCCGGCGCAAGAGTGCCCTTGCTTTCAGCTGTTGCTTACACTGCATGTCTGCTGTGAGGAAATGCCAGTTGTTCGTCGATAACATTTGAGTCTAAGGTATTCGTTAATTGTTCTTGTCCACATATGCATCTGCTTTGCAAGGAGAGACTTCTTGCGACAGGAATTCAGTCGAATTCGCTCCCTGACGGCTTTGACGAGAGCTGGTGTTCGGACTGATCGCGGACGACCACTTCTAACATGGTCAGCAATTCCATTGGTCTCAGTAAACCTTCTGATCGTGCGATAAACAAATAATCTGTTAATGCCCAGATGTTTTAGGTCCTTGAAAATTTCAGCGGGCATCTTCTTTGCCTTGTACAAGGCAACCACTGCTGCACGCTCCTGTTCGATGTCCATTTTACACACTTTCGTAGCTCTTACCAACTACACCAAGCTTGAACAGGCAACACCTATGTTTCTATGTGGTATTACCATCTTGCCACTAGATCGTGCAGGGTTTGCAGTGCCAGCAGACAGGCGACCACTTTGTATCTGAACTTATGGCACAACTGGGTATAAAGCCACTATACATTTCTGCATGAACAGGATTTATTCCACAAAATACCATATGTACTGAAACATATATCACAGTAGGACACAAAATCAGTCTAACTCAATGTGACCACCCCTCAAGTCTAGGCACAGATGCCAGCGTAAAACACCTTCTCCAACCTAGCTGGTGCAATCTCAGCGAATGTGGCCTTAATACGTTGTTTCGACTCGGCTATGCTGTGGACCTTCACCTCGTACACCTTAGACTTTAGAAATTCCCAGATGTAAAAGTCTAAGGGGTAAGGAAGGTCAAGGGGGATCCAAAACTGTTGCAAGGCACGACAAATCAATCTGCCGGGGAAAACTTGGTTTAGGTGATCCCGAATGATGATGGCAAAATGGGGTGGCGCCCCATCCTGTTGGTGCATAGTAGGGAGCTTGGCATATACTGTGCTACGAGCAACAGTAGGTAGCTGATAGGATTATGGATTCTGAGTCTCCTGCTCGATGTGGTGGGGCTACGTGTGATCGCATCCTGTAACTTTGCACAATTTGTGTTGTTATGGCTGGCCTACCAGGAGGTTCTTCATCCACAACACTACCAGTTCGCTTGAATTTGTTGAACAGGTTCTTGATAGCCAGCCTGGTGGGACCTGGTTTTACGGGAGAAGTCTGTCTGCACCTGTTCATACGTCATTCCATGCAGACGAGCACAATCAACGGCTGTTCTTTCTTCTACAATTAGCATTGCTTCACATAACATGCAAAATAAATTTATTTTGTCACAATATCACTAAAATGTATAGAGACTTTATAATCACCCTGTATTGTGACTACCAGAGATAGTTTCACTTACAATTATTAAAAAATGACCTAAAAATAATTTTCACTCTCAAATTAGAGCTTAATTTTTTCATAAATTACAAGAGAGTTGTTGAATAATTCGATAAAACCTGGGAAACAAGCAATTATGAGCTAATGTAGTTTTCTTTATTTCTACTTCAATGTAACATAAATACACCTTATTTCCGAGTGGGACTTCGCACAATACAACAGGTGGGCAGGATTTGAGTTGTTTCGCGTGCATCAGATTATAATTTTTTATGTTTTGACTAATTTTACTTTAAAACCACAGATTAAACTGTTCATAGTGGCCAGCAAGGGAACCTGAAAGTAAGCTTCAAACATTTTTTTTAGTTTTAAGTTTGCTGGAGGAAAAAATTAATTTAGCACAATTATTTAATACATTGCCAAAGATTTCAGTCACAAATAATATTGTGGTCTTGCATTGACCATATTTTCGGTTAATGGTGTGCTTGCTAAAATAAAAGACCAAGTTAGGAAACTTATATATGTAAGTTATGCTAGTAAATTAATTTACAATTCACGAAACAACAGGGAAGGAGAAAAAAGAAACTTCAAAAGTAATAAAAAACACAACAAAAATTATGAAAAATTACCTATAAAAAAGTCCAAAAAATGAATGAAAAAAAAACAACAATGTTTTCTGATTCTAACTGAAGTAAAGCATACTACTTTCAGGCTTGCTTTTATATATTTTTTATTTATTTATTTATATTATTTTGTGACTAATATTACTGTAATGAGTATATTCGTAATTGTAGGTACAAGGTGCGGCAGAATGAAGTCCCACATTTCACAAGGTCACTGACCATGCCGAGGCCTGGGTAGAGGGGGGGGGGGGCAGGAGGTCTCTTTAACTCAGACAGGCGATAAGGTTTGCCAGTAGACACCATGCCTTGGTGAGGTGAACAACGCGGATACGTAATCGAAGCATATTTAAAAATGCTGAATCCGTGACCGCGACACAAAGGCCTCATTTATACTCTATGTGATCAAAAGTAGCCGGACACACCGCAAAACGTGTGTGTATCATAGAGGGTGACACAGTACTGACATCTACCACGTGGAACACACAGTCAGCGAACTCAGTAGTCTGCAGACAGTGTAAGACAGCAGTATGGGATGGTCTGAGGAACTCACAGACTTTCAACGAGGTCAGTTGGCTGGGTGCCACTTGTGTAGGAAGTCTGTATGTGAGAATTCCACCCTCCTAAACATCCCTCTGTCCACTGTTTCCGATGTTATAGTGAAGGGACGTGTACAACCCAAAAGCGTGCAGGCTAACCTCCCATGTTGACCTCCAGAGACCATCAAGTGTTGAAGAGGGTCGTACAGCATTATTGTCAATTATCCATCGCCACCATCACATAGGAATTCCGAACTGCATCAGGATCTACTCCAAGCACCATTACTGTTTGGCGCAAGGTGCGGCAACTTGGTTGCCCATAAGTCAAAAATCACACAGACAAATGCCAAACGCCGTCTCGTGTGGTGCAAGGAGCATCGAAACTGGACCATAGAACAGTGGAAAACCGTTGTGTGGAGTGATGAATCACAGTACACAATGTGGTGATCCGATGGTACGGTGTGGGTGTGGCGAATGCCTGGTGAACGACATCTACCAGCCTGTATGGTGCCGACAGTGAAATTCGGAGGTGGCGGGGTTACAGTGTGGTCATGTTTCTCCTGGAGGGGGCTTGGCCCCCTTGTTGCTTTACATGGCAATGTCACGGCACAACCTTACATTGACATTTTAACAGCTTTCATGCTGCCTACCATCGAAGATCAGTTCGGGGATGACCATTGTCTTTCAATACGACCAAGCACCCGTCCATACTGCAGGGCTTGTGGGGGAGTGGTTTGATGACAACATCCCACTAATGGACTGGCCTGCGCAGAGTCCTGATTTGAATCCCATAGAACAACTCTGGGATGTTTTGGAATGCTGACTTCGTGCTAGACCACACCAATCCACATCAATATCTCTTCTCATTTTGGCACTCTGCGAGGAATGGGCTGCCATTCCTCAGGAAACCTTCCGGCACCTGATTGAAAGTATGCCTGTGAGAGTGAACGCTTTCATCAAGGCTAAGGGTGGGCCAACACCATATTGACTGGCAGTGTTCCTGATGGAGGGTTGCCCAAACTTGTACTTTATTTCCAGGTGGGTGTCCGGATACTTCTGATCACATAGAGTATATAAAAATAGAGAGAACAAGCTGAATAGAGAAGATGGGAATATTGATGAAATATGGCTAGGAATGTTGAAAAAATGTGAAAAACTTGAATATACAGAAATTGGATTCAAGGTTAACCCAGACATTGAGCGGGAGGCTAGCATCATACGCGACTTCTCGTTTGAAATGACGTAATGGAAGGGGAAGTTAGGGGAAGGAGGAAAATTGACTCACTCGCAACCTCGCGCATTTGAGTACATACCAGTTCCAGTCAACATGTGAATTGTGATCGGATAGTAACACGGGTTTTAACGATTTTTATATGAGTTTTAAGGGACTTTAAAATGTGGGAATAGTCCTGTTTTAGTAATTTGTTATCCTAGCATTCAACCTGTCTACGTAAAAACCTATATCCTTTCTAAATGACGAAGCTTTGTGGATTTCCGTAAAGCTGACTTCTTGACCTGAAGAAGGGGGCAGTTGGCACCGAAACGTTGTTTTTGACAAGTATATACTCACTGTACGTAAGTAAATAACAAATTTTGATTTTATGCTTACAATTCTAGGATATTCGGGAGAAAGCACTTCAAGTAAAAAATGAAATTTTACGACACACATATTTATGTTTTGATAGCAAATATTACAGACATGACATCAGGTTGGCCACTCTCTAAGACCATGATTAAATTCAAGTATAATTCCCGGTTTTCAAGGTGAACTTACAACGGTACAAGCTGATGTTTTTCAACCTTACATATTACAGCCTATCACCACCCACACATATACACACACAAATATATTAACAATATAAAGAGTCTGTGTGATTCCAATGTATTCAAAAATTCTAATTCATATATACGAGGGCTACTTTTTTAAACCTCCGATACAGCATAAAATCACAACCACAGTGAATATCGAAATGGGTTTATTGACAAAAGTTGCGTACACGTATAATCTACTTTCCAACGTAATCAACAAGAAAATTCAGACATTTATCGTACTAGTTTTTCTTGTATGTACGCATTGCTTGCATTATAGAATTATTTTCTTGTAGTTTACGGTTATTACAAGCATAAGAAAACAGTTTTTCTTTGTGACGTTTCAGGAGAACACACGCTCCTTTCATCAGACATTTATTTTCATTTTGACTATGGTGGCTTACTCCATTTGTGAAAAAGAAAACTCCATACTGGATCTACATTACCATTTTCATTATTTAATTTATTCCAGTGTTCTTCTGCAATGAACGAAGCTTCCCAGACATTCAACTCTGTGTTTCCCGTTAATCTTTTTAAAACCTTTCTCTTTTTAATCAAATGCTTCTCTTCAATGATATGAGTTGACAAACCTGTTCTTGGGTTTAGATTTATAATGTCCAAATCGTGTTCGTGCCATCTTATTGCCATTTTCCTTGCTGTTTGTCCCACATAATCCTTTGAACATGAACAACTTATATTATATATTCCTGTGGTTTCCGCATCTGGTAGAGAGTTTCTCATTTTGAATTCATTAAATGTACATTCCAAACTTCTTGGTGATTTAAAAACAATTTTGAAATCAAAACTTCTGAAAATTTTTGCAATTTTATGTGAGAATCCCTTGTGGAATGGAATGCACACAAATTTCTTTTCAACAGATTTTTCATCTTTGTCTGTATTTCTCTTTTCCTTTAGTTTTCTTGCTACTTGTTTTTTGATTTGGTTTATTCTGTTAGTGTGAAAGCCATTTTCTTTTGCTATATTAAAAAGCCTTTCTTCTTCATTTTTGATATCCTCATTATTAGAACATAGTCTTTGTGCTCTCAGGAAAAAAATTAAAAATATGTTATCCATTGTTATACGCGAATGTTCTGAATTGGCATGGATGTATTTTTCACCCGCTAATTTTTTTCTATGGACTGATGTTTGAATTGTTGAGTCAGTTGTCTTAATTTGCAGATCAAGGAAAGAAATTACATTGTTATTCATGGGTTCACAAGTGAATTTTATGCGACGATGTGATTCATTTAACAATTTAAATACGTCCATGATGGTGTTATCATTTTTAGCAATAATTAGCACATCATCTACATATCTGATGTAGAGTTTGATATCCGCACCTATTGCATTAACAATTGGAGTTTCTATGTAATGAAGGAAAATGCTGGAGATGATTCCGGATACTGGGTTTCCCATTGATAGACCATTACTTTGCTGATAGATTTTGCCATCAAATATAAAGTAATTGTAATTTGCACATACAGTAAACCATCGAACCATTTCCCATGATTCTACTGGGTTAACCTTCATCTCAATAAGCCATCTGTGTAATGCATCTGTGGCACCTTCTATTGGGACACTTGGATATAAATTTTCAACATCAAAACTTGCAACACTGGAATAAATTAAATAATGAAAATGGTAATGTAGATCCAGTATGGAGTTTTCTTTTTCACAAATGGAGTAAGCCACCATCTTTGAAATTTAATGTAACAGAAAACATCAAGAGACTGTGTGAAAACAATGATGAATTTGAATTACCTGATGATATTTGGGATTCATAATTTAAAAAATCTCAAATAAAAATACAACAGACTGCTTTTTTTCACAGTTAAGTTGCTATATTACAACAATGTAACATTGACAACGTCCATTATATAACGGATTCTTTTTGTTTAAAAATTACTAACCATTGTTATAACTGTATCTTTAGTCAAAATGAAAATAAATGTCTGATGAAAGGAGCGTGTGTTCTCCTGAAACGTCACAAAGAAAAACTGTTTTCTTATGCTTGTAATAACCGTAAACTACAAGAAAATAATTTATCGTACTGATGCACCAACTTTCCAATACCCTCTGCAAAGAAAGGTGCCACCTGTCTGTTGAGCCAGGTCTGCCGAAGCTCCACATTGGTGTGGAAGCACCGTCCTCCCAATCACTTCTTCATCGCCGGGAAAAGGTGGGAAGCCACGGTGCCAGGTCTGGGATGTAGGGAGTGTGATCAAACACTTCCCAGTGGATTCGTTGGAGAAGGTCTTGGGTTGATGCAGCAACATGCGGTTGGGCATTCTCATGAAGCAAGACAATGCTCGAAGACAGCATGACTCTCCGGCAGACAGCTCATTCGACGATGAAGTTGCGCTGCATTGTTCCCCTCTGCCTGTAGAAATCGTATCACACTACGCAACTCGCACTTGGCAGGATAGTTGATTGTAGCAGACCACATTGAAATAATAAAAGGGTTTGTTCAGAATTTATAAATACAGGATGCAGCAATGAAAAGGGCAATTTGGCAACCGTGGAAATAGCAAGTTATGTGAGGAAGAAGAAAACGGGAGTGCTGCCATCTGGAAGATAAAACTTTACCATTTACTCTGGTAATGGTGTTCAGTCAAGATGGAGTCGTGGATCGGTGAACAAGACACATTCACTGTGAAGGTGTTTTACAAAAACAACAACAGTTACATGGCCGCGCAGCGTGCATTTCTTGCTCATTTTAATCTTGCACGTAATGATCCAGTTCCTTCTTCGCATGCAATCGAAGTATGCGTAAATAACTGAGGAAACGGGTAATACTATGAGGAAGAGAGGTGGAAGTGAAAAATGCGTGCACACACCAGAGAATATTGCAAGAGTGGATGTAGCCTTGAGCAGTAATCCAGCATTCTGCACGAAGGCACACACTGGAACTTGGCATATCTGATCGCAGCATACAAAGAATATTGCACACGGAACTTCAATACCATCCACTCAAAATTCAGATAGTGCATAAACTGACTGATGATGACTACACAAAGAGACTAAGCTTTTTTCAGGAGGTTTTGGAAATAATGAATGAAAATTCTGACCTTATCAACAATCTGATTATAAGCGATGAGGCCAATTTTCATCTTTCAGGCTTTGTAAACAAGCAAAAATTTCAATACAGGTCACATGGGAATCCTCCAAGGCTCCATGAAAAGCCACTTCACAGTCAGAAAGAGGTAGTGTGTTGCAGCATATCAAAATTTGGAATCATCATGCCTTATTTTTTTGAAGATGGAATGGGCAATGCAATTACTGTGAATACCTAATGTTTTGTTGGAAAATTTCTTAGTGCCACAGCTCGCTGATCTTCCTGTCAATGCAAACACATTTTCCAGCAAGATGGTGCCACATGCCATACTTCTCGGATTTCCACAGCCGTGATAAGGTATATCTTTCCGGGTCATCTCATCTCCGAGAATGGGGACATTCCCTGGCCTGCAAGAGTGCCCGACCTTTCAGCATGTGATTACTT
The DNA here is from genome assembly GCF_977018435.1 of Lepisma saccharinum. Taxonomy (NCBI): domain Eukaryota; kingdom Metazoa; phylum Arthropoda; class Insecta; order Zygentoma; family Lepismatidae; genus Lepisma; species Lepisma saccharinum. Next base: position 15,495,935 of record NC_139257.1, read on the forward strand.
CCTTCGTTCTTCCAATCTGAACCACCATGCAAAATCCGGGACCTGAAGGATCGAATACGGGAGGAAGTCAATCAAATTCCAGTGCCAGTCCTGCAAGATGTGATGTCTAACTTCACTAAAAGACTTTGAATGTGTGTGATGCAAAATGGGGGACATCTGTGTGATGTCATTTTCAAGTAATTGGACATTCTGTACCACCAAAGCCAAAAGATTCGATCAGATCATCATCCGCATACAGTCCAGACCTTGCACCTAGCAACTACCACCTCTTTCGCCATCTGAGACCTTCCTGGGCGGCAAGCATTTAGACACTGATGAAGAAGTGAAAATGACCGTGAGTAACTGGCAATCTCATAGGCGGCAGAGTTCTACGAGGAGGGTATCCAAAAACTCATAGTTCATTATGATAAACGTTTAAACCGGCAAGGAAATTATGTAGCAAATAGAGAAGTGTATGTAAATTCAAAAAATAAATGTTTTGTTGAAAAACATTTACTTACTTAGTTTTTATTGCAAAACGGACCCTCGTATTTTAGTGTTGCCTATAAAGGTTTGAGGTTGAATTCCTGGCTAGGATATTGGCGATTAATTGTGATTGTTCCTCATCTACCATTCTAAAGAGATAGGGTTACCAAATGCAAGGTTTATGTATTTACAGGAGAGAAGAAAAAGCACCCTTACGTCTCCGATCATGACTGCCTCGTGAGGTTCTGCTCCCAGCCCAGACAATCCAGCTTTGAAGAAGGCAGGAGCAGGCTTCCCAACTATTTCTGCTTTCACGTCTGTGGCATACTCTAGGCCATGGACAAAGGGCCCTGGGCCAAGGGCCAGCCCATCCGAACACTTGTAGTAGCGGCCTTTGTGGATGGCAATCAATGGAGCTCCATCTAGAAGTAGCCTAACAAAGAACATACAATAATTATAAATGTTCCAATGCACGCTAGTTTAGTCCTGTTGCTAATATATTTAACATTTGTTTGTGAGATTTAAATAAGTACACAAGTAAAAGAATGTCTAGCATTTGTCTGGAGAAAGGGTAGACAAATACATGGCACCTGACAATTTTTACTTTGTACCTGAATTCAGTTCTAAAAAATACTTTGTTGATATTTCAACTTCCCTTATGCAAATGGAAATTTCAGTATCACATGTACCATTAAATCAGGTTACTAAACATGCCACTATAAATTTTTGCACTGTTGCAAGGTGAATTTTGAAAATGTCTTGCATGTTATTCACACTAGAGTCCCGTATACAGGGTTATTTAGGAAGGTCAATCCGGCACAAGAATTAATATCCTTAAAACCAATAAATTAATGTAGATGTTTTAAGGTCAAATTTCAAAATGTTGTAGCAGCTTCATCTTAGCTGAATTCATGGTTTTCTTATTTGAAAAAAAAAAAAAAAAAAATGGTGGCTCCTGAGAAAAAGGCATTGACAGCTGAATTATTTTTACTTTTGTCTACTACTAGCCTAGAGAAACGTAAAAAACATGGAAGGGTAGACCAGGTATGGGGTTTGATCTCAAAGGGTCCTCCTCATTGGTAAACTTGAAGGTAAGAGCTTAGTAGGAACGTCAAGCTTAGATTGATCTTGCCCAAGCTATGCAACTTATACTGCTGCACTGATATTCCTCAACCCTAGAACACTAGCGTACATAAAATTTACCTGAGGTTGCCTTTAATTATCTTTCTTACCTCCCACCTCTCACCTACCCACATCTCCATCTAACAGTGACTCAAGCAGTCTGTCAGTCGTAAGGCAGCATTGTGGTAAAGAAGGTGCAAGCGCTGAACGTCTTGATTTTGTTTGTTATGTTGTGCACTGTATGAGGGTGTATCCAAAAAAAAGTTTTTTTTTTTTTAAAAGCAGTTTTTCCCCCCCGAAACAACCTTATTACCTTCAAAGTACTCTCCATGACACTTAATACATTTGTCCAATCTGTGATTCCATTCTTGGAAACATTTTTTAAACTCATCTGTTGTGATGGCTGACAGATCCTTCCTCGTTTTTTTCTTCACCTCTTCTACGTCGTCAAATCGCTGTCCCTTCATGTCCCTCTTCATTCGGGGAAACAAAAAAAAAGTCGCACGGAGCGAGGTCAGGTGAGTAAGGGGCGTGGGGCAAGAGAGTCATGCTGTTTTTGCCAAAAACTTGCGCACTGAGATGGCTGTGTGCGCAGGTGCATTGTCGTGGTGGAAACACCAGTCCCCCTGTATGCCACAAATCAGGCCTTTTTTGTTGCACACTATTATGCAATCTTTTCAGAACCTCTAAATAGAAAGCTTGATTAACAGTCTGATGTGGTGGAACGAATTCTGAATGCACTATCCCCATCACATCAAAAAAACAAATGAGCATCGTCTTGATGTATGATTTCACTTGACAAGCTTTTTTGGGGCGAGGTAATGACGGTGTCTTCCACTGGCTTGATTGATGTTTGATTTCGGGGTCGTAAGAATAGCACCATGTCTTGGAAAGAATGTCTGGGTTGTTTCGGAGCTCTTCTTTCAAAGCATGGCATGTTTCCACTCAACACTCTTTTTGCTGGTCACTCAGATTCCGAGGCACAAATTTTGCAGCAACCCTTCTCATTCCCAAATCTTCTGTTAAAATTCGCTGAACTGAGCTCCAAGATAGTCCAGATAACGTCCCCAGCTCTTCAATGGTCCATCATCTTCTTCGAGCACAAGTTCACGAATTTTGTCGACATTTTCATCCGTTCTGGAAGTTGACGGAAGTCCAGAATGAGGTTTGTCATCAATCGACATGTCACCTTTTTTGAAGCGAGAAAACCACTCGTACACTTGAGTTTTCCCCATAGCACTGTCTTTGTAAACTGTGTTCAACATCGCAACAGTCTCTGCGGCACTTTTCCCGAGCAGGAAACAAAATTTCACAGCTGCACGCTTTCTCTTACATCGGCCATCACAAAAACAAGGTGCGAGCGAAACTGCTTTTACGAAAAAATCACCGTGACCAGAGACAACCTTCCCCCGGCGAAACCACTGGGGGCACTGAACTCACAATGAGTTGCTAGACGCTTGCCTAGCAGGAAAAATTCGTACTATGGAAGCCCTGCCCAGTGCAGCGTTATTCTGTTTTTTTTTTTGGGTACCCACTTGTACGTCGATTTTACATAGCTCTAGTAAATCGAGAAAAATCCTTTACGTAATTTTGACACTTGTAAATTTAACTTGGATTATTGGAAAAAAGAGTTTAGAAGCATGCACTATTTTCTTGTAAGATTTATAAACTACCTTCGTTCCTTATTTAGTGTTATGAATATTATTATTGTTTTTCATTGTTTGAACTTTTCGCCTTCATTCTTAATGTGCGTACAGACTTGTCAATTAAGACATTCTTACAAATTATTTTATGTTTAAAAAAACTATTTTTATACTTTTTAAAAAGAAGTCATTTTGTTTTCATGATGTAGAGGTTGTGTTGAAAATAGATTCCTTCATGTACGTAAAATTTGCGTAGCGCTAGTGTTCTAGGGATAAGGTTTACCAATGCCAGATAACAAGATGGTTCCAAGGTTTCTGGTATGTATGCAATAGTATCCCACTACTAAAGTTTAAATTTTCAAATTCTGTAAAATAAAATCTGTTACAAAATGCTCCTAGGTTATTCCACATATTTAACCAATAAAATTTTAACCAAATTTTACTTTGTAATCTCACATTTTAAGAAATTGCAAACCCTATTGCATTGCATGCATATTATACGAAAGCTAATCATGAGTGTTTTAAATCAAGAAATTTCATAGATCTGTAGGTCAAATAAATAAGCTTTAAAAACAATGTCAATAAAGGCTGTTTACTAATTTTTGTGTAATTAAAAAAAATAGCTTACATATCAACCTATTAATGTTTATGGAAATTTCAGACCGAAGCAACAGGCGACTACTAAAAAATAAATGCAACCTTCCAAACCCAAGTGACATGGCAAGCTGCACATGTTGCTCAGACAATACCGTGCATCGTGCCACCTCAATCTATTGTTCGAGCATGCACAGTGAATGTTTGGCTGTAGGCTGAAAGGGCCTGTCGCTTCGGTCTGAAAGCTCCCCGATAGGTTTTCTTTACACCCATGACATTAAATTCCATTGCATTCCATTAACATCAAAATTAAAAACCAAAACATAATTTATGCACCAACCGTTAAAAATCTAGGCCTTACTTTTGATCCCAAATTTTCCTGTGCAGGGCATATCTCAGCGCAATGCACAAAAGCACTAACAATAATGAGATCACTCTACAGGAGGAGAGCCTTTTCACTAGAGAAACGAAATTATATCTCATCGAAACTAATATATCCTATTTTCGATTACCGTGATGTGGTGTACGGCACGAATTTACAACGTAAAATATCGAACAGAATCCAAAAAATACAGAATTCTTGCATTCGTTACGTTCTCTCGATCAGGAGAAATCAGCACATCCTACCCTTGCTCAATACGTACAAAATCCTTAACATGTCTAGGCGACGCCTTCTGCATCAGTGTTCTACAATATATAAAGTATTAAAATTGCAAACACCTAGCTATCTCCACGAGAAACTGGCATTTAGAAATTTCATACATCCATACAATACTGGAAGTCGGCGAAAAATCGACATTCCCCGCCACTCTGCTGTCAGTTTTGAAGGCTCCTTCTCCCTCTGGTCTGAAAAGGTTTGGAATGATCTTCCCGATTATGTTTCTTTTGCTACAACACCCAAAAACTTCAAAGAACAAGTCGTATTATTTTTATTGCAAAGACAACAATTGAGCATTAGCTCGTACGGCTAAGAAAACAGGAATCAAGTAAAGTAAAACCATGTATTTTGCAAACACTTATCTGACACAACGAATATTTCAACCTATGTGCATGCAATTGTAGTATCGATTTGGAAATTGTGTATGTACACGTGTGTATGTGTGTGTGTGTGTGTTAATGTATCTGTCATTGTATTCTCTTATAATTTTATTATTTTTCATTTATGTCAAATTCATTCATGTTATGTTATATATTTGATTTCAGTATTATAAATATATGTATTGTAACTTTTATTCACCAGAGTTAGGTGGTAGAGCAGCCCAAGGCTGAATCTCGCTCTGTAGTAAATAAAGACTTTTCAATTCAATTCAATTCAATTCAAAGTATGTTGGCTTGGCATGGAATGAGCATCTGGGAGGATGTGGGAGACCTTGTTAATGGCATGTCCTGGAAGGGTCATTTAATTGAGTAGTATACCCAATGGGAAATGTTAACAGTAAGCAAAATTTCCATCACAATGTTCATTCACTGTATGCAATGTGAGGCTCACGAATTGAAATAAAAATGACAATGCAGAGGACATCAACTCTGGTATAAGCATAATCCAATTCCTAAGGGCATGCATATTTCGTTCTTGACGGAAACGCAAAAGGTGAAATAACGTACTGTAATGTTCACTTTTCATGTTTTTGAAAGGTATGAAATGAACTGCAAAATGTGTAATAAACCCAAACATGGAATTTAGAGTTTATTTACTGGTGCGACATGTTCTGGTATTTGAATTATACTGTTAATACATGTTATTTATTTATTTATTATCCTGCGCACAACAGGCATCTGCCCTTTTACAGTGCAAAGTAAATGTCTTACATAGGATTTATACACATCAAAATGATATTCGTACACATTTCAGATATATATAAAAAAAATACATATAGAGGTTATATATAGCATCCTTAAACATTACCATGGATAAGAAATTAATCAAACCTTACACAATTACATTCATATATGTATGGATATATACCGTGCGTCCATTTCGATCTGCAGCCGAGAGATCGGGAGAAGCGTGGCGGGCGGCACTGACGGAGATGCCGACATTTGCGGCCTGAAATGCCCGCTTATTTTTATGGACATATGCAGACATTTATATAAATATTGCAAAACGAGCACTAACCTGTGTTATGAGAGTATGGTTTTAATTTTAGTAGCTTAGTGACTGTATGTGCCGATGATTTTGACACGCCCACCTCTTGTGAAACACGGTGTAGAGGTTTGTTTGGAGAACGTTCTAACGCTGCACCAATATCATCGAGTTTTGCTTCGGTTAGAATCCGTCGTTTTTGCTTAGGTGTTTTAAAATTTAACGATACAGTTTCTCGTAATTTAAGGACAAGATGTCTAACCGTATCTCTGTGTGGAGTTGAAACGCATGGGAATTTCTGTACAAATTACCTACACACGTCTCGACACGAGTTTGTTTTCACGTAGGTACGTGTCATACATAAAAAAAAAAATCTTTGTTCTAACGTGAATCTTGCGGCTGGCATTCCAATCGTCTCACTGACACGTCACACATACACACTACAATAACACAAACAAGTAACTGCAAGTAACCAAGAATAACACTCTTGCGCACAGTACGAAATTAACACGCTCTTGGTTTACATTGCTCGCCACTATATTTACAACTCTGTCTTCATCTAGTCGCGAAGGAACAAAAAACTCGAGCTCGGATATTTCGGATTGCAAGGAAGCTCACGAAAACCATTCACTTTTATCGGTTTCGTCTGCAGTGTAATCCTGATACAGTGTTGCACATTCGAAACCTCCAAACGATTCCCATGGCCACAAAACTCTTTCAAGGATATAAACTTAAACAGGACGTTACTGGTCAAAACTATGATTAAAATGCTTTATTATCTGTGGCTCTTAACGTCGTTTCTATAGCGTATTTATTTGTGTATATAAGAGCAGAACTTGGATGAATTACAGAAGAACTTTTGCGTGTTATAACACAGGTTAGTGATCGTTTTGCAATATTTATATAAATGTCTGCATATGTCTATAAAAATAAGCGGGCATTACAGGCCGCAAATGTCGGCATCTCCGTCAGCGCCGCCCGCCACGCTTCTCCCGATCTCTCGGCTGCAGATCGAAATGGACGCACGGTATATACAATTACTGCGATTTATGCAAATCACGGGAAATTTATTAATTCTGCTGTAAATATTTGAGAAACAAACATGGACCCCTTCAAAGAACAATAAACTTAATGCTCTGATAACTACATAAAATGTACTATTACAACGAAAATGTTTAATTTCTGTAAAAAGTGCAGTTTTTAAAACAAATTTAGGGTTTTTATTAACCTTTTTAACACCAAAATGCCATTTAATATGAAATCTTGATTTTTTGTTCACAATAAATGTGTGTCCCTACAGATTCCTTAAAACATGCAATGTAGAATAATAATGAAAAAGAAAACAAATAGCAATGTATATGCTTATCTTAGCTGTCAATTGTATTATATACCCAGACAAAAAAAAAAAAAAAAATACAATGTAAACATATATGAAATATTTCTTATGAGTTCAACTGAAGCATTTCTAAATATGATTCAAAACTGTAGTAATGGTGTGACACCTACGTTGCATCTCTTGAAACCACACTACATTTTTCAAATCGTTATGTTTACACAGCTCTTAACTTTCTCAACAGACCTTAATAGCAAAATTTTTATATTTGTCCACAGAATCCTCACCTGAAAGCTTGATTCAAGGGCTGGTAATTGAACAAAGATGGAGCCAAGCCTACTACCACAGCATTTGGATTTTCTGTGGGAATTCCCTTGAAGTCCTCCAGGGCAGCCTCTTCCAGCAGCAGCATCGGACGGAGTTTCCTCGTTTCTACAAGAGTCCTTGCAGCCGACAAAGAAGTGAATATTTCTTCCCGCTGAAGTTTAAAGCCAAGGTAGGTGAGTCGCTCATGCAGCACTCGCTGTGATTCTTTAGTCGTGTTTGTGACAAACCTGATTGGTAATCCACTCTTTCTTAACCTGTTCGAAAAAAAAAAAGTATTCTCAGTTTTTGCAAATTGTTAAGTACAATTTGAAACAATCTTATACCTTTAAAAGTTGTACTGGGCAATAATCTCAACTGCTTCAAAGTAAAACACAATCCAACAATAAATTAATTTCTCAAAATATTTCCTTCGTGCTTCTTTTGAGTCAAATTAAAAAACTCAATCCTGCCACGACTTTGATACATTTCATTTGGGGTCTAAACTAAATGGGTAAAGGTAAAGTTACCAGTGCTATGAAGGCACATTTAGGAAATGTGTGGTAGGCCCCCACATATTCTCGATCTCTGCCATTTTGGAGGTGATGTTATCAGTACCATGCTCTGGCTGCTTTTACCCCCCAAGTACTCATTGATTTGAGGCTTTGAGAATTAACCTACACATGGTAATACACCAATTAGAGGGCATAACAGGGTAACGGTTCCGAATGTTTAATGATGTTTTGTAAGTTTTACAGGAGTATTGGAAAGTGCTTTAAAATACTGAAAACAATTGTGGAAGTTAGTTCAAAGCTTGAAGAAACTAATTAGCCTCACGATAAGTATCATTTACTGGAGAAATTATGATTTGAAAAGTAGCTTACATTAAGTGTCCGCACTTTGAAGTGATAAACTGTTCTTCATGTCTGGTCAACTCAGACTTTTTTTTACATACACAAGGATCTGAGATGGATTTTGTGGGTGAGAGCAGATCTTATGTAATCAGGTGCCTGAAGCATCTACGGACATTATTTTAATGCCAAAAACCCTAAAGCCAACTTGCCTAATTAACAACAAAAGCATTACGTGACAATACCTCTTTGCACTTCACACAAAAGAAGTAGTTGACACCTGCAGTCCATATCCAAGACGACAGAAAACAAATGGCTGCTCTCAAACAAAGAATCATACAGGAATGTATGGAAAGGAAAACTCATTCTCCAGACAAGACACAATAAGTAATCACTAAAACTCTGAAGTATGTGTTAACAGAAATCGAACCATGTAAAGAATGCCTGTGTACCATGATTAATTCGGTACTGGAGCCCATACCAGTTGAAAAATTTGAACTTCTATTAAATATTAACAGATTTCAGTGTTTTATGTTCTACAGGGTGAACAGAAACTATAGGGACAAACTTCAGGAGGTAATTCCTGACAGGAAAAGGAACAAAAAAGTTCATATCAACGTATGTCCGGAAACACATATTTGCCAAGGTAGATGGCACTGAAGAACAACATCATCCTCTCACAACAACACTCACAGTGTGCTTTTTTGTGTTGTAGATTGTGTGATTAGAGCTACGTCGAAGCACCATGGTCCGTTATTCATACCAGGAACAAGCCAAGATGGTTTTCGTATACGGTCAAGTAGATGGAAACGGTTGAGAGGCCGCACGAATTTATCGAACCACGTACCCGGACAGACAGCACCACTGGTTTTGTCGCTGGTTTTTGCAACAGGCCACCACCATTTTGGGATTTCTGTCGTCAGTCCTCTTCACCGATGAAGCGACCTTTGGTAGAGATGGCATCGTCAATCTACACAATCGTCATCTGTGGGCTACAGCCAATCCTCGAGGAATGGTTGAATCGTCTCTTCAGCAACGGTTCAGCATCAATGTTTTTGCAGGGATTATTGGCGACCACCTACTTGGACCATTTGTTCTTACACAACACCTTAACGGACAGACATACCTGGAATTCCTGCAGAACACTCTGCCTCTTTTGCTTCAGAATGTGCCCTTGGCAATACGACAGGTAATGTGGCAGATGCTTGATGGAGCGCCAGCCCACTCTCACATTATTCTTCTTCAACACCTTAACAACATCTTCCCCAGAAGATGGATCAGACGAGGAGGCCTTGTGAATATAGATTTGATCCATTTTAATGTGAATGCGTGTTGTTTTCTGCGAAAATCTCTGTCCGACACGCTGTTTCTGCTCCCGCCATTTGCTTTCTGCATGAGAGTGCAATGTTCCGTGTGTTAAGATGATGCAACCCTGTAGCCAGTGTTTCAGCCTCGCCGTGTTTTCACTAGAACCACGTGTCGAGTATTTTTAATTATTTTTTTTTAACTATGCTTGCCTAACCTAACTTAACCTAAGCTAACCTTACGGAAAATGGTTTTTGGGGCTAACGTGAATGGTTTTTGGGGCTAACGTGAATGGTTTTTGGGGCTAACGTGAATGGTTTGTGGGGCTAAGTCAATGGTTTGTGAGGCTAACGTCAATGGTTTGCGACATATTAGCATAATTTCAAATCCGGGCACGAAAGTAGATATTTTCCGGTGAATGAGGTTGCAACACTGCATAAATCGACAAAACACTCTCAGAACGCCCCCTAAACCAGTACGCTATCACGGCCATAATGTGTTACAGATTCGAAACAACAAGTAACAGTAAGTACTCGTAAATAGAAGAAATAGACATTATCTTAGTTAGAAATGCATTATTTCACCTTAAGAAATGTTCTGCATTCGAAAATAACACGTTAGCAATGTAAAGAAGTCCGAAATATATGATTTCGTAGGTGTTTCCCTCATACGATAATAGTGTAATGTAAAAAATATGATTACAGGTGTTTCCCTTATACTATAATAGTACCCTTGATTCCTTTCTTCGCTTCTGTAACACACAATATGGCGGGCACATTTTGACTCACGTTGTGGGGGTGCAGTGTTTCCAACATTTTTCACCGAAAAATACCTACTATCGTGTTCGTCACGTGTGAAAAATTTGGTAAATTTCTTGTATCGGACAAACGGCTGAAATTTGCTAGTTCATTTAATTTGAATATTCGTACTTACGTTTTCTGCATTGAGAAACATTGCTGAAGGTAGCATTTCGCTTATTTCACGAAAATAAGCTCTATTTGCGACATATCGAGTAAGTTTTCTTTGTTTCTTTTTGCCTTCGGTAACACTCAAAATGGCGGTCACAGTTTCACTACCGTACTCGGCATGCAGTGTTTCCACCCCACTGTACCCAAAAATACCTACGTAGCCCCACAAACCATTCATACATAGCCCCACGAACCATCTCCGGTAAGGTTAGGTTAGGTAGGGTCACGTAGGTTACAATAGTTAAAAATTGGTTTCGAAAAAAATATGAAAATTTTACATTATGCACCGGTAGCTGACGGATACCGTCACGAACCATTCCCGGATAGCCCCACGAAGCATTTCCGATAAGGTTAGGTTAGGCACGATGAAAGAAAATGAAATTTCCGTAAGTAGTTTCTTCTGTAAAAATGAAGAAATATGTCTCCAATATAACGAACTGTTACCAAAATTAGTATAGTGGAATTACCTTTGTAATGCTTCAACAGCTCCTGTAATCGCTGTATTTTCTATGTGTAAAGTTCCACTTAAATCTATAAGAACCGCCTTCACATCTTTCCATCGCCCTGCCATAACGGATAACAAATGAAAGCGACGAAACCGAAAATCAGCGTTGCCAGAGGACATGTCGAGCTTTCCAGAATTTACCAGCGTACACCCAATGCGTGCATCACACCGGTACAGCGCCTAGAATATTCAAGGTGCTGTAACACCGGTGAGCTTAAAACAAGAGCTGAAAACTAGGGGTGTGCGGGACGCGAGAATGAAAAACAGCTATGCCACATCTAGGGAATTATCCAATCACAGGCGAGGATTTTGTTTACCGCGCGTTTCTGTCGTCTGCACCTGCTCGGTATGGAAACAAACCATAGGTGTGCGTATGGGAGTGCAAGAGGGGGCAGTTGCCCTCTCATAATACTCTTACTTAGAAATTGCTGAACTGAAACAGAAGATTGCAGCAGAAATCACTGATATTCCTCGAGACATGATACAGCGGGCAATCCAGAGTTTCCACAGCAGGCTTTCAGAATGTGTACGCCAAGATGGAACACATGTTTCTGATGTAATCTTTAAGAAGTAAAGTGACATTTAAAATGGCATTTAAATGTCATAGTTTATGGCATACTATGTACAGTGGTGGAAAAAAGTTCTTCCTTTAATGGCAGTAAATAATGCCGGAAAGGTAGGCAACACACATTGCACCTTTAGGTGATCGGGTGATTCTGTCTGTCTCAAGAGCAACTCGTCTTT